>NC_047072.1:17748631-18069988 GCF_902459465.1 Asterias rubens
CATCTAACAGTCTAAACCGACACGCACTACATGTACTATACAGGGCTTCCCCACCCAATGTGCAACCCACACAGTAGCCATGAGCCAGCCAACCACAGGTATCCTTTTAGGAGAACCCATCACAGCAGTGACTGACTCTACATAGGGTGCGTTTGTTTAGCTTCCCTGGGTCTTCCCTGGGTCTTCTCTGGGTGCGTTTGAATAGCTTTGACGTCATTCCATGGGCTCAACCGGGTCAGCCCCCAGTGCCCTGCTTGTGGAGTGGGTCACTTGGGGGCTGGTCCCAGGTGCATGACGTCACTACGAGAGCGGTGAGTGATCGTTCGTTTAGCTCTTGTCAGGGGTGAGCACCGGGGAGTAGACCCAGGGAAGCTAAACGAATGCACCCACTGAAACTTCTGAACTCCTAAAAATTCATGTAGGCCAACTTCTCTAACAATTTTTCAGTCTCCTGACTAAACAAAACTGCATGTCATTATGTAAGTACTGTCTGAAACTGGTATCCCGCTGAGCAAACGTTGTTAAGCAATATTTTCTGCTTAAGTTCAGCGATTGTGCGTGCATGTGCACTGTAATGCATTTGCAGGTTATCTGAGCTTGAATGCTCTGTAGTAAAATACCCCAATCCGGTTATTTACCTGTAATTTCAGGAGCGTCTCTTAAGAAATCCACAAAGTACGGTTCCTTGTCTACTTGCTCAGCGAAAGCAGTGCCCAGATCCTCCTCTACAAGCTGCAGAAACAAAAAGACGTCATGTCAAATTATGAATAAGAACTGAGTAGGTTTACTGACAATTCAATTCAATTAAATGCGTCATATTCTTTACTGCGTGAGGGCGCTCTCGAACATATTTGTATCACTTCCGGGGGTATATTAATTAATATCCACAACAGTTATTAATTAGACTGGAACACATTACTAACGCAGACATCACATCCATCACAGACAATAGGATTTTTAAAGGGAAGGTACATGTTTGGGAATTGTCAAAGACCAGTCTTCTCACTTGGTGTATCCCATCATAAGCATAAAATAACAAGCCTGTGAAAATTTGGGCTCAATCAGTCATCGAAGTTGCGAGAAAATGAATAAAAGACTTCAGGCTAGAAGTCTTTTGTTATTTTAGTGAGAAATTACCTCTTTCTCAAAATCTATGCTACTTCAGAGGGAGTTGTTTCCCACTATGTTTTATATCTCCAATGCTCGTTACCAAGTTAGTTTTGAAGTTAATATTTGTTTTGAGTAACTACCTGGATGGTGGCTGGAAGATGAGAAAGAAAATGTAAAGAAATATAAAAATATTATCTTACCTTCATGAGAGCCTTCTCAAACCAGACTTTGTCTTCTTGGTTGGTGAAGCGATCAGCGATGACGCGAGAACACTCATGCTTCCAGAGGTTCAACAAAACAGGTGCGGCTGTTACCACCTCAGAGACAGTGTTTAACATACCCTGAAGAAAGAAAGCAAATTATTAAATCATAATTCAGTCACAAAACAAGTACAAAATAATATTCATAATAATACGACAGTGTTTAAAGTGACATGTTGCCTTGGATCGGACGAGTTGGTCTTAAAAAATCGTTTGTTATAAAATGCATATGGTTAGAAAGATGTAAAAGCAGAATACAATGATCTACACAAATATGCCTCGAAATTGCGTGGTTTTCCTTTTACTTTGCAAACTAGCTTGGTCGGCCATTTATGGGAGTAATAACTTTGACTCCCATAAATGGCCGACAGTGTTATTTGACGATGTAAAATGAAAACCACGCAATTTCGAAGCGTATTTGTGTGGATCAATGTACTCTAGTTTTACAACATCTTTCTAACCATATGCATTTTATAACAAATGGGTACAAACGCTTTTTATAGACCAACTCGTCCGATCCAAGGCAACATGTCCTTTTAACATACTTTGGAAGTAGAAAGCAAAAACAAACAAATTATTTAATCTTTGTACAGTCACAAAATCAGAACTGGATGCAGTAGACGACTCAGCCTGACACATCAAAAGTACAAAATAATAATACTAATAGTTAAACCGAGTTCTTATAAAGCACCTTACCACACCGATCTGCGTTTCAAAGCACTCAGTATTGTTGCCTTGCAAGGTATGCGGAGCTACATTTTATATTTGAAGTATGAGACCTAACCCTTTACACAGCACCATGTAATGGTTTACAAGGTGCTGTGGCGCATTATGCTGCCAATCAAACCAGGATCACTGGGGCGTACCCCTTCTCTTTTCGATAAGTGCACTGGGTTTTGTTACACAAAACATGGGACCTACAGCTTTACCTCCGATCCGAAGGACGCAGCAATAATTTTTAAGTGTCTTGCTAAAGAACACAAGTGTCTTGACCGGGTCTCAACCCCACACTCTGTTGATCAGAAACACCAGAGCTTGAGTCCATTGCTCTTACCACTTGGCCCTGACACACCACTGCCAACATTCGCAGATTCATCTTTAAAAATTTACCAAAGTCGTCAAGTAAAAGTTACTTTCCTAACAAAGATAGTTTAATTATATCTTTACCTGCCAGATTCGACTGAGATCACGCAGATTGAAGATGTAATGGAACTTAGCCGGAGTCGGCAACATCTTGATCTTTGTGCGTTGCCAGAGCTTCCTGGTGGTTGATACCAGGCTATCGGCCAGCTCCAGGATCTCATCTGGGAAGCGACGCTCCTGAAGAGGAAAATGAACAGAAAATGCATCACGCATTAAAGGCACAATTGGTAATTGTCAAAGACCAGTCTTCTCACTTGGTGTATCTCAACATATGCATAAAATAACAAACCTGTGAACATTTGAGCTCAATTGGTCGTCGTAGTTGCGAGATAATACTGAAAGAAGAAATCACCCTTGTCACACGAAGTTGTGTGCGTTTAGATGGTTGATTTCGAGACCTCAAGTTCTTAATCTGAGGTCTTGAAATCAAATTCGTGGAAAATTACTTCTTTCTCGAAAACTATGGCACTTCAGAGGGAGCCATTTCTCACAATGTTTTATACCATCAACCTCTCCCCATTACTCGTCACCAAGAAAGATTTTATGCTAATAATTATTTTGAGTAACACTTGAGGGATATTGATCAAGCAAGGGCAGCAATGATGCAGTGAGTTTGTACTCCACTGGTAACAAAGATTGTCGCAGTCTTACCTTGCAGTAGTGGCCGCATCCAATTGTCCTAAAGATCTTATCGATGGAGTTATTGGACGGCAGGGTACAGTTGAAGATGTTGAACTGTCTCTTGAGGCGTTGGGGGATGTCATTACGGCCACCGCCGGGCTGGATCATGGCGGCCATGAACTGGATGTCCACGATGTTCGTGAAGTCACCCGGCTTATCCAGATTGTAGAAACCTCTGGTCTCCATCAGCTGACGGACAATCTCGTTGGTGATCTGTTTAGAATGACAATGAAAAGCTGGCATTTATGGAGCGCCTTTTCAAGATTTGTCCAACACAGATAAAAAAGATGGCAAAAAAATAAAAGTTAAACAAGTATTTCTTCAGCAGTTTCTTGAATCAATTCCAGTGGGTTTGCTTTTTAGCAGCTATCAGGAAGTGAACTTTTCGATGGAAATAGCAACTAGTTGTACTGGTTTGTTCATACTCCGATGTTTGGCAAAGGAGTTACACAACAATAACAGGTGTGAGTTGGTAAAGACAAAAAGGATGTGTTAATGGTCATAGTGTACTTCCATTGGAAAATCTTGAAAAGTTTATGGGAAACTTTTTAAGGGGCACCAAGGCCAAGACCAGGGCAAAATTTAAAGGACTTGGCCTACCTTTTAATACCAGACCTGCTTACCAACACCTTTAGCAACAGCCGTAGCCAGGATTTGGAACCGGCCTTAAACAGCCGCAGCCAGGATTTGGAACCGGCCTTAAACAGCCGCAGCAAGGATTTGGACCTGGCTTTATGTCATGTATGTTTACATACCTGATCTCCCCATTCATTGATAACAGGCATGTTGATATCGTCCACGAAGATGGTCATCTTCTTTCCGGCTGGTGGTCCATACGTTGTACCTACACGCTTGTCAACGTAGCTTTCAACGGTACGCTACAAAACAAAGTTAAGAAACAATCAAAGGTAATTCAACAAGGGCCACCTAGATCAATTAGTACACCAAATGTTATTTTTTTTAATTTTTCATTAAACCACACACATATTGCTCGGATGGGATTTGAACCAACAACTATTGTCAATTCTTAGACATCTGCTCTAGAATCGACAAAGGCTGTGGGCTTGAATCCAACCCGAGTATTATGTCTATCATCCTTTTTCCTATCGGGTATTATCCCATTTCACAGGATTAATAAAGGTATTGAGAGACAGTGTTGTAGCCACGGTGGGCGGTGCTGGGCGGGCCTGACCAGGACTCACAATGTTTGCCCAGCACTCTGAGCAAAATACACTATGCCGCCCAACACAGATTTAAAATATTGTTCACTATGCATTGATCTGAGACGCAGCTAATGATAGGGAGTATTAATGAACACAGTCAAATTGCCATTCATATTATTGCATGGTCCCATAACACAAACAGTTTGGAAACCAGGGGTCGATTTCACAAAGAGTTAGGACTCGTCTTATCTCGAGGTAGGACGAGTAACTTGTCTTAACTTAGGACTAATCTTAAGGTCCGCATGCTACAGTGCAGGGTTGGGCCTCGTCCTAAGTCCTAAGATTAGTCTTAAGTCAGGAAGAGTTTTGTGAAATCGACGGCTGGCCCCCACTTCAGCAATAATGGCCCATAACTAAACATGAATAAATTTGTTGATCCCCTTGCCCTTGGTTGACTTCCCAATTCTTGTTATTTATTGCCCCCCACTAAAATTGATCTAGCTATAGTTACAACACTGTTGAGAGATACAATGCCTAACACGCAACAGTGTGTGGGTAAGACCCACATAACAAAACTGAACATCTTGCATAAGACACAGATTGTCCTGGACCCACTTATCCGTTGGGCCCAATTTCATAAAGCCTGTAAGCACAAAAGTTTGCTTAGCATGAAATTTCTTCCTTGATAAAAAAAGGATTACCAACCAAATTTCCACGTGATTTTCAGGATAAGCAAACAACAGCTGAATAACAGTAACAAGCAATATGCAACAAATTAAAATTTGGTTGGTAATCTTGTTTTTATCAAGAAAGAAATTTCATGCTAAGCAAATGTTTGTGCTTACAGGTTTATGAAATTGGTCCCTGGTTGTCCTGGACAAGGTCCACGAATCCCGCTTCATACTTCCTGCAAATGCAAATCAAATTTTGACGTCACATGGCTGTTTTCGCAGTGAACGTCTCTTAGGAATTGAACACAGCTCAACTCTTCCAAATTATTTGTTGTGAAATGTTGACGTCAAAATTTGGGTGTAAGTTCAGAGCTATCCTATCCTTACCTGGTACATGTTAGGTGTGGTAGCAGAAGAGAAGTTAAGACTCTTAGTGAGATGTCTCTCAGGATCGTACTTAGCACAGTTTCCTTTGATAACCACCGTCTTGGCTGTCCCCTGCTCACCTGCAAGTCACAAAAAGTGCCATTGTGTTTTATTGACCTGTTACAAACACCGCCACACAAAGTGACTGTATGTAGAGCTTGCCAATTTGAGAGTCAAGTTTCTGTGTATTTGCTACAAATTATGGTAAGCTTGTAGCAAATACACAGAAACAGGCAGCACAAAGCTTGCCACTAGTCTTGGAATGCTGGGATGGCATTGGACATGCGTTTAAAAACAGCTGTTGGTTTTGTTTGTTTTTCATTTCCAAATATCACAATAAATAATCATAAAACATACCAGACAAAAGAACAAAGGGTGATAAGAGGAGGGCACCAGGAAAAAGCCTAGGCTTGTACAGAGCCTGGACCCTTAGCTGGATAAAGCATTTTGGGCTAACATTTCAGAGAACAAGGAAACCTTGCTTCTTTATCTACTGTTGGCTTCGTTTGGAAAGGTAATGAAATTTGAAATCAGATTTCGCTAAAAAAAAAAAACTGGTAACTGGCATGGATAAATTGGTAACCTGTCAGTTAAACTGGTAACTGGTACGAATAAACGGGTAACTGGTACGGCTAAACAAGTAACTGGTTAAACTGGTAACTGGTAGATAGTTTACCGATGAGCAGCACAGCTTTCTCCTGCTTGCCGATGGTCTGAATGAGGAAGTCAGTCCTGACGTTGTCTGTATTAGGGACCAGGATGGAGGAGTAGTCTGGGGTACTGTCTGTAGGGTAGATGTACTCTGGAACCTGTCACAGATAAATACATATTGAATCAATTAAAGGAACACATTGCCTTGGATCGGTCGAGTTGTTCTTTGAAAAGCATTAGTAACCGTTTGTTACGAAGTGCATATGGTTAGAAAGATGATTTAAAAGTAGAATACAATGATCCACACAAACATGCCTCGAAATTGCACGTGTTTCCTTATACCTCGTCGGCTAACACGGTCAGCCATTTATGGGAAACCACCCTACTACCTCCAAATTAACTATCCAGCCGTCAATTTCACCAAACTCTTCCTAACTTAGGATTAATCTTATGACTTAGGACGGGTTCAGTTCCGTATCCAAATATGTAGGACGCATTGAACCCATCCTAAGTTAGGACGAGTTTCGTCGTCCTAACTCGAGTTAGGATTAATCCTAACGTTTCGTGAAATCGACCGCAGCAAAGGTAGCTGTGGGGTGTTCTGGCTGATAACCTTTTTTTTGCTAAGCAAGTTTTTCTTGCTCAGCAAGTTTGTGCAGTTACAGGCTTTATGAGATTGGGCCTAGGGGGCAAAAGAGGCCATGGCCTCCATGTAATTACAGGCTCGGAAGGGGGCAAGATGACTTACTCTATCGCTCCAGTGCTCCCAGCTGCCAGCGCTGTTCACAACATACTCAAAGATGGTATCTTGACTCGAAGCGTCAATCTTGGGTAGTTGCAGACCTCCCTTCTCCTTAAGGAACCCCTCCATCTGGAATCAAGTCACAAATATAATTTCAACTACTATTTTTTCTTGAAGATGGATGAGAAACGCTGGATGAAAAAAGGCATTTCATTTCATTTCATTTTAAATATTCTGGTTTTAAAGCCAAGGACTCTCAAAAAAGCAAACTTATTGACTGTACTAGCAAATAACCCCATGGAGAGAAGGTAGTTTTCTTAAAGGCATGGACACTTGGTAATTACCCAAAATAATTGTTAGCATAAGAACTTACTTGAAGCAATGGAGAGCTGGTGATAGTATAAATTATTGTGAGTAACCGCTCCCTCTGAAGTCATGTAGTTTTTGAGAAAGAAGTAGTTCTCACTTAAATATTTGAACTGATTTTGAGACCTCAGCTGAGGTCTTGAAATCAAGCATCTGAAAGCAAACAACTTGTGCGGGCATAGGTGTATTTTCTTCCATTATTATCTCGCAAGTTCGACGACCAATTGAGTTCAAATTTTCACAGGTTTGTTATTTTGTGCATATGTTGAGATACACCAAGTGAGAAGACTGGTCTTTGACAAATACCAAAGGTGTCCAGTGGCTGTAAATATTGTCTTTACACTGCAAAACGGCACAATGTTTGTGCTCTACCAATAGTGAAAAGTGTGTTATAACTGGAAATGTCATTCTGTCTAAAGGGTTAAGCGAGGAATTTTCACTTGAAAAATGTGCATACTCCAAGGTACTAGGCATTCTACGCTTAAACAGAAATTTGCTCTGTTTGCTCTGCAAGCGGAGAATGGTGATCGTTAGCGCAGAATTCGCTGGTAAGCAGAGCCATGTTACTGGGCCCTGTATTCCGTCAGAGGGTTAAAATTGAAAGTATCTTGCATGTCTTTTTGAAGTTATAGCATAACTACAGGGATTTTTAACAGCGATGTCTTACCGCTTTCCTGTCGTCCAGCTCAAGGAGAGCTCCGATGGACCACATGAGGCAGAAGATGAAGAGTCTCTCAAGATGCTCCCGAGATGGATTACTGTCCTCACTAGGGATTAGACCGGTCAGGAGATCCACAGCTTGACGGATGTACATACACTCCAAGATCTGGATTAATGATGATAATAATAATAATAATAATACCAGAACTTATGTAGCGCTTTTATCACATCGACATGCTCTAGGGTGCTGAACATGGCACTAGTCAAAATCTAAGCAGGTATCAATTGTTTGGACAAATTAAAACATAAGAAACAGAAACATAGCAACAGGAGTACAAGTGATTACAAATCATAGGAATGTTACTCATGCGGGATTCGAACCAACAACCTTTGTCAATTCTAAAGCAGATGTATTACTGCTAGACAACCAATAGCGGCAGTTTGAATCCTTTATTTTAGCATTGGGTACGAGAACAATTTGATGGATTCTACATTTTCATCAGGAAATTAACAATATTATTACAGCGCTTTAGAGATACTGGTGTAATGTGTAGAACCTAATCATATTTGTATATCCCCAACTCAAATTAAACATCTTTCAAAGCATAAAACTTGCATTTGGATTGGCACAATGTGGGCACCAACGAGGTCACCAACAATTGTTTATGTCAGAAGAATTCGGTGACATTCAGGGCCGATTAAAAAAAATACAAGGAGAAAAGTCTTGACTTACATCCATTTTAGGGACGCAGTTTTGCATGGCAAAGTTGTAGGTAATCTTGAAGTACTCAGCAAAGAGGTTATACAAGACGTCCTGCTGGGAAGAAGGTCTCGTCAACAACCAACCCTGGAAGAGACAATTAGTCAAACGATTAGTAAGATTTGAAACCTGGCATAGTCAGATAGTGGAGATGAAAACCTAGCAACTTTGCTGTAATAACATGAATAACAATAATTTCATACAGACATGGTCAACAGTAGAGCTGCTAACCATAAGCAAACAAAAAATGGCTTGCTAACCTTTTCGCCCATGTAAAGTTGAGCTTTAGAAACAAAAGTTACGTCCCATTGCAATTCCATGGTGAATGCACAAGCCTGCTCTCTTATTTCCTTGCTTACTTGTGAAATACATGTATCCTTAATAAGCAACTTATTCTAAGAACCTGTATGCACTTGGCCCTGGGACCTAACTTCACCTGCTTTCTCCAGAAGACGTCGAGTTGAAAACAACGGTTCTTTTCAGAACTACGCCAACTCATTAGAGATAGTCATTACATGGTGTTACCGCAAACCTTTCTATAAGGTATTTCCACCATACACAAATCCTACTATTCAACTACCTGTTTAATTAACAAAAACTACTTAAGGTTGAGATTATGCTTACCAGACATGCCAGATTTAGCTTTCCACTTAAACTACCATGTCGCATGTACCACTTATGGCTGGTATCCTGCACAATTTTCCTATGCAGAAATTTGTGAAGCAATTTTTTCTGCTTAAAGCCATTGGACTCTTTCAGTAAACAGTGTTGTCCAAGGCCCACACTTTGTGTACCACAACTTCTATATCAAATAACAAACCTGTGAAAATTTAGGCTCAATCGATCATCGGAGTCGGGAGAATACAATGGAAAAACCCACCCTTGTTTCCGCGCGTTTCGCCATGTCATGACATGTGTTTAAAATAAATCCGTAATTCTTGTTACCGAGAATTTATATTGTTTTGCTGTTTTCTCAAAAAGTAAAGCATTTCATGGAATAATATTTCAAGAGAAGTCTTTCACCATTGCCTTCTGTAATTCCTGTAAAGTTATTTGTAAATTTCTGAACCGAAAGGGTCCAATGGCTTTAAGCAGCTCTACAAGTTTGGCCACTAATTTGAGATACATGGTTCTTTAGTTGGTAAAGGTCATTCACTTCCATGACCTTTGACATGTTTGAGGTTGTTTTTGGACTCTCACCTTGAGGATCGGCTCCCAGTCCATGATGGAGGAGCTCATGTATACCATGCCGTTACGAGACACCGTAGCCGGGGAGGCGTTGTCAATGTTATGAGGCTCAAAGATGATCTTACAGGTAGGGGCCATGGGGATGCGGTCACCGTTGGCTAGGGTTAGGGTCTTGTTGTCGTCCAGGACAGAGTTGAGATTCTCGATCCAGATGGCGTCCACCGGGCCGTCCAAAACAATCCAGATGTGCTCTCCCTGTATTGAAAAATAATATAAATTTATATTTTGTCAAGCAACAAACCACCAAGGGAAACTAACTGGGTAAAATTGTTCAAAATAATTTGGGGTTAAAAAAACAAACAAAAAATGTTTGGTTTTATCAGATAAGGAGCTAGTCCCCCCCAAAATTTCATGTCCGGGTTGAGAGGTTTAAAGCATGAGTCTTTGCTTTTAAGTTTGTTTGCTTTGACAATATTAAGTACAGCAGGTTCCAAACTAGGTGCGCTAGAAAGTCTTTCTATGAATAGAGGACAAGATTCACAGTTGTTCAATTAACAACATGGCTTCTATACACCCCTCCTCAACAAAAATGCCTCGTTGTATGAGTGAAACCAAATTCATTCAGTTGAGTCACTTTAAGGTTTCAAGAAACATCTGAAAACTTTCCTGTTCAATGGTTGATTGCTAATGACCAACTGTCTTTCCCGTTACTAATGCCATTATTTATTTGCTTATTGTACTGTTTCTTGTCACGTGGTAATAACAATAGTTTATTGTAATTATGTTGCACTCCCTCCAACACCAGCCTCTTCGAGGACGCGTAAAAGTAAAAATGTGATGAGAAAGTTATATAGAGACAGTTAAGTACCCTGAGTAAGCGCGCTCTATATTTGCTTGATGTTATTATTATTAATCGAGCTGCCTCTAGCTTACAGGCAATCTCGGTAGTCTAGTTGGTGAACTGCTCTAGAGTTGCAAGGGTCGTGGGTTTGAATCCCACCCGAGTAACATGCCTGTGATGTTTTGTTCACAGAACTCGGGGAAAGTACTGAGTATGAAGGGCTACCACACATCGGAGTATGGGTAAAAAACCAAAATTAATATGTTCTTATTATCATACCTTCTTCCCTTTAAGAGTCTTCCTCCACAGTGTTGAGAAGATTCCATCCGTCCAGTCGTTAGTAGCGACATCAAGCCGTCCAAACATCTGAGGTGCTGTAATAGCTTTAGGGTTCATCCTCAGCTCACGGTGAGGGGCTCCACAGTCTGACATTGCCTTCATCAGGGTGTGGATACACTTGGTCTTACCTGGAGGTTGGATAAAAAAAAGTAATGCGTTAGAAACACTGGACACTATTGTAATCTAACTATGAGGTCTCAAAATCAAATTCTTGGAAAATCACTTCTATCTAAAAAACTCTGTTACTTCAAAAGGGAGCTATTTCTCACAATGTTTTATACTATCAACCTCTCCCCATTACTCGTTACCGAGCAAGGTTTTATGCTAATAATTTGTTTAATAATTTGTAACTACCAATAGTATCCACTGCCTTTCAACATGAATGAAAATTGCACAAATCAATAAATTGTATAACAGTAACTCAGGCATGCAACTGTATCTTCATCAAAAAAGAGGAAATTACAAAGTTTCCATGATTTTGTATAGTATTTTTCAATTTTGAATGGTAAAACTGAGTTTAAAAATGAGGAAATCAGCTGATCCGAGGAGGTTGCATGCCTGATAACTAGACGACAGTACTTATTCTAGTCATTGTGTATCATGCGGTTAGCTTGGTATGATTTGAGTGACACTTTGGCTTGTGGCCTTATCTTGGTAAGCATAATTTGTTTTATGTTTAGGCTACTTTCTGTGCTTATTAAGCAAATTGGGCCCACATTGTTGAGGTGTTGTACTCACCAGCACCACTAGGTCCGAGTGTCATCATTCCGTGACGTACTCTTTGTGTCTCATACAGCTGAATAAGCTTCAGAATCCATGGAGGGTGGTTCACTATTCCTGCCTCAGCAACCTTGAAAATGAAGAGAAATGTTTATTTAGGGTTGGTGAAAAGGTAAATTCTGCGTACGATGACATTCTAAGCAGACACAGTTTTTTCTTGTATGTTATTAAACAAAATTGAAGTTTTTAACTGGGCAAATTGGTGAAACGTACACCCAAAGTGCTAAGACAACCAAACAAAGAGAAAACAGAGTTCTCGAGTAAAAACTACCATCAGAAATGGAACTTTGTTTTGACAATTAACAATAAAATAGAGGAAACTCTACATTTTCTGAAACACCAAAACACTTGTTTATGTGTGTTGTCGTTCAAAAAAGACTCCGCTAGGGTTGAAATGTCAGGCACCAGCAGTTTGTTTGTATTTTCCCATAGACCCTTTTGGTTGATAAGCAGTTTCCAACAAAACTCTATTTTAAATATACATTTTTGATCAAGAGATTAATTAAAAATCAATGTCAACTCAACTCTGTGTTAATAAATTGTACAAAAGCTATAAAATATTGTTGAAATAGTCCACGACAGGGAAACTATAAGTACCTGTTTGTCAATGGCGGCTTCGATGTCTGGGTAACCAGCTTTGTCAAGAGACATACCAGGGAACAAGTCATCAATCAGGGATAAGAACAAAGGTTCATCTTCATCAACCTGGTCAGAAAAAAAGAAAAACCAAGAAATGATTACAAGTTTATTTGACACATAGTTGTTTAATGAATAAGGTTTTGTAAAACGATTATTGTTGTTCTGTTTGTATCATTGGGATTTTGTTTCATTATTTTGGTTCACTAGTCATTAAGAAACAAACAATAAACATGATAATTCATAAACCCTGTGAACAAAATCACAGGATTTGAACCAAACCACCTTTGCAATTCTAAAGCAGATGTCTTACCAACTAAACCACCAAGATTGTCCGGTAGCTAGAGGCAGTTTGAATCCTATTGACCCCTTGCACGCGCGTCACACGCGGCGACTGATGCCACGCTCACCATGTTGGTGGGCAGTTAGGTTTACATGTATTAACGCCGCATCGCCTAAAATGCACACTTCACTGCATAACGCACAGCATAGAGTCATATATGAAAACGCACAGTGAAATTGCCCACCAGTATGGCGCATTCAAGATTTCTCTGATGATGACATCGGGTGAATTTGGTCAAAATATTAGCAGTGAGTAGTTGTTGTCTTTTGAGAGAAGAATATTGTAATGTGTCCAAATAAAGTGGGTTTCGGCTACGACTATGACTAAAGGCGTTTGCAGCGTTCTAGTCGTAGCCAATGCTAAAGCTGTTATTTCAGACACGGCCTTCGTTAAACTTACCAACTTGGAGAGGTTCATGTCTCTGAGAACTCTCATGACGATAGTAGACTCACTATCCTGCGGGTTGAGACGCTTGAAGGCTCCAAGAGTACGCAGAACAGATAGAATGTTACGCAGACCAAAGTCATAATGCACCTGTTAGAGGTTTGAATAACAAATTGCAAGGTATATTATGAAATAAAACAGTACAAGTATCTAATGATACGGTGCTACAGGAGTTTGAGGAATTAAAGTAAGCGAGTTTTGAATTTGATTGAACTATATTTACAATCAATCAATCAATCAATCAATCAATTGTAACACTTTTATGGTGCCTTCTTCAACAAATCATTGCTTATGGTGCTGTCCAGTAAGCTCTTGTAAACATGTGAGATTTGAGTTAAGTCTTAAAAACATGTATTGTACGTGATTGTCTGATGACGTTAGGAAGACTGTTCCGTATCTATGGGGGCCGCAACAGAAAAGGCGCGGTCACCAAAACTGTGTTTGCTTCTAGGAATGAATAATGCAGATTTGTCCGAACTGGAGTCTTTACTCTTTGCGTCTCCATGCAAACATTCTGCACTCCTACTTTTGTAATACCAAATCCTTCAGACCAGTCCCCAAACCAGAACCTGAATCTGGAAGAATGGGTGTGATTTGGGTCTGTCAGATGGAGCTCAGAATTTTATTTTTAACTGACCTGTTTGGTGAGCTGCTCCTCGCACAGTTTGTACAGGGTGTAGAACTTGCGAGCGAGTAGGACGTTGCCTTGAAAACCACAGCTAGCGAGTTTGACACGGATGATGATCTGTCTGTCAGGAACCATCATGGCGACGGTACGGAACTGAATCTTCAGATTCTCTGGTAACTCTTGCCGACCAGCGTAACCGGGGTTCTAAGAATGAAAATTAACGATATGGTTGTTAATTGGATAGTTTCTTCAGGTGATGCAAGTAATTTGGGTTAAATATGCAGAATGGAGATTGGGGTCCCTGAGCATAGAGGACACACTGTTAAGAATGGTATTCCTGAAGTAAGAAGACGTTATTTTAATTCAAACAAAATTACTGTTTGAAATTTTTTAATTGAGATTTTTGAGAGTGACACAAGAAAAGGTTTGTTGAAAATTGTTTTTCTTTGTATTAAAGATTACCACTTTTAGAAGTGTTGATAAACATACTTTTTTTTTATTTTCGTCTGAAAGCTTACTGACTATGAAGTTCACACTTAGAACCAATTTTTCTGTGAAATATTCCCTCAGAAATGAAGTCATACTCAACTTGGAGATCGAGGCCCCTGAGCATAGAGACTTTACTACTAAAAATTGTATCTTGAACTACGAAGAACAACGTTGTTAAAAAAAAAAAAATTGTTTTTATTTATAGAAAAAATTTCAATAAAGATTTTTTGGGAGTTACACAAGAAAGTTTTCTTGAACTTTTTACATTTGTTTTCATATTAAAGATTACCATAATTATTAAATATCAGTCTGAAAGCCTTCTGACTATGAGGTTCATACTAGAACAATTTTTCTGTGAAATATTTCCTCTGAAATTAAGTCATACTCCAGAAAACTGTACCTGAAAACCTACAAAAAAACAGCTGATTTCGGTAGTTACAACCAAAATTAAGACAATATGGTTACATGATGGAAATTGTACATGATTTCACACTTCATAACTGAAAATTTCTTTTGGTATAAAATGCATTCTGGTTACAATAAATGATGCAACTCTACCATAGTCAAGAAGATTCCAAACTCGGGATCCATGTCCACGCTGTCACCATCGGTGAAGATGAAGTTGTTTTTGCGTTCCTTCTTGCAGGTGAGTACGATGGCGATCTGCTGGGCAGCCACTGAGAGTACAGGCAGCTCGATACGATTGAACTCATCAAAACAACCCCAGCTACCAGACTGGGCCAAACCTGGAACGAGGGAAGAGAAGCACAAAACACAAATGAGGTCAAAGTTTTACTAGTATTCTGGTGTTGAAGCTTGATCAATTAGGACTCTGATGGAAGATTATTTTCCTAAATAGTTAATAAAGTTATGACTTCCCGTTTACTTTTACCATTTCTACGATTCCCATCAGAACTATATGAGCCCATCTGTAAAAACAGCAGATGTCAACTCACTTTCAAATCAAAAGTTTTGATGCTAAAAAAGTAGAATACTGTTACCCCGTTTTTGACAGTCTCAAAAAATACAAACCGAAGTGGGGGAATACAAAGCAACTAACAATTTGAAAGGATTGAAAATAATGCATTACATTTGTTGAGGGGATAAAGATAAGAAATATTCCAAGAACAAAAATAGGCAATATGAACCTCAGATATTTCAGATACACGTAGATCACTACAATTACAGAATTGCATATTGTCACAAGGCTAGCGATATGACCTTTGTACTCTGACACGGTGACCCAATGTCAAAGGTCAGATCCCCACTGACCCTAGCGGATTCACCCTCCCTTGACTCACCTTTGTAGATACGACCCAGCCCTCTGAAGTCCATCTGATCAGAGCAGTTGAAGACCACTACGTACTTGCCGAGAGCTTTACCCATATCCTTAGTGGTCTCAGTCTTGCCTGTCCCTGCTGGACCAGCTGGGGCACCTCCCATGCTCATACCCAAAGCTTGGGCAAGGGTTATGTAGCATCTGGATAAAGCAAAAATGATAACAAAATCAAAGGTGTTTCCTTCAACCTATATTTATGAAACAATACCCTCGGAAGACACGGGCCAAACTTTACAAAAGCTGTTTACCAGAAAATGATGCTTAGCAATGGGTAAAAACCCATTATACTCATTATTACTATTCTAACTACCCACCTGTCAGTAAGAGGTGTAATGACGAGTCTCTCTGTGCACCCAACAGGTTCCATCTGATAGATGAAGTCAACATCAGTGATTGAGATCACACATTGATCAGTGTCCTCGTTGTAGTAGAAACGAGACTGCTTCAACCACTCAAAGTCAGTGATGGACTTGATGTGCATACGCACCTGTCAACAAAGAAAAGATTGGGAACTAAGATTGACAACTTTGTACCTTACATCTTTGTGTGTAACAGTTGTTTGTAAGACTGCTTCTTACAAACTTACTTCTTTTTATTATTAATCATCCAAAAAGAAAATGAAAAAGGATGAAAAATGTTCAGTACTAGACAAGGGAGGAAAACCCACGCAATCAGGTACAGATTTAAACACATCTTCATGGAAGGCTGTGGTCTCAGGCGGGATAAATACAATTCAGGGAGGAGATTTGAATATGAACAATTTCGTAACAATGCTTTTACTAATTGATCAAAAACTACAGCACCTCAGCACGTAACATTTTAAGGGATGCTTTCTCTCATCATTATTTTCAAACTGTGTTAGTTTAATGTAAATCTGTGCACTTTGTGTTATGTGTCCTACAAAAATTACCCACACCCTTTAAGATGTTCTTACCAAGTCATCAAAGATATCTCTCTGGTGAACGTGGATCGTGATGAGGGTCTCAAACTTGGTTCTCTCGTACTTAGTGAGCTCCTGGGTAGTGACGTCAATCAAGGTGTTCAACATCTCCATGAAGTACTGGTTAGTAGATGCCATGATCTATAACAAACAAACGAGAAGTGTGAATATGAATATGGCATACCCAAGGAAATAGTATGACTATGATCGATGTAAATTGATATAGACTGTGTAAGTCTTGCAACAACGCCACATAAAACACAAAATTGTTGCTCATCCCCGCCCGACCGTTCAAAACCCTCCGACCTCATTTTTTTTTCCCCCATGTCTGGATATCTCTTTATACTTTTACTGCCCAGATTTTTCAGCTGATATTTTTTTCAAAATGTAAAGGTTTTTTATTCATGTTGGCAAAGCAAGAACAATTCTTCAAATATTTACTTGGGCTACACTGTGCTTAGTTGTTTGAAAAAGTTTACAGAAAATGTCATCTAGGAGTTAAATTTGTTTGACAAAACTATTGAAAACATCAAAAACACACAAACCCTCTGTTTTGATGATGGTGATTGTGATGATTTCGTTATTCTTGATTTCATATTTGGCATGTCAACAACACTTTAAAAAAAAAAAAAAAAAAAACTCCCTCCCTCCCCCATTCGCAAAAAAAGGACGATCAACAATTTTTTTTTATGTGGCCTAATCAAACTTCCAAATTGGTCCCATTCATATTTAGTTTCATGAATCTGTTTCTTCCAATACTTTAAACCAATGTAGTTTAAGGCTATACAAATTGTATCACAATGTATGGGGATGTAAAATTTAGCACAAAATATATGAAAGAATTTTGTGTTGAACCAAGACAAATAATCTAGAATGGGACCTGCATTTTTAAGATTTAAGCGCTGGTACTCTACCAACTGAGCTACATGTACATGTACATAGCCCTTATATTGGCAGTCTCCCTATTTTGTCAATATCTTTGTGCGTTGGATAAAAATAATAACAATAGTAATGGTGGCTTCTTAGCGCTAATATTCCTCACTCAGTGTCGCTCAAGACGCTTCAACATTTAGCATTTTCCTGCAAGGGATGGTGGAGCTACAATTTTGAAGTATGATACCAATTATATTATGTGGCACCATGAAACGGTTTACAATCTGATGAGCTTTTACCTTCTTGTCAGAGCGAGCCAGCTTAAGTGCGTCCTCGCTGTCCCTCGTCCACAGCATCTGCAGCCCAAGAAGCCCCACCTGGGCAGGGTACGTATTCTCAAACTCAATCAGCTTGAAGTTCTCCTTGTCTCCGATAGCAATACTTGAGGTACGGATGATGCTGTGCAGAGACTTGAAGATAGTCTTCATCAGCTCTCCAAGCCACAGCTCTACGTTGCCCTGGGCCATGACTGGCTTGACCAGGTCGATCTTCTCGCTCTCCCTGGAACTGACCGCCAGGATCTGATCGTAGACTTTCTCGTGGAAGTCTGCTGTTTTGACGTTGTCGAAAAGACCCTCCAAGTGGTTCTGAGAGAGAGGAACAAGAGAGATGTTTCAAAACAAGTACTGTAAATTGTTTGGGTTTTCAAGTATCGTTGCAATTTAAATTGGTTTTCAACAAGTGAAAGTAAAACAATATGAGTCAAAAATAAATTAAAGTAAAACAAAATGCATCAAAAATAAATTGGTTCTCGATTTTTTAATTTTTTGTTAAGTATGTTTTCCCCTGAAAATTAACCACAAACGTTCGTTGGCTAAATCTGTATAAGCTGCTTAGCTACGCAATAAAGCAGGGTGCTAGTTGCACACAATTCAACCCAATACTGCATTTTGGTTGGTGAGCTGTCTGATGTGACGAAAAGTGACATCGATCAAAATAGTTTTGGCAGTTTGGTCTTGTGAACCAAACTTTGGGTCACGGAAAAGTTCAAGTTCTGTTTACTGGAGATGTTGTTTAAATTCAAGTTCTGATTCATATTTGATTTTACACGTACCTGGATAGTATGAGAGTCCGATGCCTGACCAAGAATCTCCAGCAGTGCAGGGTCAGAGACGAAGAAGAACCTCGGGAACACCAATCTCTTCTTCTCCAAGTAACCCGTCAGAGACTTCTGACAGATCTCCAGCTGCTCCAGGAGATGGGGTAGAAGCTGACCCAGGGTGTCGTCCCCGGTGCAGCACTGAACAACGTTGGAGTTCTCGTGGGCACTCTGCATGATTTTCACCCACGACTTATCGATGTTGCTGAAGCGTTTGGCTTCCTGTTAGTAGTAAAAGAAACATGAATCTTAAATAACAGACAGGAACATACCCCCACTTTGGAGCTAAAGCACATAGCAGATTCACATCTGTTTAGCGTCAACAGGATTACAGTCAGTGCTTACCATGCACGTTTATTAATTCTAAAATCTGTCTCCATATTGCCTTAACTCAAAACCATTGTATGGATAACAGACATTCATTCTAAAAAGAGACATTTACAGGACTATTTTTTCTCCTTGGATAGAGCATCACCACCTAGGCCCAATTTCATAGAGATGCTAAGCACAAAAACTTGCTTAGCATGAAAGTTCTTCCTTGACATTGTATGAAAAAAAAAAACAGGATTACCAACAAAATTTCCATTTGTTTTTTAATGTTGCTTGTTACAAGTATTAAGCTGTTGTTTGCTTACCCTGAAAATCACGAGGAAAATTTGGTTGGCAATCCTGTTTTTATCAAGGCAAAAATTTCATGCTTAGTAAACTGTGGTGCTTAGCAGCTCTATGAAATTGGGCCCTTGTCATTGCACATCTCCGCTAGAAAAGGGATGGAGCTTCCAATCTCTCTCAGGAAAAAAACGACAATACCACAAATGGATTTTGCAACCCTCCCTCTCCAGAACTGCAGAAATGCTTTAAGAGAGTATAACAATACAATATTCGAGATTCAATATTTACCTGTGGTAGCTGTTTAGCAATGTCACCGCCCACAAACACAGCCTCCAGATAGATCCATAGATTCTGGACCTGCATCCAGTTCTCAATGATCTCGGTGGTGTTGGACAGCTTCTGCACCCATTTCTGAATCTCAGGCTTGAAGGGGGCATTGTACCTGCAGACGGAACGAGTTAAAGAGTTCATTGGAAACACATTGATTGAACATTTGATAGGTTTGTTATGTTATGCATATATGTATATTTGGTTTGCGGTAACACCATGTGTGTATCTACTTGCCAGGTAGAGTTGTTCTTAGGGAACTGTCTTGCTTTATTCTGCTGCCGCGGAGTAGATAATTGATACCTCACCATGCAATGCCTCAAATCCTATATTATGCATATATGTTAGGACACACCAAGTGAGAATACTGGTCTTTGACAATTACAACGGTTTACCTTTTTGTAGGTTAAGTTTACCTGTAGAAATTTCAGCCTCATAACATGTTAGTTGCCAAGTTTTTGAAAAAAAAAAGTAAAAAATCACAGAGCAATGCTTTCAGCAGAGTCGCATAAAATCTGTTGTACATGCTTACATAATTTTCATCACACTGAGAAAAAAATTATTTTTGTGACATTGTGTCACTCCTATCTCAAAAACTACATGTACGGCTACTCAGAAAGTAATACTTTAAGGGAAGCTTTTAATCATCATAATCTTTAAACCATGTAAGTTAAATGTAAATCTGCGGACGTTTGTGTTTTGTCGTACAAAAAAGTGCATACACCCAAACCCTTTAAATACATTACTCGTGTATGAACTCACCTGTTACTCATGAGCGATGCGAGTACCATCAAGCTATCCTCCATCAATGAGATGATCTCACCAGTAGTGTCTCCCTTCAGTAGGAGTTCTCCACGACTCTTGAAGGGTGAGAACTGGAAGTCTTGAGCGCTCCATTCATTGATGACTTGCTTCAGTTTAGCTTCGATGTCACGTTCTTTGACCGCAGAGATACAGATGTCCTGAGTAAAACAGAGAGACAAAGAGATCGAGATTCAAAACCAAGCAGGAAACCATTTACAAACAGGTGCAAATTTTTTTAAGAACTGTACAACTTTTTCAGTGCAAAGTTCAGACATCTAAGTCGCCAGACACACTAGGCCTGAAGACCACTTCAAGGTGTGGGCTACAATCAACTATTTTTCCGGGGGCCGTTGACACCTACTCCTAAGGCTCAAACAGGGTTACCCCCTTTACAGTCCATACGGATGTAGGCTTGGGTATCATCAATCAGAAGCCTGGCTGGTAAGCAGAAAGAACTACCTCCCCGACTTTTACGAAGGAATCATGGTTAAGTGACTTACTTAAGGGACGCGTGCCTCACTCAAAATTAGCAAGGGATTAAAGGAGTGTCGATGGACTTGCATAACAAAATATAAATATAAAAAAAGTCCAAACCTCAATATCTTCCTTGTTCTCCAGCAACGGAGCCATCATAATATTCCTGAGTAGGAAAGCATCAGACTCCACATCGAATGTGTGCTTAGTGGCCGTCGCGATGCGGTCCCAGTGACGCGTCATCATGGCCTTGCTTGCCATCATCTCCAATAGAGGGCAGCATTCGTTGAAATCGTCAATCTTCTTCTTGAGCTCCAGGAAGGCCTGCCACTCCTTCAGCGCCTTGGGGAGCTTGCGGCACCTGGGAACAAAATCAGAGGTATGTGGAAATTAGGTGATTTTACACACACAAAAAAAACCCATGATAACATTAACCCTTTGGTGCACAAGGCGGTCGCTAGCGACCACCAAAACATCAAATAGGACTTTTATAAACAGTCATAACTTAAAAACTGATAAAAACTTATCTATGACCAAACCTTAAACTGCAACAAACGCTGCATTAATCACAGGGAATCAAAAATATCGACATTCAGATAAATCAGAAACTTCTCATCTCTGTAAGAGACTTACTTATTCTGGAAGTCCAACAGCTCTTGATTAATCTTCTCAATGTCAACCTCTACCCATGGAATATCATAATATCCGTTAACATTATCAATGACAGCATTGTACAGCTGGTACAACTTCTGCAGTAGCGTCAGCTCTCGTTTGATGCGCTGGATGTCAGGATAGTCAGTGACTGCCAGACCGAAGAGCTCCTCACCCCCGGAGTAGGTCACGAACTTACGCCAGAGCTCATCAAAGCGAGCTTGGAAGAGCTGCAGACGATCGCTGGCTTCGCTTGGAGCGATACCTTGTACCATCGGACCACTAGAATAAAAAATGGGGAAAAAATGTGTAAGCATTTCAGGAGTATTTCAATGAAAGGCAGATTTAGAGAAGTCAATTAACATATTAATAATAATAATAATAATAACTGGATTTATATAGCGCCAGATTACCAAAGGATGGAAGGTGCTTATAAGGAAAAAAGAAAGACCAAAGTGACGGTGACAACCAGCTACCAGTTGGAGAACAGGGGGGAGTCTTGAGACAAATTTTGAAGGACAGAGCAGTGTGAGTGTTTTTAATGGAGACAGGCAGACCGATCAATAAGCGAGAGGCAGCAGTACAAAAAGCTCTCTCACAAGGGAGATGGCATCATAGCTTCAAATCTCCAGCAGCGTCTTATACCAACAATAATAATAATATAATAATAAGAAGAATACCCGTACTTATAACGCGCCTTTTGCCAAAGGATACAAAGCGCTAGGTATTATTACTGCAAGGAGTGGGACGAAGTTCGAGATTTAAGACCTAATCCTGAGCACCATGTAATGGTTTAAAAGGTGCTGTGGCGCAATATGCTGACCACAGAGATTGCCCGGTAGCTAGGGGCCATCACTAATTATTCACAAACTTAAGTGCTCGTTTTACCTGTCTGTGTATTCGTCCACAAAGTTAGTAACCTCTGACTGGTAGAGCTCCACCAGGGTTAGAAGGTTGGCTTTAAACTCTGGCTGGATCTTGAGCAATGTTACCTGCACATGTTGCATCTAAAGGGGTATCAAAACAAAACAAGAATGCTCTGAAAATCTGTAAAAAATATCTGATCTGATGAATTTGTGAAATATATCGGATGAATTTGCAAAAACATATTGTTGCATCAGTGCAAAAACGTTGCACCTCCTGAAGAAGCAACTACGTTTATCGTGAGTTTGAAACTGGCGAAACTTCATATCTCACTGAAATTTACACATAAAACAAGCAGCCGAGATATGTTTTTTTGTATGGAACATTTTGGTGCAAGATACGTCTTAGCAAAATTGAGATATAACAGTTTTGCACTAACGAGACGATATGAGAAAGTGGTGCGACTTGGAATTTTTTTAGTGTAATGTTTTTGCACTGACATGACGAAATGCACTTGAGCTGTATTGTTTTAAATGTTGCGAGAACACCAACAAGTTCTTTCCAGAGCCGAAAATCTCTCAAGAGTTGAACCATGTGTCCTTGAGCAATATACTTAACCATAATTGCTTCTCTTCACCCAGGGGTATATGGGTACCTGCGAGGGTAGAGGTTAATATTGTGAATGAATAAGCCTTCCGAGCGCCACGGGAGCTCAGGGCTGTATACTCCCCAGGGAGCTGAGAAAGATTAAAGGAATCATACTGTCCAAATGACCAGGGCACTAATGTCAAGTGCATTGATACGGTTTATTGTGAAATGCGCTGTATACATGGAATTTGTTGTTATTATTACCCAAAAGAACAGTAGAAACCCCACTCCACCTTTCAAAGCCTAAAATCTTCCACACTCACCTGTGTATTAAGATTCTTCCAGCTATAAGACAAGCTATCCACCTTCTCAGCATTACCGTCCTGAAACAGTAAATCGTACTTATTCAACATCGCAAAGGACTCCTCGATCGGCCCGATAGTCATATCGATACGAATCTCCGACTCCCTGATCTCAGCCAACGACGCCATGGCGGCTCTAACATCGTCAAGATCCTTGATGGGACGGCTAAGACGCTTCTGAAGATTCTCGATGAAGTCGAAGATGTCTGTCATGTCGGCTGAGGCCTTGGCGTTGAGGGCTTTACCGAAGGCAAGCTTCCAGGCTTTGGTCTCGGCGATTAAGGCTTCCTTGAGTTTTTCCGTGAGGCAGATGACAGATCCAACGCGGTAGCTGGTCGGGATCTCCTCGATTGTCGTCTCAAGATTCTGAGAAAATAAAGAATCAACCGAGATGAGAGTCATTTGTAAAAAGAAAGTCTGAAGCTATCATTTAACTTTTAGGAGGTATACTGAAATGACAGAATGTCCAACGTCTAGTAACCACAGGGCTTGATTTTCACTAACACTAAGATTCATCTTAAACCTGTTAAAGAATTTTGTTCACTATATTTCAAGGAACTTCAGCATCCTGGAGTAATATATCAAGTAATTTTATCTATTGACATCTGAAGTGCACGAGAAGTAGATCAAAGAGCAGTGAGTTGTTTATATCTGAAGAAAATAACGTCCACCATGTCCACATTTTAAAATGAGCCGATCTGAAAAAAGTTGTTAAAATCGAAATTTCTCATCCTTAAAGAATTGAAGTACTTTAAAAGTGTTTCATGGTTTAAACTCAAGTTTTTCGCTAAGCAAAGAAGTTCCAAAGTTGTATTCTCTGCAAACCAGCTTTATGAAATTGGGGCCCGATAACCTTTTTTCTCCACTAAGCAAATGCGCATGTTAAGTAGCTTTATATCAGCGGTTCCCTGGTTTTATACACACCTGGTAGTATTTGATCTGTGTTTCAATCTCTCCAAGGAGCGGTTTACCAGCCATGAACTCAGTCACCTTCTCCTCCGGCTCCTCGTTCCAAAGCTCACTGAACTCCTTGAAGCTGTCAAGAACCTGCAGAGCAAGTGGAAATAGATGTTATCAATTGTCTTGATCAAATAATACAAATCAAATTAATAATATTGGAGTCTTATATCATGTATATCAGTGTTTATAGTACACTTATCGATCAATGATGTGCTAAAGAATAAAGAGAAACACTTTTTGATACACGTTTTGAACTTTATGAATTTATGAGACCCATCATGCCCATTACACATGTATGTAGCACTTCATATATTTGTTGACCTTATCGACCATTATAGGGGTTTTACAAGGTGTTGTGGCGCAGTTAAGCAACCCTGCTACAAACACAGCAGCAAACCCCTGCACAAGGTTTACATCCAGTTGCATTGTTATTTAAACAACTGAGAATATTTCTACTCCCCCTAGACAGGATGCAGGCAGTAGTGCCAGTCTATCGCAGGTTACTCCCCAGCTCTCACAGACACCCAATCACACTCCTGAGTGGAGAGAAGCAATTATGATAAAGTGCCTTGCTCAAGGGCACAAGTGTTGCAACTGACCAGGCTAGGATTCGAACCCACATTCTGTAAACCACAGAACTCAAGTCCATCGCCTCAGACTGCTTGGCCATGACACCCCTAGTTCCAGGCATGCAGACATTTCTAAAAAACTTTTCTCCAACCATAGAGTTACAATGTTTATATAAGAACTAGAGGGCGCACTGGGGATGCTGCTTGCACAAGCGCGACAGGACTGCGAGGAGATACGCGCGCCATTCGGTACGCGTGTTTAATATGAAGTACACCTTGGAGTTTGTTGAACGCTACGCGATGCTGTTTTGTTAACTAACAAAATTGGACGCACAAACACACGCTGTGCGATGTTGTTTTGTCAACTTAGAAAATAGCCGCATGTCACACTTGTATATAACTCTATGTCTCAAACTAACCTCCTGGCATTCGGACTTGCTACTACCGATGATGTTATTCAGTGTGATCACCACCTTCAGCACATCCTTGTGCTCACTGATCACCTTATGTAAAGGTTTCTGAGTCACTGCGAGCATCGGCACCTTATCTGTGTCCTTGTCATCTTTAGCATCCTCAAGCTCCTGAAAAAATGAACACAAAGTGAAAAAGCATTCAGTTGTTTGTTTGTTAGCTTCAGCCACTTTGATTAAAAAACCAGTAACTTACGGGGGGTGGACTGACGCATCTGAGCCCGATTTCATGGCTATGCTTATGGCCGAAATCTGCACTTACAATCACCATCTTGCGCTTACGTAGCAAGCGCCAAATTTCTTTGCGAGCTTTGTAAGCGAGCCATGAAATGGGCCCTGTTCCCTGTTTGCAGCGTGTTCCCATGTGGTGTTGGATCTCGCTATTTTTTCCTATGAATGCCTTGCTTGATCAAAACCCATGTAAGTACGTCCTCTGCCTTTTGAACTGTCTCCCTCATCAAATTCATTCAGTTGAGTCACTTGACATTTTCAAGAAACATCTCAAAACTTTCCTGTTTAACATGTTTAATGGTTGATTGCTCAAGACAAACTGTTGTCCCATTATTAATGCCATTATTTATTTGCTCATTGTATAGACGCTGTGACCTGTGTTTACATTTAAACCGCCCTCTATTGAAAAAACACTGTACATACGTCATGTTTTACCGGGCAAAACGACACGTACACATCGTCTATAGTTTCTTGTAAAGCGCTGCGATACCCTGTGTACGAGGGCTTGATAAATGCCTGTTAATATTATAACTTTGGAAAGTACAAATATATTGTATGTTTTAATTAGTTGCCAACTGCACCTTAATTTCAACTCAAAATAAACGATGTTGTGTTTGTTATACCTCACACATGCACGACATGCACATTAAACAGTTACATCTTGGTTGTCCATTATTATTAATAACCTTATATTAAGTAATATTTGTATTATTATTAAAAGTTTAAGTTCAGTGAAAACATGATGAATGAGTTTAACAATGTTACATGTCCTGAAGAGGTATTGATTCCCAATTGCCGATGACAGGTTCCTCTTATTCCCATTCTGGAAAATTGTTGTTTTAAAATACTTCTTAGATTATCAAACAAACATTATTGAACCAATATAAGGACTTGTGCTGTGTGGTTGGGTATTGTATAAATTAAGGGAGAAGTGCTGTACGTATCTGTGGGTAAAGAAATGATAATGTGCATTGCTCTTCATGTTACAGAGATTACTGTGTGTTTAGTGTAGTACACAGTTTAGGTAATGCAGCATTTGAAAGCTTACAATAAAGTTTAGATACATTATTGACTCCCATAATGGTTAGCATGGCAGAGAGTAGACTGTGCCCCTGTCTTTATCCTGCGGATAAAGACAGGGGCACAGCTACTCAGATCCAGTGATTCCATTGGATACAATGATATCAGTGGATAAACGTGCACAGACAGTGACATGAGCTTTTAATAGATGCTAAAACAGTACACTCCTATCACGTCGGCGATAGAATTTGACTGCGTGTCTCTGTGTGAAATGAATGTAGGTCAAAGGTGAAAATACACGCCGGTCTGGAGGCCGGTCTCTGGCGTTACTCAAGAGCCTCAAAGTGTGACGTCAGATGTTCAGGCTAGGCAGACAGTGACTTTGGTGCAAGGGCAAGGTGGAACGCTAGGTGGCAGCAGACTTACCAGGTAAGTTTCCATTGTTTACGTAGTTCTGAGCATGCGCACATTAACGAGAACAGTGGATTTACCTGGTAAGTCTGCTGCCACCAAGCGTCCTAAAAATACCCAAAGAGGACAATAATTTAAAGTAAATAATATCAGTGAAGAAAAACTACCTGAAATTTTTACAATTGAAGCGAAGAAAGATAAAGTTTTTGTGTTTTCTAAAACGGAGCTGACGACATGGACGAAGAGAGGAAGTGATGGTTTGCATATTGAATGACACTTTAAGGGGAACTTTTAGTTTCCAATACAGTGTTTATTTTACAATCGGTGGTAAAACATCGAACAGTACTGCTTAGAAGTTGTTTCATCAGCTTAAGTTTCCACAATCACAGGAGATATTTTAGTTTTAGTTTTACTGCAGATTTCCTTTGATTAAAATGGATTGATTAACCAGAAATGTTTATTCCAGGTTTTGTCGACAATCTAATTGATGATGTCAATGTTCCTAAGAGGGGCTCTAAGATCAAATTCAGTGCTGTGATGAACTCATGTCCTGATAGATAGAGTCCTTTTATATAATTGCGGGGAAAATACTCGTCTCCTAAAAAGGTGCAAAAAAATGATATTGGATTTTACTTACTTCCAAGTACAAAACTTGTTTACCAAAAACGTTGTGAAAGACTCCGAAAGGGTCAACATTCTATTCGGAGTAACTGTATATCAAATAAGTTTGTATTTGAAAGTGTGGGTAGAGATTTGTGAATTGTTTTCACCAATGGGAGACTTTGGAACGCTAGGTGGCAGCAGACTTACCAGGTAAATTTCCATTGTATACGTAGTTCTGAGCATGCGCACATTACCGAGAACAATGGATTTTACCTGGTAAGTCTGCTGCCACCAAGAGTTCCAAAAGTCTCCCACTACAGGTATAAGGACTCCATCTATCAGACCCAGAGCTGCCAACATTTGCTTTTTGCGATCAGGGAGACTTTGCACACAAAATTAAAGAGATATTTAGAATCTAATTCAACACAATGGAAAAGTTTCCACAATCTGCATGGAGATTTTCAAATCTATGGATCAAAACATGGAAAGATTGGTTTATTTTCAGGTAACTTCCTGTATACATACAGCGAGAGTTGGCAACTCTTAAAGTATATCACAAAATTTGCATCCTGAATTTGACCTTTGACCCTCTCTCTAAGAGTTGTGAGTGCTTAGTTCTACTATGTCAGGGTACCACTACTGTCAGTGTTTACTGTACGTGTTTTGTTTTTGTTTATTTTTTCTCAAAATGTTGATGAACCTTTTGTTTGGTAACCTCACGCATTGCATGATCTTCAAGCTTCTTGGGTAATGTAGCAACGTAAGCCTGGCATAAAGGAAGAAGAGAAAGTCCACAGCACATCACGGAGAAAGAGAACAAGTAGCATCACCACAAGGAGAAAAAGTAGTATCATTATAATTTGGGAGGCTAATTATCCTTTACTTAAAAAAAAACA
Organism: Asterias rubens; assembly: GCF_902459465.1. Classification (NCBI taxonomy): domain Eukaryota; kingdom Metazoa; phylum Echinodermata; class Asteroidea; order Forcipulatida; family Asteriidae; genus Asterias; species Asterias rubens. The sequence continues at coordinate 17,777,106 of NC_047072.1, forward strand.
GCTGAGAAGCTGCGTTGTGTAAAATGCAGCCGGGCGGACGCAGAAAGCAATGACAATGCCCCTTCAGCTTTATAGGCCGAGGGGTCAAAAGTAAGTTCTACTCCCCGATGTTTCATATGCTTTGACGTAGTATCACTACTGAAGTTTATAGTAGTATATGCCTTAAAGGAAAGGTACACATTTGGTAATTACTCAAAACAAATTTTAACTTAAAAACTGACTTGGGTACGAGCATTGGAGAGCTGTTGATAGTATAAAACATTGTGGGAAACGACTTCCTCTGAAGTAACATAGTTTTTGAGAAACCGGTAATTTCTCACTAAAATATTAAAAGACTTCTAGCTAGAAGTCTTTTATTCCTAACTGAAAGCACACAAATTCATATAACAAGGTTTTTTTTCATCAGTTTCTCGCAACTTCGATGACCAATTGAGCCCAAATTTTCACAGGCCTGTTATTTTATGCTTATGATGTGATACACCAAGTGAGAACACTGTTGTTTGACAATTAAAAAATGTGTAAAGTGCCTTAAATTTAGCCCTCTTGGGGTTAGTGTTTATTGGGGGGCATCAGGTTCTTTGTATAGTGGGGAATTACTTTGGCTGTGTCCGAAATTGCGATTTTTCTTCAACACCAACCGATGCACTGATCTGTATCTGTAGCTGTAGCAGAAGTCTCCATTTTAGACCAGCCTGAGACTCACTTAAAGTGTTCAATTTGAAGAGGGCATTGAAATGTTTTGCCTTCAAAAATTGTTTGTGCAAAAGTGTCGAGACAGAAAACCAACACAAAATATACATAAATTATATTTGAATCCCTCGAAAAGGAACAGAGTTATCCAAAACACCAAAGATAAGGAACAATCCATGAAAGAAGTTAACAGAAAACGTACAAATGAAAGAAAAATATCAAAATAAGGCCGTGTACAAGTAGGCGGCTACAGCTACGGCTTCATTGCCAAGTCATCATGCAATGAAGAATAGGACATCCTCAGCAATAGCTGAAGCCGCTACGGCTACATTGCCAAGTCATCATGCAATGAAGAATAGGACATCCTCAGCAATAGCTGAAGCCGCTACGGCTACATTGCCAAGTCATCATGCAATGAAGAATAGGACATCCTCAGCAATAGCTGAAGCCGCTACGGCTACATTGCCAAGTCATCATGCAATGAAGAATAGGACATCCTCAGCAATAGCTGAAGCCGCTACGGCTTCATTGCCAAGTCATCATGCAATGAAGAATAGGACATCCTCAGCAATAGCTGAAGCCGCTACGGCTACATTGCTAAGTCATCATGCAATGAAGAATAGGACATCCTCAGCAATAGCTGAAGCCGCTACGGCTACATTGCTAAGTCATCATGCAATGAAGAATAGGACATCCTCAGCAATAGCTGAAGCCGCTACGGCTACATTGCTAAGTCATCATGCAATGAAGAATAGGACATCCTCAGCAATAGCTGAAGCCGCTACGGCTACATTGCTAAGTCATCATGCAATGAAGAATAGGACATCCTCAGCAATAGCTGAAGCCGCTACGGCTACATTGCTAAGTCATCATGCAATGAAGAATAGGACATCCTCAGCAATAGCTGAAGCCGCTACGGCTACATTGCTAAGTCATCATGCAATGAAGAATAGGACATCCTCAGCAATAGCTGAAGCCGCTACGGCTACATTGCTAAGTCATCATGCAATGAAGAATAGGACATCCTCAGCAATAGCTGAAGCCGCTTATTTGGATACAGCCTTGTTAACACGAAACCACAAGATACCAACAACCTAAGGCCTGGTTCATACTTCCTGTACTTGCGATACAAATTTTGTCGCCACAAATTCGCAATGAATAATTCGTATCAGGTGAATCGTTCGCTGTAAATACAGCCATGTGACGTAGAAATTCGCTTCACAATTGCCTTCGCAGGAAGTATGAACCGGCTGAAGGCTAGATAGCACAGTTGATGGAGTATCCAGCAGTTAAAGGTTCAATTCCTACTCTAGTAAACTAGTTCATCCAAAAATGAAATGTCTTGTTAAGCCTCACCTTCAACGCAGCTCTCTGACTGATAATAGTGTGAGCCCACAGCGGGATGTCTTGAGCCATCCTCAAGATCACCTGCACCGCCTTATTGACCGTCTGCTGAACATCATCCAGGCTCGGACGTAGCACGATAGTCGGGATGGACAGTACGATGTTAGCCATAAACAGAGGCACCTTAGCGTCTTCGTTCTCCTGGGGACCCTGGGTGTACTTGCTGGCCGAGGTCTGAAGACGACGCTTGATGGAGTCCAGGGATAGGCGGGTGCCTTGGTGAAGAATTAAACAAAAAAGATGCTTAGAAGCGGGTACCAGGACCATCTCTCACACGCTTTGAACTATTCTCTTGAAGGGGGCTGGAAATTTTCACAACAAATTTCAGAACTTGTACCAAGCCAAGCATGAAGTAAGAGGTAAATCACAAAAAAAATCCTACAAAAGAGATTATCAGCGGCGGTCAGTTTGGAGTAGTGGTGTCTTGTCTTACCTTCTACATCTGGGACCCCAGTTCGAATAACACTGGCGGCACTATGTGGATTGGGTTTTCAGTCCCAATAACTGCTAGAGTTTTTACCTGGAGAAATTCTCTGGGGCTTTCCACCCACATCTAAAACTGAAACTTCTTTATTGCCTTCTCCCCTTGCCAAGTTGCTGAGCAGGCTTTGACGAGAATTAACATGGATGCATCATAAATGTTATTCTTAAACTTTCTCCAGTTGAAATCACATCAAGGCCAGGATGGCAAAATAGTTAGAGCCCTTTATGGTATAATGAGGATCAGTATTTACTAATGTTATAGAGTACAGGAAACAAGACTTACATTTGATGAGGGCGTCAGTATTCCTCTGACTGAAGCTTCCAAGCATAGCATAGAAGCTACAGGGGAGGCATTCCAGACAACGTTTATGCTTGGAGTCCGGGGTGAGGCACGGGTAGTTATCGTGGAGGTTACATCGCTCGCTCTCCTTCAAGTTGTTCTTGAGGGTGTCGACGAGATCTTGAACCGCCTTCTCGACGGCCTTGCTTTGTCTGTCGAGAAATTAAACTTAATCAAGTCTTTCAAAAAAAAGGTTTGTTTAACAATTTGGGAGAATTATGCTCAGCAGTACTAGAGAAGTAGATCAAAGAACAGTTTTTCATCATGTAGGTTTTCCTCCAACATCTAAAACTGAAAATTACTTTCTTGTCTTCTCTGCTTTGGGTTCTTGGCTAGTACAGTGATTAAGTTTGCTTTTCTAAGAGTCCTTGTTGGCTTCACAAATGAGGGACCAATTTCATAGAGCTGCTTAATCACAAAAAGTAGCTAAGCACAACAAAATTATGCTTAACACAAAAAGGCTACCAGCCAAACTATCCTGTCACATGTACAATTTGTGACTAGCAACCTTCTCATTTCTACCGAATAGACAAATATTATGTAAATATTGTTTGCTTAAGCAGCTCTGCGAAATTGGGCCAAGAATAGATGAAATGATCTCAGATAAAAATTGGGCCAAGAATAGATGAAATGATCTCAGATAAAAATTTTTATAACTAATTCTCCTTCTTTATACCTTGAGAGCTGCTCGCAAGCTTCCTTGCAAGTCTTTTCCGTGTCGGCCAAGAAGTCCTTCGTTGATGTCGGCTCAGCCTCTGGCAGGACACACAGTGCCGTGCAGGACATATCCTTCAATACCTGGTCGATGCGGCAGTCAAGTAGATCAGAAATCTGCTTGGTCAGGTGCTCTAGGAAGCCCAGCTCCTTGTAGGTGTTTGAAATATCTGTTGAGGAAACGGTAATGTGGTTTTAAAAAAAAAAGTTTTATTACGGGATTTAGAGTGTGGTGAAGATTGTCGTCAATAATAGTTTTTCGCCTTCTGCCATGTCTGCTCAACTTTACCCACCCATAGGCAGAACTCAACACCAACTTCATTATCTACCAATCAAGGCATCACAATCTCATTCAAATTGTAATTCTTTATTCGCACCAATCCAACCTGGAATAGGTTCAGGTTAAGGTTTCAGGTTTATTTTCCCTACCATTAGGTAGTACATGAACTATGTAAGAAAAATTAATTATCGGAACAAAATAATAGTATGGGGAGGTCGCAGACAAGAAGCTTGTACAAGGTCTGGCCTCTTCGAAAAGAATACATGAAGGTACAATCTTGACAGGCTCCCTTTGAAAGCAGTGACAGCAGTCAAGATTTTGGGCAGTGGGCCTTAAAGATGCTATGTCAGATTTTTGGCCGAATTGACCCAAAAATTTTGATTTAAAATTCAATAGGTATTTTGAAAGTTACAAGCTTTCATTTAAGCCATTGCTCGAAAAAGTCCGGAAGCAGTGAAATAAAGTGCTCAAAATTAGTTTTTGTAGGGATCCCGACAATATATCTAGTGACCAGTTCTTATGTGTTTTATAAGAAACGTTTTAAATTTTTGTCAAGCTTCCTGGCCAATAAAAGTAAAAGTTAAACTTTTTTCGTTAGAGCGGGTGATAATAATAATAATAATAATAATAATATGAAACATTTATATAGCGCTCTACGGAGAACAGAGCGCTTTACATGAGACTATGACAACAAAACAAAAGAAAAACAAACAAACTAGGATGGGCGGGGAAAAAGAAATGTCTTGAGGAGGCTTTTGAATACAGGCAACGAGATCGCCTCTCTCAGACCCGCGGGGAGCTCATTCCATAGGCGAGGGGCAGCTATGGAGAATGAGCTATCCCCAGCTTTCCGCCTAGTTCTAGGAACGGAAAGCCGGGTCTGATCAGCTGATGAGCGGAGTTGTTGCCTGTATTCATCAGCAGTATTGGAGTGATACTCTTTGAAATTTTTAGTCCAGGATGATGAAGGTGGGGTTTGCTTACATTGGTCCAGGCTGAGGGAAGTCCAGTTGAGGCTCGTTAGTCCGGGTTTCAGAGCATCCTCAACGCGACGTCTGAATGGAGACATCAGTGGCAACACCAAGTTGGGAATGGTGGTCACGATGCGGTCATACTCTCTCAGTAACTCAACCAACCTGAGGAATCAAACCAAACAAGTTTATTAAAGGTAGGCTATTTCTTCTTTCTTTGTGGCCTATTCCACTACATTGCAGTGAGGAAAGCCCGGGGTACTGACCCAATTCACCTGACGTCATCATCGAACAATCTTGGAACCGCCATATTGGTGGACAATGTCACTGTCAGTGAAGTGCACATTTTAGGCGATGTGGCGTTAACACGTAAACCCATTGACTACCAAAATAATGAGCGTGGCACAGTCACCGCGTGTGACGTGCGTGCGACGTGCATGCAAGGGGTCAATACCCAATTGATGGGGTAGATCAGGGGTAAAGCTATCCTACATGTAATGTGAAAGGGTCAGCATTGATTCCCCTTGGAAGCCCCCAGAAAATGAACCAGAGTGAAAAGGGCTTTCCGATGGTAGAGAGAAAATACAGGGTCCAATTTCATGGCTCTGCCAACCACCGAACTCTGCACTGATGATCACCATTCTTTGCTCGTTGAGTTTCTACACCACCCTTGTAAGTCTAGAATGCCTAGTAACATGCACGCGGACAGGCCGAAATTCCCACCAACCCATGAAATAGGCTTCACGTAAGCGCAGAAATCCCTGCTTCCATTAGTGCCTGATTCTTTGCTTGCGGTAAACAGTACCATGAAATTGAGTCCTGGTAATGTCAGGCATGCAACTGCCCGATGAAAAAAAAAGAGGAAACTTTTCGAGACCCACAATGGTACCCTAAAAAGTGTTGAGGTTTTTTATGCTCTTAGGATCAATCTTAGCATGTATGACAAAGACAAAGTGAAGTGTTTTATACAACTAAAATAACATGGAAAAACACCTTGCCTATGTATGCACCGTAATTCTAAGGTGGCAAAGCATCGGGAGTTGATTAAGTTGAGGAAAACTAACTATTGTTTCCCAGGTAATTATGAAATTTGCATAAAATTATTATTTAAAAAAAAAAAAAAAAAAAAAAAAAATATTTTTTTTTTTTTTTTTTGGGGGGGGAATAATAATTTTATGCAAATTTCATAACTACCTGGGAAACAATAGTAAGTTTTCCTCAACTTAATCAACTCCTGATGCTTTGCCGCCTTACAATGGTCGGTTGCTCCATGGTGAGAGCCACTTGTCCCCGCTTGCCGTCTTGCACATCACACAATATGCCATTCCTGGCTTGTCCACTTTCCGGACGGTTTCAGATAGCAGTTTACCGTCTACGTCTTATTTTTCCAACCAGAACCACTTCCAGGTATTTTTTACTCCTTTATCTATGGCTTTAATTTGGCCAGGTACCACTCGGTCCCGCTCTAAAATATCATTTCTTTTGGATGTCATTTTGACGGACGTTTGAAGTAAGACTGTTCACAACTCGCACACAGTATACATGTACATTTAGCAACGAACTCACACACACACATACATATCATGTACATGTGTACAACACATGTATACTATACTATTGCAAAACAGCGGGACCAGACGAAGACACCACCTTAGACTCATTTCAAGGCTGTATAATAACTTGGTTTAGCACACAACTCGCCTGCGCCACGGGTGCGTTCCACTGTTCCAGATTTTTCGACCGTACACACGGCTATTAGTGACCGCACGCAGTGTGTAAACGTATGCATTGCTTGCTGTGGGCTTTAGATTGACCCTGCAGTAGAATGGATTGCGTGCCGCGGCAGAGGCCAGACCATGCGTTACAATGCATTGTTGAATTTATCTTAAGATCGCGCTAACCGCGGAATGTATTTTTTTAGCGGAATTCCGCGTTTCCGCGGAAGAGTTGCATGCCTGTAATGTGTTGTTCTACTACACAGCTCTGCATGGATCAACAAGGGCGGTCAAATATTTTTAAGACTGCTACCAAGATGACTTACGCCACATAGTTAGCCTTGATTTCAGCTTCCTTTAGAATCAAGACCCCGGCAGAATCCGGCACCTCCAGATTCATCTTGCTTAGATACTTAGCCTCAGCGATCAGCTCCAACACCTGAGGGTCAAAGTTCACAAAGAGCTCCTTGGTCTCCGGATGGCGCACCAAGAGGGAAGAGTTGAGGCCGGAGCGGATGGTGTCGACAGCACGGAACCACCCTCTGTGGTAGAGAAGCTGAAAAGAATCGAAGACAGATTTGTAAACGATAAAATCAAGTTTTTAATTTATTTTTCTTTCTATTTTTGTTTACACCCGTTTTAGACAGGTGTGCCAGAGTTGCGCCAAACCAAATAGATTAGGAGCGACTCTTAGTCAACCAAAATAAACTTTGGTTTCAGACAGGCGAACTTAACATAACATTTACATTGGCTGGGCGTTTGAAACCAAGGCGCTCCAGAGTTGTTCGGAACAACTATATCAGTCAATCTTTCAGACGTCAAACTTTTCTGTACTTAATTCAGAACTTGGTTCAGCTAGGTCGGAGCACCTGTCTAAAATGGTTGTTAGATACAAATTTGCTGTATGTCTTCGTTCTACCCCAAATCCTTTAAAAGAACCCAGTCAGCTTCCCTTGTTTAATATTTTCCTCGTCTTTTAAGACAGTTCAGTTGGTGTTCGTCAAGCATTTTTAAACATATCTGTTTTTTCTCACCTCATACTCCAACAGAACTGCAGCCATCTTGTTGAAGTTCCTGATGATCTTCTTAGCTTCTTGAGTCTGTAAAACAAAAACATATCAACGAATTTTAAACAAATGCTAAAATGTTGCCATTAATAGGGAAAGAGAGAGGCAAAACCCAGAAAATGCAAGGGGTACCGGTAGTTGTTTAGAAGACTAAGGGGGAAGGGGATTGAGGAAAGGGCTGGTTGGGCCATGAAAAGTTCGAAACACAAAGGACACAATTTTGCCTATATTCAGTATTACATTGACAACAACATATATTACTCCACCTTTAACAGGCATGGAACATTTAGTACAAGGGCTGACCTATATTGTAGGCTTGAGTAGACTTTCAGGCCATATTGATAATACAAAAAATCTGATTTATCACTATGTCCAAACAAATATTGGAAAACAGACTTAAAGACACTTGAGACTTTTGGTAATTGTCAAAGACCAGTCTTCTCACTTGGTGTATCTCAACATTATGCATAAATTAATAAACCTGTGAAAATTTGAGCTCGATTGGTTGTCGGAGTTGCGAGATACATGTAACTATGAAAGAAACTATTACCCTTGTCTCACGAAGTTGTGTGCTTTCAGATGCTTGATTTCGAGACCTCAAATTCTAAACTTGAGGTCTCGAATTTGTGTAAAATTACTTCTTTCACGAAAACTATGTCACTTCAGAGGGAGCCTTTTTCACAATGTTTTATACTATCAACCTCTCCCCATTACTCGTTACCAAGTAAGGTTTTATGCTAATAATTATTTTGAGTAATTACCAATAGTGGCAATGCCTTTAAGTAGGTAGAATATCTGTTTTTAGAGAGTATAGAAATAAAACTTACCCGCAAAACTTCTGGCTTTCTCTTGAATGCCCTCATGGGCGTGTCGATCTTACGATAAAGCTGCCTTGCCCAGGTGATCTTGCCCGCCACCGGGGGCATGTTACGCATCACCGGGGGGTCATCCTTCCCCTTCTGGTACAGCTTACGCACCGACTCCAAGTCACGCCCGTAGTTTATCAACACTCGCATGTATTTGTCAGTTAGGTTGAGGTGGGAGCCAGAGATCTTCTCGAATTTGGAGAGGAGGTCTAAGGCCTTATCGGTCTGTCGAGATAAGTTGTTGTTTCATTGAAAGTGAACTCCTGAAACATTTACTTTTTGTTCTGAGGATCATGTGAACTGTTTGTGAGTAAGAGTTGCAAATAGATTGTCCTTGAATTTAATGGAACAATTTTGGAAAGCTTAAAACAGTTTTGCTTTTTAAGTTTGAATGTAACTGCAGTCTTGTTTGCTACTGTGGTCATGGTTTGATGGTAGTCCTTACAAACTTTCCAATGTGCTTGATTTTTTGGGGGAAATTTCCTTCTGGAAAATTGGCCTTACGTTTCTTATGTCTCATCACTATACGCAGACATTTATAATTTTCCATAATTTGTTTCCAAAAACAAACAAAATGACAGGAAAATCATTAAGAAACAGAAATCCTTGTTTTTTTTTACTGTCATGTGTTGATGTTATCAACCTTGCACCACTGTTTATTAATTCATCTTTGTACATGAAATATCTAATACACTTTTTGGTTTTTTTGGCATCTTTAAAAAAAAATTGGTTTCACTGGAAAGTATCCACAGGATAAACAAACCAATAAATTAATACACAAACAAAAAACAAATACTTACGGTCAGTTGTTTGTCAAACCATGAATCCACGAAACCCTGCAACTGTGAGTGCAGGCTGTCCATCAGAGAACGGAACTCAATATAGTCAACATCAAACTGAGAATACAAAATAAAGAAAATAATTGTTGATTAGCTTCCTAGAAACCTGCGCTAAACAAATTTTACATTTCTGTACGAGGCCGAAGGCCGAGTTGGATATGGGATGCAGACGCGCTATATTTGCCGTATTTCCACGAGCGCGGGTGTGATAACGTATTTATCTTTAAGCAAACTTGGCGCGTGACATAGAACACACAATACGCAGGGTAGTGATATTAGCCGTGCAATGTAGGTTTTTATCACCACTCCATTCGGCGAATCTGATTAGAGGATTAGCGCGTACTTGAAGATAATAATAATAATGACGTCTTCTATCATTGTCTATAGCCCCGATACCAACGAAAATGCTCATGGCGCTTGCTTCAATACAAAAAAAGTTCCCTCTTGATTGTCCTCCAGTGGTGCACTAAGATCAAGAAAAAATTAAAACAATCCAATATCTATGGAATGTTACTGAACTGTTTATGAAAAAGATGAGTCTTCGGGGTTGTTTTGGAAATGGCTATTGTCTGGATGGCTCTGATGGCATGTTATTAACCAATCTCACCTCTCCTTTGCGATGGTCAAGTACATCGTAACTCTTCTTCTTGTAGGTGGCAGTGATGCCTTGAAATCGGATGAAGATGGAGTCAATTCCTTCGATCTTGACCTCTCCCAGTGAGCTCATACTCTCCATGGTGTTCACCATGTCAGCGATGCGCTCAAGACGCTTGCAGAATGTGTCAAACTTGCCGAAGATGTAGTTCTCACTGCAGAAACAAGTCATTTACAATCAGATTAATATTTATGGCAAATATTTTGTGTCCAATTGTAACCACATACTGACATACTGTACGTAATTGTTTCAGCTAAAAGCTGATATATCCATGTCAACATTTTTCCTGGACTGTGAATGATGAAGGGGATAATCCTGTTTCAGACCCAGGCGTGGGAGGCAACATGCCCCTGGTGGCTGTTGATCTGAGTCCATGGCCGAATCGGTTAAACTAGCCCTCATCGTGAAGTGTCTTTCTGGCCTATGTGATGTTAGGTGATCTCTACTAAAAAAAAAATGAGGTGTGTGACCCTGTTTCAGCCTAGGAGTAGGTGGCTCCTAGAAAAATGATACCCATGCCTTCACACACACACACACACATCCTTATGGACTGTGAAGAGGGTACATTGTTTCAGCCATAGGAGTAGGTGGCAATGGCCCCTGGCATGCCTGGCGACAGATGATTTGGGTCGATAGCCCAAATCAGTTAAGTGTATCCCTCACCTTAAAGTTGGCGTCTGGACCTAGATGTTGCAATTTGTTTAACGATCACTTTTTAAAAGTGTACATAAATATCAGTTTGACTAGATTATTACAGTTTGTATTATTTATTTGGAATTTAGTGTTTTCTGCAATATTTATAAAACGTATTCTGTTAATTGATTGACCTTCTGATGTTAAGTGATCTCTCACAACCAAAAATTACACAAAAAAAGACTTCCAGCCGTACCTGAACTCAAACTGCCTCTCCTCTGGAGTTTCCTTCAATCTCTCCTTTGTCTTATGGAAACATTTCTGGTACTCATCATTCAGATAAATACAGTCATTCAGTCTCTTCAGCAAGTCAGATCTAAAATAAATGAATAAGAGCAAAAATAAAAGTACAAATCTTAAAAACAAACAGGATCTATAAACTCTACAAAAAAAACAAAAAAAATCCTTGTTCAATTAAAATGTAATTGTCTTTTTGCTAATTTATATTTGTTTTGTCGCTTTCTGCTGTTGTAACTCTTTCTTTTTTGTAAATTAAACTAGGGTCAAACACATATTAATAATTGTATACTCAGTGTTCAACATACTTCAGTGTTCATACCAGTTTATATCAACAAAAACAATAACAAAAACTTATATCAAGTATAGGTCCACCAAATAATTCCCTTAGAACTGGGCCAATCAAATTGCAATTAAGACTGTTATTTAATAAAGTCAAGACTAATAAAAACAGGAGGTCTAATAAAAAAAAGGAGGTCTACTGTTTACAACAAAGAGCTTGACCAAACAAAACCAAGGCTCGGCTTTAGTGAACATCCGTTCAGCTTGTTGTGACCATGCAGAACACTGGGAAAGCCAGGTTTGGAAGGTTAAGCAATTAAGTATCCAGCGTATTAACTGGTTGTAAATCCTAGCATGCCTCGACTCTTTAGCTTAAAATCTTGTGGAATCAAATCTGTGTTAACAAGAACAACAGGAATACCGCCAACCCATCACGTCATCACGAGTGCCCAAGTTCTGTCTGTGCATTATCAACGCTAATTCAAGAGACTTGCAATCTACGTGACGGACTGAAAGCAAAGGCCTATTCTATAGCAATGTCTAACTATACTGTAGACCACCAAGATTGCCCTGAAGCTAGAGGCAGTTTGAATCCTATGTTTTAGCAGCCGTTACCGTAACGCTTTTGTTGACATTATCAATCTACAATGAACACTACATCCACTTTGTCCTCGGACACTGTGGGTCTGTCTCCAGTCCTCATCGCACTCCGTACTTGTTTCATTGCCATCATTGCACTGCTGATTATATCTGGGAATATTCTTTCAATTGTCGTGACACGCCGTGTAACCAACTTAGCTGACAGCACCAAGGTTCTGATGACGTCACTGGCTGTATTCGATCTTCTGCTGGGATTTTTGGTACTGTTCTGCGTTGTAGCATCTGCTCTGGATAGGTGGCCGTTTGGCAAGGTGGGATGTGAACTGTTGACAGTAGGAGCGTACCTTGGCCTCTTCATGTCCAAGCTGTCAGTTATCCTCATCAATATAGAACGTTACATCGCAGTCAGTCGGCCGTACAAGTTTCAAACGTGGTGTACGAAACCTCGATTCATCGTTCTTGAACTCACAGCAACCATAACCTCATTGGTCGTAATCATCACCTTAAAAGTTATATTCCAAGAATCTGCAATTTACTATTCAACATCGGCTTTCTGTTTCGACGCAAACACCAGCAGAGTTGGAGCAGTTCTTCGCCTTCTTGTTGGCGACTTAATCCCAACTCTTATCATGACCTTCATATACTCTCGTCTTATCAAAATAAGTCGTCAACATGAACTCAGAAATAATCACAACGGGCAAAACCACCTTCGTGAAAACAAGGCCCTGAAGACGTTCCTTGTGATCACTATGGCGTTAAGTGTTTGCTATACACCATTTCTTCTCTTGAGAGCAGTGGAATCGTTCACAGGTCTCGCTAGCCCCGAATACCTTCAGTTTTTGACAATATGGTTGGCTGTGTGCAACAGTTTGTTTAACATCTACATCTACTGTTTATTTAACGAGTCGTTCCGTCAAACGGCCAAGAAAATCATCTCAAGAAAAATTTGTGTTTGCAAAACATCAATTGAACCAGAAAGTGTTGAAACTTAAGTCAATAACTGAATTCAGTTTGTTGTTCGGCATAATTTTTGCAGTTCAAAAAACGTTTTACCGTATAGTAGTAAATTTTGCCCTCCGTACTTGTTTCATGGTCGTTATCTACATCAAGTACAAACACCCACAAGCAAAGAAACCTTGCTTACCTGTGAACTAATTTGAGCGGGATTTCCCTGCAAACTTCCGCCAATTTTTTTCTACAGTGAGCATGGAATGAAATTGGGTCCTGCTTCTGCTAAGCATATATTGTGCTGTACAACAACAGCAAATAAGACCCAAAGATGAAGTAAATCTCAGAAAAAAATGCTTCCAAATGAAATAAAACTGCGCCAAAAAAAACCCCCAAAAGCATCGTGCATTGAATCTGCTTTGATTGATCCAGTAATTGCACCTAACAGACTCTGTTAACTCGAGCAGTATGGACTTGCAATACTGCATTATGACAAAGCTTTTAATAGAAAACAAAATCAGGCAGTGAATAACTGAATTGCTGTCATTTTTAATTGAAATTGAGGCCTCGGCAAATTGCTAGACATCAACCTTGACAAGACACGCTGATCATAGCGGAGAGCTAAAAGCTCACAGCATCATTATACAGAAGAGGGTTGGATGGGGAGATGTTTTAAATATGGATTACTTGTTTGATTAACAAAAACGATCGGGCACTAAGGCTGGATCTACTTAAACAGCAAAAAGCTATTAAGTACATTTGAACAGAGACACACGGTCAAGCCGTAGACTTTAAGGGTATCGGTTGCTTTGATGAGCAGACATTGAAATAACTCAGTACTGCATTCACCCAAAGGATATCACGTAAATCAACACGATTATTATAGTATTTGATATCCATAGTTCGAAGGAGATTTTGAGGTGCCGTTGAGGAACTGCGATAATATGAGCAAATTAATCAACTGATTAGGATTTGCGATATTGTGAGCTGCGGTATCAATGCATCAAATTAATTTGTGGTTAACACCGTCTTTGAGAGCTTACCTACTTGTTTCTTCTACTGCTGTCGAATAGTTTTCAGAATTCCGGAGACTACTTAGTTCTGAAATGAATTGTCCTGCGTATTGACTACTACGTATACTTGGGCGGAGGTAGTAAATCGGCCATAACTATTCTATCGCACAGTGGATTGAGGGGACTTTTTGTTATTAACTTCACAATCGCGCAACGAGCTCTTAATAACTCTCACTGTTTAGACTAGAGCGTGCTCTTGTCAACATCGGGAGACTGAAGACAGTAAGCAGTAAGAAAGTTACTGATGCAGGTCTCTCGTACATTTGTAGAGTTGCATGTAGTGAATGCATACATCTGAACCATCTCTCACACCTGGTGGTGACTTGACTTTGATTTCAGCATCGCATCGGACAGTTGCATTGGATCAAGGCCGACAATGAACACTACAATCTCAGGGTCGTCGGGTCTGTCCCCAGCCCTCATCGCACTCCGTACTTGTTTCATCGCCATCATTGTACTGCTGATTATATCTGGGAATATTCTTTCAATTGCCGTGACACGCCGCGTAACAAATTTAGCTGACAGCACCAAGGTTCTGATGACATCACTGGCTGTGTACGACCTTCTGATTGGACTAGTGTCTGTGTTGGGTCTTGTTGCTTCTGCTCTAGACAGTTGGCCTTTTGGTGATTTTATCTGCAAAGTAACTGTTGCATCTGCGGTACTTTTTTTCATCATGTCAATACTTTCTATTATCTTTTTGAACATTGAACGTTACATTGCTATCACTCGTCCCTATAAGTTTCCAGTCTGGTGCTCTAGAAGACATAACATCATACTTGTACTTGTGTCTTCGACCCTAGCACTGATTTTTACCGTCTGCTCTCACCTCATACTCACAGAGATGGGAATAACTTCACAATATTTCGCCATCCCTGCACTGTGCTTTTACAGCAGCGATTACCCTGCTATCATTACATTGTTCCTCCTTTTAGTAGTCCTCATCCCAGTGCTAATCATGACGATTGTATACGTTCGTTTGATTAAAATCAGTCGTGATCACGAACGACGTATCCAGCAAAATGGCCAAGCAGCCAACAATCCATCGGACCACAAAGCTCTGAAAACTTTCCTCGCTGTCACTCTGACCCTGGCAGGATGTATGGCTCCGATCTTTATTCTGGAACTTGTGGAACCTTTGATGTCAGTACCTAGCCCCGAATGGCTTCAAGGCATACTGATGTGGCTAACCTTTTGTAATAGCATTTTAAATGTTTACATCTACTGTTTCTTTAACAAGGCCTTCAGCCAAGTGGCTAAGAAAATCCTTTTCCGAGGAGTCACTTGCAACAAATCAGTTGCACCGATAAACATTTAACACTTTTAAATATGTTCTCTTGCGCTAAGTGTGGGTTCTACTTTTAGATAAAGTTTATGTTTTTTTTTCCAAGGATACAAAAATCCATTTATGCCATTAGTTGTCCTTCGCAAGGACGGTTTCCCATATCATCCCACGCAGTAAAAAAAAAAAAAAACTTGTCCTTTCCAAGATAATTTGTGAATAGCTAATATGCCTCTAATGGCAAGATAATAGCTCCATCACATCCCTCAAGTTAAGTGGAAGTTCCTGTTTAAGCAGACAATATCTGCTAATTGAATTGTAATGGATTATTGTACAGGATGATGTTGAAGTACAGTTTTAATTTATAGTGACACACCCTGATATTAACTTTTGGCTTCAGGCTGATGTAGAGCAAAATCAAATACGCACATTTTGTCGACTACTGACCAGCAACATTGCAAAGTGACGTTCACACTCGAACGACTCGTTTGGAAGCCTAGTCAACTCTCGGTACCACGGTAGTCAACACCATTGCCTTTTCCTCTTGCTATAGTGTCACCGGTTCCCCTCTGCGCTTTGGACATGTTAGCATGGAACAGGCCGGCGGTTCCAAATGGTCGAACAAAGTAGTCAACCAATGGTCGACCAGTCTGGGTTCGAGTCAAAATGGTTAACCTTAAACCACAGAGTGCACTCGAACGTGCTCCAAGTTGAATTTGAAAGAAGAGCAACCAGTCGGAGCAACAGTGAATCCCTTCTATAAGCATAGCAAAATGCCTTATAAATCAAAAACTGCCTCAGTTTGTTCATCAGAAATGCATCCAAAAATAATCAACTGCATAAGACTTTGATATTATTATTTTTTTTCCAGACCAATGCTTGGTAAACAACTTAGCCACCATCGCGAGTGATGAAGCGCCATAAGAGAAATGCGTCATTCATTTTGACTTACTCACTGCATGATGGAAATATATATTGCGTAGATCTCCTAATTACAAGTGACAGCGGCTGTACAAACATCGTTAATAAAGAAACGGAAGGCTACAAAGATGAAGTTGAATAAACCCTAATTCATTGCTTACTCTCACTAAATGTAAATGACAGTGCAGTTACTAATATCCTTCATTCAGATCTGAGCGAGTTTTTATGAAACTCACAGCTTTTAACCCTTTTGCGTGGCATCAACTTTAGCTCAGACATTGTAGCTTGGATAGATTTGTCAATCCTGAAATCAAACACACCAAACATTTATCGTTGATGTAACGCACACTCTATTGACAGACACCAAACGTACACTGGAAGTTTTGAGTGGGACTCATACAGCCAAGACCGGTGACGATGTGTCTCTTTAACTCTAGAATGAAGTGGAGAATTTGATATGCATTACAACATTGTGTGAGATGGATCAGAATCTGCTCAGCTTCTTGCGTTTAACCGAAGCAAGACACTAATAAAAAGGCTCCGACCCATCCATTGGTAACACTGTCTCATAAGCATCAAAGCCTATCTTGAAGCAGCTTCACTTGCTCCCCGTTGAACAGAGGATCATCTACCAGATTAACCTACTTATTTTCACCAACCTACATCTGTGATCTTGTCTAGCCTTACAGCTTGTGAAAATCTACGTTCAGCGGCTTACAAACTCCTCCATGTGGAATAAGCTTTGAACAATTCATAGGAATCCCAGTCTTTTCAGGGACAGTCATGAAGGTCATCATCATCATCAGTCGGCTGCACAGCAGGCGGACACAAGCTTTTCCCAATCTCTCCTGTCTTGTGCTATTCCCCAAATCTTTACAGAGAGACTTGGATTTATAAAGTGAAACTGATGCGAACCAATAACTCCATCATTTGTGATTGATTTAAAGAGATAATATTTGTGTATGACGCCCTTTCGAGTTACTTGATATTACAAATTAACAATGAATACTACATCCACAGACAAGGCAGACTCTATGGGTTTGCCCCCAGTCCTCATCGCACTCCGTACTTGTTTCATCGCCATCATTGCACTGCTGATCATATCTGGGAATATTCTTTCAATTGCCGTGACACGCCGGGTAACCAGCGTAGCTGACAGCACCAAGGTTCTGATGACATCACTGGCTGTGTATGACCTGATGGTTGGCTTCGTCGCTCTGTTCAGCGTTGCACCTTCGGCCCTAGACAGGTGGCCCTTTGGTGATTTTCCCTGCAAACTATTAGCTTTGGGTATAACTATGTTCTTCATAATGTCAATAACTTTAATAGTTTGTCTCAACATAGAACGGTTTATTGCTATCACCCGTCCATACAAGTTTCCTTTGTGGTGTACAACACATAGTGTGGTAATACTTGTTTGTATGTTATCCATATTTAGTTTAGGTTTCTGCGTCAGTCTGATTTTTGAAATATTACCAACAGATATTGATACTTGGGACAGTTGCTTTAATATGAACACCTCAGTGTTAAATAACTTTCTTAGTATAATCCTTGCAGATATATTTCCAACAATATTGATGTCATATATTTACTATCGATTGATTAAAATCAGTCGCCAACATGAACAGCGACTGAATCAAAATGGCAACAATGAGGCAAACAATATTCATGAAAACAAAGCTCTCAAGACATTCTTTGTTGTTACGTTGACATTCTCCGGATGTTACACGCCAGCTTTGATTTTAAGAGTTGTGAGGTCATTGAGTGTGCCCCTTCCACATTGGCTTGAATTCCTTACAATTTGGTTGTTAATCAGCAATAGTATGTTCAATGTCATCATCTACTGTCTTTTCAATACGTCATTTCGTCAAACAGCTAAGAAAATCCTCTTGGAGAGATTCCCCTGCTGCAACAGATCGGTTGCTCCAATTAGTATTGCAGAATAATGTTGGAAATGTATGTATAAATTGAAATTAAGAAACTATGTTTATATGGTTTACTTATAATCACCATAGCCAAGTCCTTGAGATGTTTGGATTGAAGGGTTTTGAGAGTTTTTAGGCGAATTATAAATTTAATGTCTTTCAAATGTTTTTAAAGGCCAAATGATCAAGTTGCTTTAGCTTTCAAGTTTACCTCGTGTTCTATTCAAAATGGTATTATGTTCTCTAGAAATATTTGTTTATTCATATGTCTTACAAGTGGACCATAGAGCTAGCCCAGTGACTTGAGGCAGTTTTAAAATCCCACATGTATATATTAGCAGCGGGTACCGCAACAATTTAAGAAACTACTGATTTTAGAGTGCTTTAAAAGGCAATTGCACAACATCTGTAAACAGTATTGTCCAAAGGCCCACACTTCGTGTATCACAACTTATATATAAAATAACAAACCTGTGGAAGTTAAGGCTCAATCGGTCATCGGAGTCGGGAGAAAATAACGGGAAAACCCAACCTTGTTTCTGCACGTTTCGCTGTGTCATGACATGTGTTTAAAATAAATCCGTTATTCTCGATATCGAGAACTGATAATTGTTTTAATGTTTTCTCAAAAATTAAAGCATTTCATGAAATAATATTTCAAGGGAAGTCTTTCACAATTACCTTCTGTAAACCCTGTAAGTTATTTGTAAATCTGTGAACTTTTAATTTTTGGTCTGTTCAGAAAGTGTCCAATGGCTTTAATATGCGTCGGTGTAAGGGTACAGATTATTTTCTTTAACCCTGATGAAAAAATAACATGTATAAGAAGATCTTTTTGTTCCCTCAAATTAATATTTATCGAAGTATTATAACCTGTTAAGACCCCTTAATAGGCTACCTGCCAATTACTGTTACCAGTCTTGAAATTGACTTTGATACACAGTATTAAAACTGGCTCTTGCTATTAGCGGAAGAACTGACAATGCTGAACTTATATTCATAGCGAACAGGTAAATACAAGCCTAATGAAGAGATGATTAACAACGTATTGCTTCAAATTTTCCCTGCATGTTGGTAGTAACTTTGTTGGGAGTATCTTTAGCGATGTTATAATTGTCTTTCAATTGATGCTGTAGCCTGTATTGCATTTGATGCTTTTGGTTGTTGATACCAATATTGGAATAAATATCTAAAACCAACCAAATGTAAGTGACAGTGGCTGCAAATCATTGGTCTATAGATTGTCATAATAAGAGGCTTGATAATAATGATGCAGTTTATTTGTTAGGGCAGTCCACCAGTCTGCAGATTCGCAGCGTGGAACTCCAATCTATCGGACTTAGCTCAATTTCTACAGAAGAGAGTCTAGAATCGTCAATGTGCGTCTTCATAAGACTATACAGGAACACAAGCGACATTCCTGCTCTATTAAATAAACTTTGACAAGTTTGTGGGAACTCTGCAAAACCAGCATGAACTGAAAGCTCTTGAATAAACAAGTACAGTAGATCTCACAGCGAAAGGGCCTGGAACTGAAGTCAAGGAAACAGTCGGAAAAGGTTCTAGAACTTAAACTGAAATCTTGAAGATTGGATTTGAAGAACAAACCCTGACGATGTCTACTGTGAATATGAACTCTACATTCACAGACGCTGTGGGTCTGTCCCCAGTCCTCATCGCACTCCGTACTTGTTTCATCGCCATTATTGCACTGCTGATTATATCTGGGAATATTCTTTCAATTGCCGTGACACGCCGAGTCACCAACTTAGCTGACAGCACCAAGGTTCTGATGACGTCACTGGCTGTATCCGACCTCCTGGTTGGTTGCATAGCTCTACTCACTGTTGTAGTATCTGCTCTGGATAGATGGCCTTTTGGTGATGTGTGCTGCTCTATTTCTGCAGTGTTTACCAGTACAAGTTACTTTATGTCAATACTTTCAATTACTTTTCTGAATATTGAACGCTACATAGCAGTCACCCGGCCATATAAATTTCCAATATTGTGTACACGCAGTCGTACGATACTGCTTGTTACTGTGGCATCATTATTCTGTTTTGCCACTGGACCTTTGTTCATTGTTTCCTTTAAATCATCGGTAGAATATTTTAGTGGTTCACTTGTTTGTTATTACAGTGACAAACAGATCTATTTCAAAACTATCACCCTTTTGTTGACATTTGTATTGCCACTACTCTTTATGATATTTGTTTATTATCATTTGATTAAAATCAGTCGACAACACGAGCGTCGACTGAATCAAAATGGTAACAATGAGGTGAACGACAACAAAGCTCTCAAGACATTCCTTGTCGTTACTTTGACATTTGCTTGTTGTTACACTCCACTTATACTTTCAAGGACCGTAGAATCTTTGTTAGCTATACAGAGCCCAAATTGGCTGCGGTTTCTAACAATTTGGCCAGGTACATGTAACAGTATGTGCAACGTGTGGATTTACTGTCTCTTTAATTCACCATTCCGTCAAATGGCAAAAACAATTCTCTCGGAGAGATTTCCCTGTTGCAACAGGTCAGTGGCACCGGTAGTGATCTAATTCAGAACTAATATCAGAACTAGTCATCTGACGATGACTAGAGCAAGCTAGTCGAATTATTGAGACCAACCCAAGAACTGACTCTGAGGTAGTACAGTTAATTACGATCCTATAAGCTAAAGTAGTAGTCCCAGCCTATTTCTATACCATCCGCCCAGGTAATAGTTAATAAGCAGGACGGTTCTTTTCAGAACTGAGAAGTCTCCCGAACAATCTACTCCGCGGTAGTAGAATTAAGCAAGACAGTTCTCTAAGAACAAACTCTACCTGGCAAGTAGATACACACATGGTGTTACCGCAAACCAACTATATATCAATATCTACTTAAAACAAGGCTTTGATCCAGAACTAGCATCTACTTCAGGACAAACAACCCTAATCCGTTACTTAAAATCTTATTTATTTATGTATAAGTAGAACCTAATTCAGAACTTAGCCAAGCGGTCAAGCACACTGGACTCAATCTCTGGTGTTTGTGATCAGCAGAGTGAGGGTTCGAGTCCCGGTCTTTACATTCGAGTCCTTAAAGCAAGGCTTACATGCAATCACTAGGCAAGCATATTGCTTCGTTCTGTAATCAAATCCCTTATTTAGTCTTAATAATGAGTGACGCTAAGCATTAATTACTGTTACCAGCCAGGATGTTGACTCTGGTACTTAGTATCAAAACTGGCTCTTATTGTTAGCGGGAGAGCCGAGGCTCTCTATTACTGACAATACTGAGCTAATATTCATAGCGGACAGGTAAATACAAGCCTAATGGAAAAATGATTAGTCCATCAACAAATATCCTTCTCAGTGACAATGCCTGTATAAACATCCATTTTTTATAGGGTTGTCGTTTGGTGAAGTTTTATGCCGATTTGTTTGGGCCATCCACCAGTCTGTACATTCGTGGCTTGGAACTCCAATCTATCACACTGAGCTCAATTTCTACAGAAGACAATCTAGATTCATCAACTTTTGTCTTGAGAATAAGACTACACAGGAACACAAGCAACATAAAATGCTCACCACAATTCCATGAGTACATGTAATCCATCATGAATCCCTTCTAAGTGACAGTGCCTGTGGCATAAAACATCCTTTTTTTATAGGGTTGTCGTTGATGAAGTTTATTGCTGATTTTGGGAGCAGTCCACCAGTCTGTAGATTCGCGGTGTGGAACTACAACCTATCACACTGAGCTCCATTTCTACAGGAGAGAATCCAGTATCATCAACTTGTGTCTTCAAACTTAAGACAGGAACAGCAAGCGACAGAAACTGCTGTTTCACTTTGACAACTTTGTGGACACTGCAGGAAAATCATGGATTGAAAGCTCTGGAATAAACATGTAAAAATCTCACAGCGAAGAACCTGGAACTGAAGTCAAGGAAACAGTCGGAAAAGGTTCTACAACTAATACTGAAATCTTGAAGATTGGATTTGAAGCACAAACCTTGACGATGTTTACTGTGAATATGAACACTACATCCACAGACGCTGTGGGTCTGTCCCCAGCCCTCATCGCACTCCGTACTTGTTTCATCGCCATCATTGCACTGCTGATTATATCTGGGAATATTCTTTCAATTGCCGTGACACGCCGGGTAACCAGCGTAGCTGACAGCACCAAGGTTCTGATGACATCACTGGCTGTGTATGACCTGATGGTTGGCTTCGTCGCTCTGTTCAGCGTTGCACCTTCGGCCCTAGACAGGTGGCCCTTTGGTGATTTTCCCTGCAAACTATTAGCTTCGAGTATGATTATGTTCTTCGTAATGTCACTAACTTTAATGGTTTGTCTCAACATAGAACGGTTCATTGCTATCACCCGTCCATACAAGTTTCCTTTGTGGTGTACAGCACGTCGTGTTGTAATACTCGTTTGTATGGTATCCATATTTCATTTAGTTTTCAACGCCGCCATGATTTTTTTAAAATTTTTACCAACAGATACCGACACTTGGGATAGTTGCTTTAATATGAAAACTTCAGTGTTTTATAACTTTCTTACTATAATCCTTGGAAATATATTTCCAACCTTATTGATGTCATATATTTACTATCGCTTGATTAAAATCAGTCGCCAACATGAACAGCGACTGAATCAAAATGGCAACAATGAGGCAATCAATAATCATGACAACAAAGCTCTCAAGACATTCCTTGTTGTAACGTTGACATTTGCTGGATGCTACACACCAATTTTGGTTTTAAGAGTTATGGGGTCGTTGAGTGTGCCCCCTCCACATTGGCTTGAATTCATTACATTTTGGTTGTTAATCAGCAACAGTATGTTCAATGTCATCATCTACTGTCTTTTCAATACGTCATTTCGTCAAACAGCTAAGAAAATCATCTCAGAAAGATTCCCGTTTTGCAACAGATCGATTGCCCCAATTAATATTGCAGCATAGGCCTAATGTTAGACATTTATGATTAAATTGAAATTAAGAAACTATGTTTACTATGGGTACGTTCGATTAGCTTCCACGGGTCAACCCCGGTCTGCCCCCGGTACAGTCATATAGCTTTGACTGGGCTCACCCCGGTTAGCCCCCAGTGCCCTGCTTGTGGAGTGGGTCACTTTGGGCTGGCCCTAGGTGCATAACGTCACCACGAGAGGGTGAGTGATTGTTCGATTAGCTCTTGTCAGGGGTTCACCCGAGCGAGCACCGCGGGGTAGACTCAAGGAAGCTAATCGAACGCACCCATATTTTACTTATACACCATAGCCAAGTCCTTGAACATGTTTGGAAAAGGGTTTTTAGGCAAATTATAAATAATATGTCTTTCAAATATTTGTAAAGGCCAACTGTTCAAGTTGCTTCAGCTATCAATTTTACCTTGTAAATACTATTGTGCTCCCTAGAAATATTATTTTATTCAGATTTCTTACCAGTAGACTAAGAGCTAGCTAGAGGCAGTTCAAATCCTATTAGCAGCGAGTGCCGCACAAATTTAAGAAACTAGTGAGTTTACAGTGCTTAATACGGGCTCTGGAAATTTCTCATAGGTAGAGTATTAGAAAGTGTTTATAACATTTAATGGTCTGCCTTAAAACGTGAGAAAAAAATAAATAACATATGGGAAATTAACATTGGCTGGAGCAGGAGGAGTCAAAAGAGGGCGCTATCAGAAGAAGTTTGTACACAGCTCGCCAAATGGGGGAGGGGGGGACCACAGAATATCCTACCAGACCAGTGTCTCAGGGAAATCTGACTACCAGAGATTCTGCCCCATATGGGAAATTAACATTGGCTGGCGGAGGAGTCAAAAGAGGGCGCTATCAGAAGAAGTTTGTACACAGCTCGCCAATAGGGGGACAAGACCTTACCTTTCAAGTTCCCAGATCTTGGAGGCGTCTCTATTGATATAGGCCTTGCAGGTTGTGATCATCTGGTTGGTGACCTTGACGAAGAGTGAGGTCATCCTCTCTGATGTGTTGTAGTAACGGGAGATGCTGTGGATCATCCGGATAGCATTCATCAGACTGGGAACGTGTTCTACCATGACACACTGTAGAGAAAATTAGTTTAATTTAAAGCCAGTGGACACTATTGGTAATTGTCAAAGACTAGTCTTCACAGTTGGTGTATCTCAACATATGCATAAAATAACAAACCTGTGAAAATTTAAGCTCAATCGGTCGTCGAAGTTGCGAGATATTAATGAAAGAAAAAAACACCTTGTTACACAAAGTTGTGTGTTTTCTGATGCTTGATTTCGAGACCTCAAATTGTAAACTTGAGGTCTCGAAATCAAATTCGTGGAAAGTTACTTCTTTCTCGAAAACTACGTCACTTCAGAGGGAGCTGTTTCTCACAATGTTTTATACTATCAACCTCTCCCCGTTACTGGTAATCAAGAAAGGTTTTATGATGATATTTATTTTGAGTAATTACCAATAGTGTCCACTGCCTTTAATAACAAATTCGGAGGTTGGTTGGTTCGATCCCACTCCAGACAATTCTTTGTTCAACCCCCAAATTAATTTAATAATAATCAATAGTAGTGGCTTCTTATACAGCGTGCATATCCGTCATGCTCAAGGGGGGCTTTATTACACTACAAGGTATGTGGGACTATGTCCCATCCCAAGAACGAGGGGGTGGAACAAAGAAAGATTTGAGCAGGATAAGAACCAAGGACATCAGGTTTAGTGGGTCAGTGCCCTACCAACTCGGCCTTCTATACCCATGTTGGCGATCTCTTTATTTTGTCATTATCTATGATCAGGGGTGCCAGTCAGAAGCCAGATAACAGTTGGCTGCTGTATAGCCAAAGATCACATCCAAATTTATGACCAACCTGGGAAGCAGCAGCCATGTAAAGACGTTGCAACTTTTGATTTCATAAAATCGAGTAATAAACCACAAAAGAAAACTGACTGGGGAAATTTTAATAATTTTGTTGTAATTTTATTTTTTACAAATGATGTGCCGTGCAGATGGCAAAGTCAACCAATAAGCAGGCAACCGTACCAGAAAGCAGGAGTTTTGGGGCAAAATTCAAAATCACAACAAAATAAAACCAAAACCTGATATACTTACGGGATCACATTTGACTAGCGGCCCAAAGAATTTATCCAGAGTGTAGAGATACTTGACATTGTCCTTGGCCTCATTTGCTGCATCAGTGATGCGGATATCCTGAGGATGAACACAGTTAATATCAATCAAAATTCATATATTTCAAGGATTTTTCTTCACTGCTTAATAATTTATTGATCAATCTTGTTTTAGTCTTCTGCTAATAGTTCCATTAAGACCAAAAGGAAAACATTTATTTATTTATTTCATCCTCAAAACCTCCAAAAATGGAGAAGATAAAAAGATTTATAAAAATTACATCAAAAATACAAAAAAGGGACATAAACACGCAAATAAATAAACAGGATAACCCTGACGACCCCTAGACCATCCTGACAAAGTATGAAACAAAGGGATTGTCAGAACGATCTGAGTAGCCGACCGAGAGTATCAAGGTCATCACATTCAAGAAACTGATTACGAAACAAAACTGTTTTTACACTATCACAAATACCATGGTTGACGCAGTTTACATACTTAAGGTCAGAGTTAAATTTCCGCCTGCAAGCAGGATTAATAAATTGTACTTACGTTTAGACCCTAGCAGAGCCTCTGAGAGTCTGCTAGGGTCAATATGTCAGGCCATTAACAATATTTCAATTTTATTCCAAGATCCTACTTGTTGGTAGGCAGTTTGCAACACATCTAATTCTATTTTCTCAAATAAGAAAATGAAGACAAAACAATGCACGCTGTGTCACATGCAATACTGGTCTAACAAGTCAGACCATTTTTTTTTCATTTTTGTGAAAGTATGCCCCAAACAAGGTTAAAAGCCGCTCTTTGTAATGGGCAACAAGAAGTAAAATATTGAAGACGAAAATAACTCAGGGGAGCTGAAGGTAGGAATTGATATTCCACTTAAAACAGTCTAGCCTATAGGACAGAGGATACTGAAGAATATTCAATGCAAAGCTGAACTCACCAGTTCTTTCCACTGCTTCAAGACCTTGGACTTAGCAGCATGTAGGACCCCAACCACAGCCTTGCATCTTGGGCTCTTAATCTGCTCCAGGAGACTGTTGAACTTGGCCATGCGTTTCTTCCAGTGGTCCAGCTCAGCCGACGGACCGATGTCGTCCGCCTCCTTGCGCATCTGCTCACTCTTGGCAAGGACCTGCTCGATCTGCTTGGCCCACTGGAGGATCAACTCTTCCAGTTTCTCTACTGTGTCCGGAGCGGCAGCTGTGGGGTAAGAATAATAAGAGATATCAAACAACTCTTTGGGCGCTATCAACCACAAATTACCACCACTCGAGAACTGCTATAACATGAGCAAAATCCCTTAATACGGTCTCTGGTGAGTGCGCGCCCTCTTGTGGCAATAGATCAAAGGAAGATATTAATTAGAGGAGAGCCTTGAACCAAGACTACACAATAATAATAGTGGCTTCTAATATAGCGTGCATATCCATCACTCAGTGACGCTAAAGGCGCTTTAACATAAAGTACTTCCTGCAAGGTACGTGGGACTCAGTTTGAAATATGAGATCTACTCCTTCTACATAGCACCATGTAATAATATACACGGTGCTCTGGCGCAATACGCTGCCAATCCAGCCAGGAACACCACGGGGAAGCCCTTTTCGTTTCGATATATGAAATGGGTTCTTTTATGTGCGTCACTGCAAAACACACAGGACCAACGGCTTAACGTCCCATCATAAGGACAAAGCAAGGGTTAAGTGTCTTGCTTAAGGACAAAAGTGTCACGACTGGGACTCGAGCCCACACTCTGCTGATCACAAACACCAGAATTTGACTTCTGTGATCTTAAAGCCACTATACACTTTCGGTACAGTAAAAAAAAAAAAAGTTCACAGATTTACAAATAATTTACAGGGTTTACAGAAGGTAATGGTGAAAGACTTCTCTTGAAATATGTTCCATGAAATGCTTTACTTTTTGAGAAAACATTAAAACAATATCAATTCTCGTTAGCGAGAATCGCGGATTTATTTTAAACACATGTCATGTCACGGCGAAACGCGCGGAAACAAAAGTGGGTTTTCCCGTTATTTTCTCCCGACTCCGATGACCGATTGAGCCTAAATTTTCACAGGTTTGTTATTTTATATATTAGTTGTGATACACGAAGTGTAGGACTTGGACAAAACTGTTTACCGAAAGTGTATAATGGCTTTAAAGGGTGGCTGCAGTTTTTTTTTATTCATTTAAACGATTAAACATGACTTTTTAAACCTGAAATATTTTGTTATATTTTTTTTTAAATGCGCAAGTATTTTTCAAGAGATTAGGGGAACCCACCCTGCCCCTAAAAGGGAGCCTTCATTTACATAAACATGACGTCATGTCGGTAACCCGAGCTGGAGGGCCCCCCATGGCTGTGTGCATATAGAGACGTGTGCACTGTGTGGCCTGGTACCTAGGCGCATGAAGTTAGGGACCAGACTCCTTTTGCCGACGATATGTTTGAATTCCCGACGTGACGTCGATGGTAGGGGGGCGGTAACAATCCACAAAAGGGGGGGGGGGCATGACTTATTCGCTAATTACGCAAGTCAGATATGTCGGGAATAAACAAAACACATTTTATTGATGTTCAATACATATATCAGAAATAAATGACAGCAAAATTAACTGTTTTATTTGAATTCACTGCAGCATCCCTTTAACCGCTAAGTCACAACACTTCTCCTTACCAGCTTGCTGGAAGTCGCTGGCAGTCTTGAGTGAATCCAACATGGACTCTAGATGGTCATGCTCGCACAGCTGGACTTTACCCTCCATGTTGCCCTTAGCGATGGACAGACTATTGATGAAGCGGTCAAGCTGATCTAGGAAGTCCGACACTTGACCGTTGTCTTTGATTTCTCCCCAGCTCTGCATGCAAGAAAAGTCAAAACCAAATTCAACAATTAATTTTTTATAGAGGGTAAAACCTGTTAAGACAGCTATGTGGACTAGCCAAAATCTGGAATAGAATCTTGGGTTGACACTTTGTTTCAAAGGGCATATCAAAGGGCAAAGGCAATGACAAGGGGCATTGAGGCAACTGCCTCTGAAATGATACAGTAGAAGTTTACAATTTCCTCCTTAAGAGGAAAATACCTTGGTGCCCTTGCCCTTTCAAAAACGAAGCACACAAGCCTGCAGGTTCATTGGGAATGGAATCTAGGAAAGGGTAGGGAGAATGGTTTGAGCAAGGATCTGACAACATAGGCCTTTTCCGAAACCATGGAATCGGCTTTAGATTCGGCTTCAGACTCCGTCCTCTCGTCTCAAGCACTTAGCAAGTACGCAAAGCACGCGCAATTGTCAAAACAACCGCGAACCAAGCTAGCTTGAGCTGAAGCTGGAGCTGTAGATATGAAAAGGGCCACAGATGAGAGAATCTGTATAATCCCAAGGGAGCTGAGATGGTTTAAAGCCATTGGACCCTTTTGGTACAGAAAAAAAAATAAAAGTTCACAGATTTACAAATAACGTACAGGGTTTACAGAAGGTAGTGGTGAAAGACTTCTCTTGAAATATTATTCCATGAAATGCTTTATTTTTTGAGAAAACAGTAAAACACTATCAATTCTCGATAACGAGAATTACGGATTTATTTTAAACACATGTCATGACACGGCGAAACGGGCGGATACAAGGGTGGGTTTTCTCGTTATTTTCTCCCGACTCCGATGGCCGATTGAGCCTAAATTTTCACAGGTTGGTTATTTGATATAGAACTTATGATACACGAAGTGTGGACCTTGGACAATACTGTTTACCGAAAGGGTCCAATTGCTTTAAGGAATGAATTAAATACAAGTGACCAGTAATAATGTTGGGAGCGCATTGAGACGCCCTTCGGGTGTGAAAAGCGCTAAATAAACACTGGTTGTTATTATTATTATTTTATTTTTATTATTATCTGTACGTACCTCTTGGCCCTTGAGCGCTGGCACCATGACCTTCTTCAACAGCGTCTGCAGCCCGTCCAGTATCTTCCCATTTGAAGCATCCATCATGCCGTAGTTGATCTCCTGGGCAATGTTCTGGTTGGTGATCGGCTTGGACATGGGGCGGACGAAGAAGTAGCACATGCCGTTCAGACCCTCTGAGGCGCCTGTGGTCAGGAAGAGGCGTTTCTGAAGAGGCGGGTGGGTGGTCACGCTTGAGGTATCTATCGGTTAGGAGAGAAGACATGTTAATTTTGGTTTTACATCGATGTATGTTAGCACTTCATACTCAGTACTTTCCTGAGTTCTGTGGAAACAAATCACAGCCATATTACTTGGATGGGATTCAAACCCAAGACCTTTGCAGTTCTACAGCAGTGTCTTACCAACTAGACCACCTATGTTTTAGCAGCGGGTACCGCAACAAGAAATGAGGAGAAATGTTAAGCTATGTACTTTCAGACGATACTCATAGGTGGCAGCAGACAGGCGCAGAGTTTAGAGAAGAGATTCAACCACAGAGCTGTATATTGAGAAAGTAGTGACAACTTGCTATTAGAAGCTGCGTACCAAACTAAATTGCTAAGCAAAGTGTCACAGTACAAATCACAGTGGCGATATTAACAACGCATCTTAAATGAATCTTAGTATTCTATGAAATCGAGCTGTGGTTCTCTATATATATCAAGATTTAAAGGCAGTGGACACTATTAGTAATTACCCAAAAAAATTATTAGCATAAAACCTTAATTGGTAACAAGTAATGGGGAGCTGTTGAAAGTATAAAACCTTATGAGAAACGGCTCCCTCTAAAGTGACGTAGTTTTTGAGGAAAGAAGTAATTTTCCACGAATTTGATTTCGAGACCTCAGATTTAGAAGTTGAGGTCTCGAAATCAAGCATCTGAAAGCACACAACTTCGTGTGACCATGGTGCGACAAAGGTATTTTTTTCTTTCATTAGTATCTCGCAACCTCAACAACCGGTTCAGCTCAAATTTTCACAGGTTTGTTATGTTATGCATTTGTTGATACACACCAACTGTGAAGACTAGTCTTTGACAATTACCAATGGTGTCCAGTGTCTTTAAGAGCGAGTCGTTTGTGGATAAATTACCAAATCCATCCTAGTCAACCAAACCAATGCTATACGGATTCTAGATGATTATCATTGATCTCATGTACTTACCTGTTCTAGAGAACAGCGTATCTCTGGTTGGTGCTTCCTGATAGTAGAACATCAGCTTACGAGAACCATTGTTTGCAAAGAAATCCTCAATCAAGTCAAACTAAATGAGGAAATAGACATCGAATAAGAACATCAATCACAATCACAAACTAATGCATTGTAGATATTTAAGTGAATGGCAAAGTATGAGAAATCGGGAGCTCTTCAAACAACTCAACCTTCATCAACTGTGGGTAACTTGGTTTTTTGTTTGTTTATGGGGGGGGGGGTCAAGAAAAGAATTGGACGATGCAGCTTAAATGCAAAGAGGCCAACATGTATGACAGTATGAGGTAAATCCATTAAGCTCAATGAAGTGCCTTCACCGAACATGCTGAAAATCACTCCACAAAAGGTAATTATTAGAGTCAGGGTTTACTTCTAGTCCTGTTGCACAAAATGGTGGACTGTGTTTGTTCACAAAGTCAGGAATATTTGTGTGGATCATTATTATTATATTTGAATTAAAACATAATGCCAACCATATAACATTAACAAACGCTTTCAAAGCACCCAATTCGAAGGCAACATGTCCCTTCAGATTGGTGGCTCGTCTGCAGAAAATGACAAGAACAATCTTGTTTATTTATTTTATTTTACTAACCTTATCATCTCCAAGAATGAAGTCCTCCACCTGGGCAATCTCAATGCCAATGGATTCTGCTAGCTGCAATTGAATTGATCGATGAAATTCAAACAGTCGAAGGAAGCAATTTCACAAAGCAAAGATTACAAAACCCCCAGTCGTGACACTTGTGTCCTTAGGCACGACTCTTTTCATTGCTTCGTCCTTCGGATTGGCTGTAAAGCCGTTGGTCCCATGTGTTGTATAACGCATGTAAAATAACCCAAGGTGTACTTTATCAAAAAGTGAAGGGGTTCGCCTCGATGTTCCTGGTTGTGGCTGCTGAATGCGCCGTAGCACCTTGTAAACCCTTATAAGGTGCTACTTAATTGGGTCTCAGAATTCATCACTTCAATAACCTATCTTTCTGAAAGTTTGTATATACTCAGCGCCTTGAGTACCTTGTTTGGTAGATATGTGCGCTATATAAGACTTCAATATTGTAATACATACGTGTACATCACTGAAGTGTGCCTGCCACATTCAAAATGAGTGTATCCCAGACAAATCCCAGACAAAAACACAACAATTTTCATTTCCACCAGTAGGCATTATGGTGAGAGTTATACAAAGTTGAGTTTAAAGCACTTCTCTCCAGAACATTTGTAAAACTTGTCTTTGTTCAACTCCAAACTAGTTAATCGAATCAACCTACCTTTCCGAAGACAAACTGATGCCTAGCATCCATCTGAAGTGAAACACATGAAAATAAAACAGTTAGAAAAACCCTCGTACATATATGCCACAAAGAATATTTAACATCCACATCTATACTTGTCAAAGCCTTTTCAGCATCTAGACATGGCGAGATGACAATGAAGACAACATTTCAGTTTTAGAAGTGGGAGGAAAACCCCATAGAATTGCTCCAGGGAAAACGCACGAAGTCAAGTAGGGACTGAAAAACCTAATCCACATAGTGCCCCCGGGTCCCCAGAGGTGGAAAGCGAGGCAAGACACCACTGCGCTAACCAGGGCCCAATTTCATAGAGCTGCTAAGCACAAAAATTTGCTAAGCATGAAATTTCTTCCCTGATAAAAACAGGATTACCAACCAAATTTCCATTTGATGGAAATTGCTTCACATTACTGGTATTCAGCTATTGTTTGCTTATCCTGAAAATCACATAGAAATTTGGTTGGTGATCCTGTTTTTATCAAGGCAAACATGTCTAGCTAAGCAGCTTGGTGTGCTTAGCAGCTCTATGAAATTGGGCCCCGACTTCCTTAACATTAGCATTCATAAAATGAATTAATTTGCATTTATTTCCAGCCCTTCACATCCAAGGCTAGTGACTAAATCCAAGCCCTGAATCAAGGACAACAATCGCTCACCCCTGTGCGTCTCTCATCACGATTTGCCTTGGCTTGCTTTGCCATCTCCTTCATGGCTTCAGTAGACATCACCACGTTCTTCTTGGCCACGGACTGCAGGAGAAAATAACACCAGATAAATGAGCAAT
Source organism: Asterias rubens (assembly GCF_902459465.1). Taxonomy (NCBI): domain Eukaryota; kingdom Metazoa; phylum Echinodermata; class Asteroidea; order Forcipulatida; family Asteriidae; genus Asterias; species Asterias rubens. The sequence continues at coordinate 17,809,451 of NC_047072.1, forward strand.
CAAGTCAGCTTAGATTGGCAAATACCAATGCCCTATATTTACTACCTGTGCCCACAACATAAATCTGACCTCTTGAACTTCCATTGCCCTTGTTCTACATCGAGTTAAAGGCACTGGACACCTTGGTAATAGACTGGTCCATTAAGCTCTGCCAACAACGCCTGTGTGAGCAAGAACACGTGTGCCTCTCCAATGCCATTCTGCATAACTCTGGAGCGCGCGCCAAGCATACGCACAGGCATGTCCGACGTAATTAATCAGATTTTTGGTTGCAATAACGATTGTGACTGGTCAATACGTAATGGGGCGGGACTTAATGGATCGGTCTATTGTCACAGACCAGTCTTTTCACTTGGTGTAACTCAACAATATGCATAAAACAACTAACTGTGAACATTTGAACTCAATTGGTTGTCGAAGTTGCGAGAGAATAAGGGAAAAAAACCATCCTTGTTGCACAAATTGTGTGCTTTCAGATGCCTTGAATTTGATACCTCAGCTGGAGGTCTGGAATTCAATTCAAATATTTTATTGAGAAAATACTTCTTTCTCAAAAACGATGATACTTCAGAGAGAGTTGTTTCTAACAATGTTTTATACTATCAACAGCTCTCACGTGCTTGTTACTAAGTAAGTTTGATGCTCACAATTATTTTGAGTAATTACCAACATTGTTCAGTGCTTTTAAGCCGGTGCTAAAACAATGCAGCTTCATGTACTATCATGACCAAGCAGGTAGGCACAGGGCATTAAGATAATCGGATTTTGTTTCCAACAAACTATTTGTTTTGACTATCCATACAGAGCAACCTTCAAACAGAAGCTTTTGAAAGATGAAATAGGATCAGAAGTTAATCTTTTAGATTATTTTTTGAAGAGGGGCGACGGATCATTGCTGATAATGCCTTTTTAACTGGTTTAAATATTTAGATTGTGAAGCCTCCCACTTCGCTTGAACAAAGGATCACTTTTATGTTTCCATCATGTTTTCAAATTTGAAAGCTCGATCTAAAGTTCTTTTTACTTATCATTTTGTTCCCCTCAAAAAATATGATTTCATGCCCTTGAAATACTACTCGGTGACCTCCAGGCATGAACAAGAATGTATCAAATTCTAGACATTAAAATAATTACTTAAAATATAGCCACTGCAATCATGGAAGCTGTTAAATGCCAGCAACAATGTACTACATAAAATGAATGGTTAATGCACATTCCAACTTGACCACAGGTACTATTACACTATACAAACAAACCATCTACTTTATACCCCAATTTGCACGTACACAAATGTTAGCTTTAAAACACACCTTTGAGGGCTCATAAAATGTTTTAAACACATTTTTTTTAGCCCATGGAAACACTGCATGATACACATTTTGTCTACAATGTAACAGCTACAGTTTGTCTACCACTAGACTTGGCTCAAGACGTTTCTACATGTTAATATTTCACTGATCGCAATCTTACCACCGGACCGCCGCACTCAAATTGTCCCAAACACTGATTGCGGTCTTATCAAAAGCCTGTCGCGGTCATCAGAGAGCACATTTCCCAAATTAGGTGAAAATTTAAACAACTTGATGAAAATGACCTCTTCATGTATTTGAGGAAATTTTGCGCTGCCGTGTAGTGCTAACTAAAAAAAATGTAGGAACGTCTTGACCAAGATTACATGTGCACATACAAACTTACATTAATCTACATGAATGTGAATTCACTATCTACCACTCTACCGGGACTTTGAAAAGAATTTTATTTTGAGCATATTTTAAAACTAAAGAAGTTACTACAAGCAGTATAGAGTGGATCTACAAAATTTGATTACAGAATGCAAATTTGTTTACAGACGTAAACAAAAGGTGTTGTTCCTTTGGGTGATGCAGCTCTACTATGGAAAGAAGGTTAATTAGCTGCAAAAGAAGGTGTGTTAATTAATGAAGCAAGATTGCAGAGCCTGCCAACCAAAATGTATCCATGTATTAGACGATGTAACAGCGTTTAGCCTGCCCTTTCAAGAACCTGAGGTACCCCCCCCCCGCCACCCTACCACTTATGGCCCTGGGAAAAAAAGTAAGACTATTTGTAAGAGTACAAGAGATGACAACGCTTAATAGAACTTTCATGCTTTCAATCATACAAACTGGCTGATTTTTCCCATGGGCAATAAAACAAATCTGAGGGTGTGTTCCCTGGGTCGACCCGGGTCTTCCCCCGGTACAATCAAATAGCTTTGACGCCATTCCAGGGGCTCACCCAGGTCAGCCCCCAGTGCCCTGCTTGTAAGGTGGGTCACTTGGGGGCTGGCTCCAGGTGCATGACGTCACTGCGAGAGTGGTGAGCGATCATTCGTTAAGCTCTTGTCAGGGGCTCACCTGAATGAGCACCGCGGGTTAGACCCCGGGAAGCTAATCGAATGCACCCTGACTAGAGTATAGACACAACTGGTATTTTCAGCAGTGACCAACCATGGACCAACATATCGTGCTCATTTTTTTTTCGGCAGTATCAATCATCACCACGGGCCTGCAAGGGGCAAGCTTGGCCAGTTTCATTTTGCAAAGGGCACTTCAATTGGAAAATCTTTAAGTCAATGGTAAACTTTTGAAGGGGCACAATTGCCTCTATGTCTCACAAGAAAACAATAAATCCTATTGCTTTTAAAGTTGCCTTACAATGTAGCATTGTTTGGTCATGGTTTCTTTGTGACATGTTCTCTCCAGCAACAAATTCTTGCAAATCTCCCCCCCCCAAAAAAAAAAATAATAATAACAAAAAATAAAAATACCAGATCAGATGCAGGATAAAGTTTTTGTAGTTACCAAAGTAAAGTTTAATGTTTGCACCTCAAAAGCGAATGCAATGCTTTTCAAGACTAAGAACAGCAGAAAACATTATTGCTTCTCAGATTTTGAATTATATTTATTCTAAATGATGCATGCAAGCATTTGACAGCATGAAATCATGGGTGATTGTGTACCATGATAACAAGAAATCTGAAATGATTCGATGAATGGAACATACAGCTCGACGTAGACGAGGGGTCGATTCTGTTGATACATCCAACGATGCCCGACCAACCGTGACCTGAAAAGAACAATCAGCCCAAGGCAAAGTTTGCTTTTTCAGTGACAATGGATCACATAGCAACATACTGATGATGACGCCTGCTAGTGTTGTTGTGATACACAGCAATTAATGTTACATTGGATACTGCCGTCAATTTCACCAAACTCTTCCTTTTTCCCTTTCTTCTGTTTTTAGACATCGCATGAATTGGATGAATTTTTTACACTCTATGTAGGTTAGTGCTGGCAAAAAAAATTCTGATTATTTTGTTCATGATAAAAAAGACAAGGTACTTTTGTTGTAAACCACATAAGCCTACAAGGTAATTTTGTTGAAAACCACTTTACATTAATGTTAGTATAAAGCCATCATGCCCTTTCTACACAGTCTACTAACACTTGTGTTAAATACAATTCCATCAAATTTCATTAAAAAAAAAAACTCACAAGGCTTTTAAAAAGGCTTGAGACTAAACTACTGAACTGTATTATCGCAAATGATTAGTAAAATCAAACAAACAGCTATGGATCTATAAATGGCTAGCTAAAAAATACCACTTACCAACGGCCCTTTCTGCGTGAGCTGGTGCATAAAACAAGGCAAGGGTTTCGTGGTTAAAAACAGGGTTTGGTGAACAAGGTTAAAGATACTAAAGAATGTTTTTCTATATTTATAAACAAGACATTTCAAACAGAGTTTTATGGGGGATAAAAACATTTGTGTTTGCCCATCTATTGTTGCCATTAGCTGTGGTCAATGGACCCCGTGCCTTTGACATCAAAAGCTCAGAGAGAGAGCTAGCCTTTTGTCGAGGCTACCTTGGCTTGAGCAGCTTTGTAGTGACTGGAGAGGAAGACCTCTCGCGCGAGTCGAGTGGAAAAACTGTGAAGCTGTCTAAGTAAAGAAGGCCTTGACAAAAGACTAACCAGAGCCCTCACTAAGATTTATATGAACGACCCACAGTTGGCCGAGACAAATGTAATGCTGGTTTCAATCGCAATGTTTGACATCCATGGAGGCGACAAAATGAAAGAAGTTTATACTGCCAATTTGCAATGTGCACCTGCTACATGTTTTAAGGCTCTAGCAGTTGTATGGTGGGGAGAAAACTAAATGAAATATTTATCAATTTGATTTGTTCTAAAAAATATGATTGAGGAGCTACATAACAAACTGCTTTATTGACAGATTAAAAATACTAATTTTGTTATTTTTCATTTTGCTAGTTAACTAATTAATGGGAAACTGCATGAGCTTTCGTAGTTACAAACTACTTCATCATAATGTATACAAAAAAGTAATAGTGACATTGACAAAATTCAGTAAGTAAAAACGTGAAGTTTTCCTACCGGTGGTGGTGGGCCTCGCCTACGTTTTTCTGTCGCTCCTTCCGACCCCACAGCCTTCTTCTTGGGTTCATCTTTCTTATCTTCAGCTGGAACAATAGATTAATTAAAAACATTTAAGGGGCAAATTTTTTGCTCACCCCCTCAGTTAAAAAGAGTTGTAAACTTTAACACAACCATCATCAACGATGCACCAGTCCTACCTAGGTCCATCTTGCAATTTGACAATCTTGTTTAAACATTTGATCCAACTTCGATTCACCTGTGGGGCAAATTATATTTGGGGATGCGCCCCAAACATCCAAAAGCAGAACGATACAAAAAACACAACATGCACAAATGAGTATTCTTAAAAAGGATTCACAAATGCAATGGGGCCAATGGTGAAAACAACTTTGTCGCACAAGTTTAGAGGTATGGGAGGCTAAGGTTTGGCTCTGGTTAAATAATCCCACTCCCAGCATACACCTTATATTTTATAATTCAGGGTCAACCTTGGACATGTTGGACATGACAGACAGACAGGGGTGTAATAATTTATCCCATACATAGGATGGCATTGCCATGGGGATGGGCGTCAGAAGGTTTATTTTTTTATAAAACTTATTGCATGTCAACTTGATGTCATGATTGTTTTCTACTTAAAATATAGATCAATGCTATTATTATTAAATTATTTAAACACAAGTGATGGGAACATTAAAGGTTGAAGTAAAAGATTAAAAAAATCCAATAAATATGCCAGCCTATAAAAATGATATACATTACAATGTTGTTTAAGTTTCAACTTCAATTATAAATAATATTAATAAATGTACAACCTCAGTCCTCACAAAAGTCCAAATCATGTATGACTATGAATATGATTGAATGAATGACACACAAGTCACAACCACAACACAACAAGTCACTACAAAGATTAAATCAATTAAATTCAGTTTATTACTGGTTGCTTTCACCCATTTGTGTAAGCATCTTCCATGGTGTAAGTAAACCCACGTATGTCTATCCTAGCCTTTATTAACAAGCAATTTACATGGAATAACCAGTGGGGCGCACTCACGTTTTGCTGTTGTTATGAGCGGCGGGGCAACATCTTGAGTGTCAGGTTTCGGCGAGTCGGGTTTATTCGTCTCCTTCTCGCTTGGTCCCCCATCTGCACCCGGATTTTCAGCTTTTTCTCCCTCACCGTTTTCCATTTTTCACGGCTATGGACTACCTCGGTGCCGTGATGGTCCCGGTCACGCAGGATGTTGTTAAATTGTGTACTGTCGCTGAATGATAACGATCAAATTGACTAAATTTACACAAACGCTAATGTGTGTTTACGTCTTCCACACAAAGTTTACTCACTTTTACGATTTCAGCACCCCTTAGATCTCAACTGTGTCAATCAATTATAAAGGTTAATATTACTCCGCGAAATATAGCTCTCTCCTAAAATTCTTTAACTAGATTTATTTGTCACTAAAATTAATTTGTGCGTACATTTATCAGTATTAGTTTCAATTCAATCTTGTAAAACAAATAAATATTGAAAATAAATGAATACTACTTGCACTCAGTGAGTTTTTATTTGTCGCGGATGAACACAACATGGCGTAGTACATAACATCCAGCAACCTGCTGCCAGTCAGCCAGTGTGGTTGTCTGTCGCCACAGCAACGTTCGCGTAGCAGTCAGTTGCGCCCTCTATTGGTGACTAATACAACCAATTATTTAAACTATGTATGTAATCAGCCCATGTTAAACAGCTACAAAGTAGAAAATTATATGTTTTTTTCATAAGCAAAAATCTTAATTGGGAACCAGAGTCGGGCAACACATAACAACCAAAATGAAAAATGCCATAATAAATTTAACGTGGATAAAATTGAACAGTGAATTAAATTGTTTTAACAAAATATTAAAAAAAAATACATATCAGAGATTTCGCTTATTTATCTGGTTTTTACTGAGGGCCTTGATGAAATATATTCTTAGAACGCCAACAAACGGTTCAAAACACAATTTAAACACAGTCAATTTAATAAACAAGCACCACAAAAAACACAAAATCCACTCAAAAATTAAATTGCATTTTTTTTTCTCACTCAAGGTGCTCAATTCTAATTTCTTCAATGAAAATGCTACTTAATTGGAAAAAAAATCAGCTGATCAAAGAACACCATTAATTTGTTGTGAATTTACCTTAGTTTTATAATTAAAACAATTTTACCATTAACTGAAACTGCATAAAATATGGTGAAATAATAAACTTTCAACATTGTTCTCTCAAAATATTTTTTTTATAGATAGGGGCGCCTCCATCCATTTGGCAAAGTTCTACTTCATGCTGTGGGTTCGAGAGTCGTGACACCGGTGTCATTATTAAGACACAACCGCGATGCTCGTCCTTCAGATGGGACACAAAGCCGTGGTCCCGTGTGTTGTTTACTTACGTAAAATAACAGTAAACAGAAGGGGTTCGCCCCCGGTGTCCCTGGTCCGATTGGCACCAAATTGCGCCACAGCACTCTGTAAAACATTACACGGTGCTTTCAAAGACTTCCACATAAAAATAGCCCCACACCTTGCAGGAAATACCGTATGTTACAGCGCCAGGAGCGCCACTGAGTGACGGACATGCGCGCAATAATATAACATTATGCTTAACGATGACAATATGAGACTTTGGAACGCTAGGTGGCAGCAGACTTTACCAGATAAATGTCCACTATTTACGTAGTTCTAAGCATGCGCATATTACCGAGAAAAAACATTGATTTTACATTGATTTTTTCGACTTTCACAGTTCGATATCAACTGGTGCCACTGATCTTTTGCAGCACACAAATCGCCCCATGACGATTCTTTTGGCCACCTGACGAAAAGACTCATTAAAAAGACAGTAGATGAACACATTAAACATACTATTACTTATTGTCAACCATACTACTACCCATTCAAATATTGGGGGAGGGGTAACGCCCATCGATGTTGTAACTACATACGTGACAAAATTCGGTGTGTAGCAGATGGCAAAAATTACAGTGACAATGATGAATGTTTTCAACATCTTTTCTTGATCCGCTTGTGCTTTTTTCTGACGGTTACGGTTCAGTTGTAGATCTTGCCGTTTACTGACTTTGATGATGCGATAGTAGACAAAAAACATGATCGTCACAGGAGCTATGTCACCAAAAATGAGGATCAGAATATCACCAATTGCAGAGCTGTGTTCTAGAAGACATCCAGCTGGAGCTTTTAGGAAAACACTTTTTACTCCAAAGATTAGCTTGATTCCAATTGGCAAACAAAATGAAAAGCACGATGCAAAAACTACAAGCATGATGAAGCGACGTCGGGTACACCATATTGGGAACTTATACGGCCGTGTGACGGCGATATACCGTTCAATGTTAAGAAACAAAACAGACAGAATTGACATCACGAAAGATGCACATGTAACTACAGTAACAACTTCGCAAACGAACTGTCCGTAGACCCATTGTTCTCTGGCTGATGGCACGACACTGAGCATTGAAATGATCCCAACTGTTAAGTCATACAACGAGAGAGTAGTCATCAGAACCTTAGTACTGTCGGCCAAAGTTGAGACACCACGCACCACAGCAATCGAGAGAATATTCCCCGAAATGATCAGCAAACCAATGATAACGATGAAAAATGTACGGATAACAATAAACGATTCAGGCAAACCCGAAGGGGCTGTAGTTGTCGTGGTATTCATTGTTTCTCTACTTATCGTTCAACAGTCAAAAGCTAAACACGTTCATCAACAGACAGGTCTTCAACAGGCTGGTCTTCAGCTATTATATGCTCGCCAGAAGACGATCAGAGCATACTGATCGAAACGTCGACTTGAAACCAACGGTTCTTTTCAGAACCATCCCAACTCATTTTAGAGATTATCATTACATGGTGTTACCACAACTCTTTCTATTATCGTATTTCCACCATGCAAAGTTTCAAATCATACTAATGCAAAGTTGCAAAGCACGGCTTGTCATCAGATGTTCGTTGTTCGCAGTTCGATACGACATTAGTGTGCTCAGTGTCTTGATATACCAACTAGTATGTATTTCTTCCAAAGTAGGTCCATACATTAACATGCTGTCCAGTACATATCAAAAGGACTGCCATTTTCATCGCTACTATTATAACAAGTTTCCGTTCACCGTTTGATGTCTTTGAATTCCTCTCAAAGGTTTTCCCCTTGTCTGAACAAAAACGACAAGACACTGTAGTTTAGAGCAAATTTGAGCGTGCACAATGGTTTAATTAAAGGTCGGCTATTTTTAATAGCAGCCAAACTGGTTGACTTTTAGTTGACTACTGTAGTCGACCATTAGAACCAGCCTCATGACCATGCTTTCTTTCCTGACTGGTAGCCAATTGTTTCTTGCTAACCGTGTAGAGCGCAGAAGGGAACTCCAATAGACCCATACAAATACTCCTTCTACCCTCGATCCATCCGACTATGGAACCAGTTTTTATCGTATATTATCAGTTTTGTTGTCTTGTCGCCACCATAACTTGACCTTACAGGCACTTTGCCTGTGACGTCACTTCTGTACCCTCCTTTTGGTATAACTATAATAGCTGAACAATATTAAGGATTTCACCATTGAAGATTGAAAACAGCAAAAATATCGTGGGGCATTGGAAATGTTGAATGCCAAACTGATGGTGACTAGACTACTTAATAGTCGTATAAAAATGGTTCAATATTCACCACTTACTCAAAATTCAAAGGAAACTGTCAAAGCATGACTGTTTGAATAGTCATAGTTATTTATGTATTGGTTTAGTAAAAACATTAGCGGAAATGTAGCAAACGAACCATAGCATCGTTGCCAGGCAACCAAATGAAACACATTATTTTGCAGTAACAAGGGTGTACTGGGTTGGCTGTGCTCATTTATGACTATCAATGGTTGGTTAATTATCATTTTACAGTATTTATATGAGTTGTCCTTTTTGATGTTTTTTCCCCTTGTCCACCGATTGACTTCTTCTATTGCCATTCAATAGTGAAAGACGCATTCATTTAATTAGCCACCGTATTATTTTGATTTAATTATTTTCTTACAATAATGTTCTGCTTTTGAGAGTCAGAGTTCACAAATACTGCCAATGCAAAAACTGGGGTGTTAAAATGTATACTGTTGGTGTGGTCATATATCAGATACCGAAGACAGAATCAAAATTTACAACATAGGCAGTGGACACTAGTGGTAATTACTCAAAATAACTATTATCATAAAACCTTTCTTGATAACGAGTTGTGGGGATAGGTTGATAGTATAAAACATTGTGAGAAACTGCTCCCTCTGAAGTGTTGTAGTTGTCGAGAAAGAGGTAATTTTCAACGAATTTGATTACGAGACCTCAGATTTAGAATTTGAGGTCTCGAAATCAAGCATCTGAAAGCACACAACTTCGTGTGACAAGGGTGTTTTTTTGTTCTCTTTCATATAGTTATCTCGCAACTCTGATGACGAATTAAGCTTAAATTTTCACAGGTTTGTTATTTTATGCATGTTGATATACGCCAAGTGTGAAGACTGGTCTTTGACAATTACCAATTAGTGTCCATTGTGTTTAAGATGTACAATTGTATTCAATTATAATTCAATTTCAATTGGCGCGACCGATCTGTTGCAACAAGGAAATCTCTCTAAGAGGATTTTCTTAGCTGTTTGACGAAACACCTTATTGAAGAGGCAGTAGATGATGACATTGAACATGCTGTTGCTGACCACCAACCACAAAAAAAGAAAACTAAGCGAACCTGGAGCAGATACTCCTAATGACTTTAAGGTTCTCAAGGTTAGATGTGGTGTGTAACATCCAGCAAATGTCAACGTAACAACAAGGAATGTCTTGAGAGCTTTGTTGTCATGATTATTGTTTGCCTCATTGTTGCCATTTTGATTCAGTCGCTGTTCATGTTGGCGACTGATTTTAATCAAACGATAGTAAATATATGACATTGATATTGTTGGAAATATATCCGCAGAAACTAGGATCAAAATATGAATTGTAAAAGGGGCTTCATCAAAATCACACAGTTGTAGTATTTCATCAAATTTTGCAAGTACATTGGATGCAACAACGATTAAAAAACTTAAACAAACACTGATTATTGTCTGGAAAAGCACAGCCATTATAACCCGAAATCTGGTGCACCACAAAGTTAACTTGTAGGGTCGGGTAACAGCTATAAACCGTTCAATGTTAAGACTAACAATCGAAAATATCGACATTGGAAAACACATCGTGATTAATAAATTGACCAGATCGCATCCCACAACATCAAAAGGCCAGCCGTCCAGAGCCGATGCAATAGTACTGAGTAATGCAAGAAATCCAACCAGGAGATCGAATACAGCCAGTGATGTCATCAGAACCTTGGTGCTGTCAGCTAAGTTGGTTACACGGCGTGTCACGGCAATTGAAAGAATATTCCCAGATATAATCAGCAGTGCAATGATGGCGATGAAACAAGTACGGAGTGCGATGAGGACTGGGGACAGACCCACAGAGTCTGCGGATGTAGTGTTCATATTCCCAACGGACATCTTCGTTGGTTGTCTTCAAATCCAATCTTCAGGATTTCCGAATTAGTTCTAAACCTGTCATATACGGAGGGCAATGGAGATATCAGACCCGACTGGACTGTGAATGTGGAGTTAGATCATGTCGAATGATCGTTGTTTTTACAAAATAATATTCAATCTTCAGCAATATCACAAAACCTAGAATGTTTCCGACAGTATCAATGAGTTAGCAGTAACACTTATCAATCATTCATGGGCTTTCGTCGAGTAGGCCTACGAGAACAAAAATTGTCATGGAATAAATAAATAACCACTCTTCATAAACAAAGAGGATCAGGCTAGAGTGGGCTCTGTCGACTGTTTTGATTTTAGCCCGATAAAGACACACCTTTAAGAATCCAGATTGTCCGCCTCAATAGAACTTGAGCTCAGCCCATCAGGTCGAGGCCACACACATCTCTCAAATTCAGTTAAAATACCAAGTGAAAACAACTATCTCAGTAGCAGGCAAACTGATCAATGACATAAACGAATGAAGTATAGTGACTTTACTATGCTAGTTTCGACAGAACTTTTGTGCAGGCAGCTGTCACTTCCGACAGTATCTCATAGTTAAAGTAACATCAGTTCCAATGCCTTTCCAAGAGTAGCCTACTACGTGTCCACACAAGTTCTCATGAGCATCAACTGTTCCAAGATTAACCTGCTAGGATTTACTCTGAGCAATGTGTTCCAGAATAGCCTGATGAAGACATAGCTTGTGACGAATCTATAGTCTAGATTACTCGCAGTAGAATAGTGAGAGCAGTGCTTTAGGGTCGAGGATACACACATCTCTCAAACTCTGTTAGAACATGGAGGTAGAATACCAAGTGAACACTCTATCTCAACAGCGGGCAGACTGATCAATGGCACATAAGCGACCAAACGAGACCAAATATTGACAGAACTTATGTACAGTCACTGTCACTTACAATAAATAAGCCGATGGATTAATCAACTTACCATTAGGCTCTTATTTACCAGCTCTCTGTGAAAGCTATTAGCATCGTCATTCAAAGAGAGACTCATAGCGAAGCCCACAATAATCTGTGTCAGTATTGTTGACATTGCGTATCAGTAAGTGGATGATATTAATTAGACTGGGCCCAAATTCATAGAGCTGCTTAAAGACAGTGGACACTATTGGTAATTGGCAAAGACTAGCCTTCACAGTTGGTGTATCTTAACATAAGCATAAAATAACAAACCTGTGAAAATTTGAGCTCAATCGGTCATCGAACTTGCGAGATAATAATGAAAGAAAAAACACCCCTGTCACAAGAAGTTTTGTGCGTTTAGATGGTTGATTTCGAGACCTCAAGTTCTAAATCTGAGGTCTCGAAATCAAAATCGTGGGAAATTAGTTCTTTCTCGAAAACTATGGCACTTCAGAGGGAGCCGTTTCTCACAATGTTTTATACCATCAACCTCTCCCCATAATACTCATCACCAAGAAAGGTTTTATGCTAATAATTATTTTGAGTAATTACCAATAGTGTCCACCGCCTTTAAAGCCGAAAATATTGCTAAACAAATTACTGCTTAGCAAAAATGAACACGATACCAGTCACAAATTGTACATGTGGCATGGTATAGTTTGGCTGGAAGACATAATATTCTGGTAAGCATTATTTTGTTGTGCTTAGCTATTTCTTGTGCTTAAGCAGCTCAATGAAAATGGGCCCTGGTCCTTATCCGCAATGATAATGACGGGTACGCTTTTACAGCAGATTCAGTTGGATACAATGATTTCATTGGACAAACGTGCAGTGACGTAAGCTTTCTGTATATGTGTTTTGATTGGTCGGAGTTGATGTAGGTGCAGCTGACAAACGTCACCCCGGACCAATCAAAACACCGATATGGAAAACTTACTTTCGGTCGTCTGCATGCAGTGTACAGTAGGTTGCATTTTGCCCAAGAAAGATTGAGACCGCACTTGCATTCACCATAGACCTTATCGTAAAATACTAGGTAGGTGCGCACAAGGCGTGGAGTGAGGTGCATGCTGATCCAGCTAGCGATCAAGTTTGAACGCCAGCTAGACCAGCATGCACCTCATTCAACAGTTAGCGCTTGCGCAATGGGTATTTGCGAAAAGGTCTATACTCTACGTACAGATCTTTTTACTGCAACGTCACTTCTCTCCCGAGGCTTTTCCAAAAAAAGGTTGAAAACTATTGGAGGAGGCTGTGAATGCAAAGCAAAAAACAGCATGCAGACTAATGAATAGCATAGACGACAGGCAATTTATGTAAAAAAAAACAGCCACTTTCAAGAACGACTTGATGGATTAATATTTTTTACATTAGGGGTGTGTTACCAGTTCATTGTGAAAGCCATTAGCAATGTCAGTCAAAAAGAGAACCTAGTTGCACCTGGCAGTAATTAAAGCCAGGAGCTGTATTAAGTATCAATCTATAGTTGATATTATTCTGTGCTACTGTATGGTAACACTCAGTGATTGACAGCGTGAGTTATTGGGAATAACGAAAAGAAACGACAAGAATTGAAGGCAATAGCCAATAATTGCTGTAAGAATAATGTTTCCCCTGTCGAGTAAAACCACGTATTAACCCTCTAGTCCCTGCACCGCCCGAGTTTCTGAAAACCAATTTTTCAAGATCCTTGCAGTAAACAATTGGAATCGTAGTTCAATTTTTTAAAGATAGCTTAATATTTTTGCACAATTTTTTACCCTTTCGGTAATGTTTGTATAAAAGTACAAGCTCCCATTGGGAACAATAATCGGCTCTCGAATATGTTTTTGTAAGGATAAAATGGACACAATAGCTTTTCAAGGCTTTTATCTGACTCAATGCTCAAACAACGGAAACTGTATTTATTCATCATTAATATAGAATGAATGGTGGTTTTCGTTACCATGGCAAAGGATCCTCTTGAAGTCTAAAAAAAACACGATTTTGAACGAAATTTCTGAGTGGGAGTAGATATTGTTCGTGTTCAGCAGCTCAGCATTTCAAGCCAGAGTGAGAAAATGGCCGTGTTGAATGGTTTGATTTTCCTCTTGCTTGAGATGTTTCTTGAGGTTTCAGCGTCTTATAGTGTGAGTGGTCTTTACCGAGGGGTCTGGTACCAGCCGATAGAGCACTACGCCCTGCTAGGCCATTCCTTCATGAATATCTCGGGCATCTCTGCCGTCAGATGTTCAGTTCGGTGTCTCAGCCATCATGGATGTTTTTCTTTCAACTACGATCACATCGATCAAGTCTGTCAGATGAACAACGCCAGTGCTGAGCACGTCTGTGACAACTTTCAAGGAATGCCGTATGTTTCGTATTACGACGCAACCGCAAAACCAATCACCTGCAAGGTAGTTGTAAAATTCGTTTATGTGTATTTCTAAAGGATTAAACCAAATGATTCTTATTTTAAACAGCTACCTGTGGGGAATGTTTTCAACGGAAATGTATTTAACTTGTTCACCATTTTAATGTAATTTTGACATGTGTACACCTCTGAATTTTTCGTAATATTATTATCGAATAAAAAATCAGGCCCCTACCTTAAAGCCTCGGTCACCGTGCGTGTTTTTTGCCCGTACGTTTTTTTGGGAGGCCACGGCCGCCACGTTTTTCTGAAAACGTGGGGAGGGAGTGGCAAGAGCAGGGAGGAAGTGGGACGCACGTCACTCGCACGGTTTGCGCAAGGTGTAAGTACGTGGCCCGCACGCCACGCCTGGCCGTAAGTGGTTGCGTGCAACGTACGTTGCGCACGTGGTAAGTGAGTTGTACATGCTTACAACGTGCTTACAACGTATGACTATATTGCGATCGCCACGTTATCGTACGGAGGCCGTACTCACACGTGCTTGTCACGTACGGTGTCCTTACTCACTCGCATGTTGTAAGTGCGTGCAAGTGCAATAAACGTGAGTTTTTCGCCCGACGTCGGGGTGGGGGGGGGGGGGGCGGGTATTATGACGAAAGCTGAAAATGAAAAGTTTTACACATCAATAAGTTTCATTTCTTCAATTCACATGTTCGAAATTTAAAAATGAATGATAAGATACTTGTACCATAACATGTAAAATGTACAAATTGTGTATTTAGACACTATTGGCAGACAATTACCGTTCTCCGCTTGGTCGCCTACAGTGGCAATATCGGGTGGTTTGAGCACATGAACTCATGATACTCAGGATTTAGTTTTATGAACTCTGGGGATGGGGAGACTTTCCCTGAACTCATGATTTAATTTTATGTTTTCATGTGTCAATGTTTATTGTGTCAAACAAATAATAAAATGTTGCCTTTTGGGCTGCAGATGCAGCGACCCCTTTTTGTGTCTTCTTCGGCATCTTGGAGACGAAATGATGGGCCTCAGTGCGCACAACGTGTGTTGTAAGTGCGGAGCATGTGCTTACTCGGTACGGTCCACATGAGTTCTGCGTGCTCATTGGACAGCTGAACTGGGGAAGTGCCGAGTAAGCACGGACCACGCACTTATCACATGCGCAGCACGCACGTGCTAAGTGCGCCGTTCGTGGAGCAAGTGACCGTTGGAAAAAAATTAAAAGGACTCACGGAGTCAGTGCGTTGTGCGCTCGTTGACTGTAGAGGGCACGCGCGTCACCCGTACGTCGCCCGTACTGGGGGTGAATCCGTACGGGTGACGCAGAGAAAGTTCCTCATGCACTAAAAGTGCTACCTCGTGTCTGCGTGCTCCCAAATCCGTACTGAGGCGGTACTCACCACGTACGGATCCCCAAATCTTGCCCACGTTTTTGCAAGTAGACAGCACGCACTTGCACGTACGGCGGGTTGGGACCGCCGCTTAAGGTTTTGAAAAACTAAAAACACTTCTGCCGTTGACGGCGCGGTTCATAAGACAATGCCGCTGACGTCTGTGAAAGTTTACTTTGTTATACCTCCACGCTGCAACAAAGCGGCAGTACAAATTGGAGCTCCCAACTATGACGTTTTGAGAGTGATTACGTAACCGGGCTTTTCGCAAATCTCTCAGAAAAGCGCTGGATAAGGGTATTCGAAAAAACATTTTTTACACAATTAAAATCTATTTATAATCATATGACTCGATTTCCTTATTCATTGAAAACATTTAAAATGAAATTCAGCCAAGTTCACGACTTGACATTTTCGTTCAAGCAGGTCTGTAAAAGTTGCACAATATTTTTGTATAAATTTCAAAATGTGTTCATTCCTACCTTGTTTTTACAGAGTATTATTTCTGGCAATGAAAAGTGTGCTCCTGTGAAGGTCTCTGTGGGTTTTGGTGAGTAATCAGATAATTGTTTGTTTTAATTCCGTTGGAGCGTTTAAAGACACTGAACATAACCAAAAGGTGTCCAGTGCCTTTAAAAACATGCAAGAAACTGTGGAAGATTTAGACATCATGACCCAGTTCAAGTAGATCTTTTTTTATCCAAGCCACCTTTAATAAAACTCAAAACCACATTGTGGGCATTATGTGTACATAAATCTTGTATCTTTCTATTCCCGATCCAGAGAAACTCGGTCTCGAAGATGGTTCGATCCTCGATGAGAGCCTCTCCGCATCAAGTAACTATAACGGACTACGAATGTCAACACCGGCTGGTGGCCGTCTCAACAAGCTACCGCCTGATGATAATACCATAGGAGCATGGCAACCCAGAGTATCGAATACCAACCAGTGGATACAGGTGGATTTAGGCAACCCGACCTACGTCATTGGGGCACTCACACAAGGGCGTAACGGTGGAGCTGCTCAGTGGGTGACGAAGTACAAGGTGCAGTTCGAACCGCCCTCACCGGCATGTCTTGTTGATGTGAAGGACCAACTTGGTCAAACTCAGGTATGTTGATATACTAAAGAGCCTCCTTTGATTTCACCCTTTTTAGAATGAAAACCCCTGATAAACAACTTATAATAAGATGTTATTTGTCCTCCTTCTAGATATTCAATGGCAACACCGACCAGAACAGCATCGTGGAGAGGCGCTTCTTCAAGCCCGTCTTGGCGACCAAGATTCGCATCGTGCCCGTTCAGTGGAAATATTCCATCGCGCTGCGTTTTGAGCTGCTTGGTTTTTAATAAGTAACATGCAGTAGACGACATACTTTAAGCGATGGAGGAAACTTCTATACATTTAAATGTTTAATTCAACTTGGTTTATTGGTTTGACAAAAAACATAAATAAATCTAATCAATATTTAGGTGTAACTGACCATAACGTGACACCAACCTTGATGTCTAGTGTTCAACACACAGTTTAGTTTTCAATGTGCAATCATACCCGTGTTCCAGGGAATTCTGTCCGCCGGGGACTTTTTACCCAAACATATTGAAAATTATTGTAAGCTGAAGAAGGTTGTTTCAAAAGAGGGCGTACACAGTTCGCCGTGGGGGTGGGCTAAGAATCCCCGGGGGACAGAATCTCCTGCCAGTCAACATATTATCTTTGGTTTAAAACAAGTCCAAATTATTACAACCAATTTGAGAACGACATCATGTGTTTTAACTGATTTGATGTTCTTAATAATTTCATTTGCATGTATTATATTAAGTGTCTATAAGTATTAAGAGCAAACCCATCTCCTTTAAATACAGTGGACACTATTGTTAATAATTGTCAAAGACTAGTCTTCACAGTTGGTGTATCTCAACATATGCATAAAATAACAAACCTGTGAACATTTTAGCTCAATCGGTCGTAGAAGTTGCGAGATAATAATGAAAGAAAAATACCCTTGTCACACGAAGTTTTGTGCTTTTAGATGGTTGATTTCGAGACCTCAAATTCTAAATCTGAGGTCTCGAAATCAAATTCGTGGAAAATTACTTCTTTCTCGAAAACTACGTCACTTCAGAGGGAGCTGTTTCTCACAATGTTTTATATTATCAACCTCTCCCCATTTCTCGTAACCAAGAAAGGTTTTATGATAATAATTATTTTAAGTAATTACCAATAGTGTCCACTGGCTTTAAATGATTTTTGAAGATGCTTTTCAGTAGATCGACATGAAGCGACTATTAATGTTGCTCTTTCTTTATAAAAACAAAAAACATTGATTATAACTTTTGAGGATCGCATGTTTTGATGTATTTGTGTCAGCTTAGGAACAACCTAAATGCACTGAGAAATCGGTAGAAAGTATAGCCATTAAGTTGATGTTTTTAAATTATAGTCTAAGTAATTTAATTAAGTATTATGTATCTTGCTGAAACCTGATGCAACCTTAAAGGAACACTATGCCTTGGATCGGTCGAGTTGGTCTTTGAAAAGCGTTCGGAACCATTTGTTATAAAATGCAAATTGTTAGATAGATAACTTAAAGGTAGAATATAGTGATCCACACTAACGTGCCTCGAAACTGCACAGTTTTCATTTTCTGTCGCTCGCAAAGAAACATGGTCGGCCATTTTTTGGGGAGTCAAAATTGTGTAAACTAGTAAACTGGTTTAATTCTCTAGCTGTAACAAGTCTTTGTTGGCTGTACACAAAAACGCAACGACATCGGTTGGAGACGGAATAAGGACTTGGTCAAGTGTACCATACTATTATCAGACTTACCATTGTATATAGAAACTAAATCGAATTACACACTTCGACGGTTTCTCACGCGAACTGAGCCGTGATTTAATTACTATTTCTCGCCATACCCTTGAAACGTTTGCGCATTTTGCATCAAGATTATGATTTTTTTCTGAAAACTATTATTCGTTTGAATTGAACCAAGCTTAGAGAAGAATTAGTTCAATTGAAACACCCCACTCAGTGTTTCTGTCGAACCGTGACGCAATTTAATTATTAAGCCCATGCTAGACAGGGTCTTTTGTTTTGACTAACGCTGGCTTGGCGGTCGGGGCACCATACCCACGAAAAACAGCAAGCTGCCACATCAATGGATGATGTCATCGTCAGCCAATCACCGTGCAGGAAAACCATGCTGTTCAATGGTTGATTTTTTCGTAACGGGAGTTTTGGACTACCGGTGGAAATCGCTGTATCCTGACTGGACTAGCTACGATCCGGTCTCGCTTTTAACATTTCCGTGAAGAATATGAAATAATCTATCAATATACTAATTGGGGACTGTTGCCGACATTCATAACGGGAACATTTGCCGTGTTTTTGTGACTTGTTTTCTGTCTTTTGAAGCCATGTTTTACGTACAATGATCTCTTTTTAAAATTTGAGTTGCACCGATTTTGTCATAGTACATAACGACAGATATGCTCTTCGTTTCAATTTACTGGTACATTATTTTGGTTGAGACTTTTCAGAAAAGGCCGAAAATGACCGAATTCCAGAAGCCCTTTTGACTAATTAAATATTCACGCAGAGGTCACGCACGAAAAACATAATCTGAATAATAATAATCTGAATAATTTGCAGGTAAAAGAAAACGAAATTTAGTGACCTGCGGGTTGACTGTCACAACTCAACTCACATTATGGCCCTGGCCGGAAATCGAACCGGGATCACCTTGGTGAGAGGCGAGCGCTTTACGCAAAAGCCAACCGTACCACCAAGTCATACTAGACTAGTATTCGTTCAGCAAGCAAAGTGAACCAAAACTTACGGATTAATTGTTACTAACACCCACATACCCCCTTCCCGAGTGGTGACAACTTTGGGGGCCTGTTGTAAACTCTAGGGCTCCTCTCTAGACGTCAAGACTGACAAAAACAAAACAGATTTGTACTATTGAGTACAACAATTTTAAGGGCCTGGTTTTAAAGAATATAATATTTTCCGGTTTAAGCTTAGAGTCGGGATGAGGATTAGAGTTGTGCAAGCTTAAAAATCAGGCTCAGCTTGATGGGTACTGTTTTGGTTACAGTTAGAGTCGAATAATGATCAGTCTGTTTTATATTTTACCGGTCAGAACTACTGCATGAAATTCAGGTTTACGTTCTGGGCCTGGATTGTGTAATCATATTATTAAAAAATAGCTTTTCGTGGTCGTCCAAAGGACAAATATTTGTGTCTTTACTTTAATTTGAGTTTTTTAAACCATTTGTGAGTGACGTCAGATGAGTTGTTGTCCTGTTACCTCGGCAACGCATTCCCTTGCAGTCTGCTATTCAGGTGTTGTTCGTGTTCAACAACTAACTTTATCAAGCTAGAGTGCGAAAAATGGCCGATGGTTTGATTTTCCTCTTGTCAGATGAACAGTGCCAGCGCTGATGACGTCTGTGACAACTCTCAAGGAATGCTGCATTTTTCGTATAACGACGCAACTGCAAAACCAATGACCTGCCAGGTACTTGTACAATTCGTTCATTGTGTTTTGTAAAAGTATTTTTCTTGCTGAAAATTTATTAAATCAATGGCATTTTCAAACTATTTTCCTTTGTTATAACGAAACTAAATTATCCTTACTTCAGTTAAACAAAATGATTTATTCCTAGAATAATACAGAATTGGTAAGGAAAAAATAATCATAAAGATCACCTCAGTTTACATAAATCTTACACGGTCTAATGCGGAATATATTAGAAAACATCCCTTGAAATATTTCTGTCTGAAATGTCATAACAACAATTATTTGGTAAGGAATAAATAAAACTAATATCCCGTTTGGAGTTTATCGCTCAGTGAGTAAGGAGCGTTTTATTCATTTGTTTAATCGATGTCATGCAAAATGTGTAATCAGTTTTTCACTATTTTCTCGTGACCCAGATGGCCGATCGGTCTAAAACTTCTATATGTTTGTCAATTTATGTATATGGTGTATTAAAGTGCTTCATTGCCAGCAACTTTTTTGTTAGCACACATAAAATTCTGTAATGTTACTTTATTACAATAGTGTGTTTGTTTGCTCTACAGAATAATTTTATTTCTGGCAATCGACAGTGCGCTCCTGTGAAGGCCTGTTGGGATTTCGGTGAGTGAACAGATAATATATATATTTTTCATTTCGGTTGGAGCATTTAATATTGATCGGCAGGGATTATTTCAATGAAGTTGGGCATCGAAATAATTTAACACATTTTCTTGTCTAACAAAAAAAAAATTAAGAAATTGTAATTGATTTCCATACAACCTCTAATACTCTTAAGAAATGAAAAATGAATAAGTTGGTCCAAGAAATCAAGTTTTGGGGTAAAATTATCGATGGCAAACTAAACTGGTATACAGCAATACTCTCCGAAAGCGTAATAAAGCCAATCAATTGCTTTACTTTTTAAGAAAACTGAAATCGTTTTAAAAACGCAAATACTTATATTCGTTAACACTTTTATCAGAGAGTGTAATATATTTTAAGTTTCTGTGGTGTGGCATAACTCACTCTCTCAAAGCAAATTGTGAGAAACTCCAGTGGATTACCAAACCATGATTATTGGAGCAGACTCTAAGATTACGTCAAGAAGACTAAATCATGACCCGGTTCAATAAGATTCTTCGTGATCCAAACCACTCTAAAACAACTCAGAATCACTCAGGCAGGGTCCAGCAAGTACGTTTAAAGACTGACAAATTTAGGGATCCCTTTCAGTAGTGCAATTAACCTTTTTAATTGTATGGTCGATATATAAAGTGGTAAGTTTTCTATTTGGTTGTATTGTGTATGTTATGTTGTGTATAATGACCCAAGCCTTTGGTATGTCTGTGTTTGTGTTATTTTGTAATTATAGCCTTTAGGCCCTACTTATACGCTATACTTTTACTTGTACACCTTTACTTTTACTTTACTTATTCTCCTTACACAAATGAAAGACAAATTCACATTTTTATCAAAAGAATCAATATTGTGATTATTGAGGTGAAAATAACATTAATTTTCTGTTGAGTCCTTTCAGCAATGTAGGCTTTATGTTGTATCTTTCTGTTCCCGATCCAGAGAAACTCGGTATTGAAGATGGTTCGATCCCCGATGGGAGCCTCTCCGCATCAAGCAATTGGGAACCCCATGATCAGCATACGGACACGAGCACACCGGCTGGTGGCCGTCTCAACAATATGCCGCCTGACGCTGATACAATTGGAGCATGGCATCCTAGGGTAGCGGATACCAACCAGTGGATACAAGTGGATTTAGGCAACCCGACCTACGTCACTGGGGTACTCACACAGGGGCGCCATGCTATTAATTCACAGTGGGTGACTAAATACAAAGTGCAGTTCGAACCGCCCTCACCGGCTTGTCTTGTTGACCTGAATGACCAATTTGGTCAAACTCAGGTGGGCTGATATAACAACCTCCTTTGATTTTACTTTTTTTAAGGATGATAAAAAACCTTTTTAATGCTGTTAACATTACGCTTGTCTTCTTCTTTCTAGATATTCAATGGCAACACCGATAGAGACAGCGTAGTGGAGAGGCGCTTCTTTAAGCCCGTCTTGGCGGTCAAGATTCGCATCGTGCCCGTCGAGTGGAGCGCTTTTATCGCGCTGCGTTTTGAGCTGCTTGGCTGTAAGTAATTTACGTGAAGTAAACGAAGCACCGACATTTTTGTAGCGAATTGAGAAAAATTGCATGATGTAAGACTTGTGACCATTCTGTGATGTACTGTAACAATTCAAGTCGTTTGCCTCATTTTCATCAATATCGTAAACTCTTTGTCTAAACAAAAGTTTAGTTTTAATTTGCGATTTCACAAGCATCATTTCAGGAGGATGATTAAAAAACTGACACAAATGGACGTTAAACCCTCTACATCCAAAATATTAATGGCATCCATAGTGAGTACCGAAAACATCTTTAAAAACCAAACAGTAGATTTAAAAATATATATACACGTCTATTACGAAATAATAATTTAGCTCTTCGATAAGTAGTAAAACATGTACGCTGATTTTATAACGGTGTTTGATTCTATTTTACATTCGTTGGTATACAATTTAATTTGTAGGCGTACAATAACCCAGTAGCAGAAGAGAGTAAAGTATAGTGAGCGAAAGGGCATACTTATTTTTGTACATGCTGAAACTTTCTTATTTTGTAAACTAAATTTATGATAAAAGTAGGTTTACATTCACAACCTTTGAAGAGTTTTCCAATATCTTTCAGCAAGGCCATAGAATAATTCATTTTTGTTGTGTGGGTTTTACCACTGTTTTGGGGGAGCACGGCTCTGATCTATCTTCTGTTTACAGATGGAGGGGTAGTGTGATAACCTGTAGGGCGACCTCTGTTGATGAGTGGTGTCCAAGTGTTGTGTTGTTGTGAATGGCACCCATCTTGTTTGTTGTGAAGTAACATGAAATCATTCTGTCACTGTCATCAGTAATTCAAATTGTAACGGGTAGTTTTATAGAACTCTTCATGAGTATTGATTTGTGTTTAGATAATCGTTTGGTCAGAGTGTTGTGTTTTAGAGGGTTAATTAAATCATGCGTTTGGGCAAAGGATGCACGTGTTTGCCATTCACATTGTAGTCGTATCATTTCTAACTTACTGTGTCTGTGCTATCATTATTGTGTAAGGCTTACTTCTACTTTCATGTAAGAGTAAACTAGTTGCAGGATATTTATCTTCTATAATTGAAACGACATTTTGTGCAATATGTAATTTTGGTAGCTCGTCCTTTTTTCTGTAGTGGAAGCCGCACCTCCGTCTGCTCACAATGACGGGTGCAAATCACAATTTCGTTTTATATATTATTTCAAATCTGCTTCAGAATTCCAAACCTTGAGTTGGATGTCAAAGATTTTACATGAACATATATTGAAGCAAACAATCTATGTGCATTTGTGTCCGATCCTAGAAACACAGACAACAAGAAAATACAAATCCGGATTGAAGGCAGAGTAAAGTTTATTTTTGCACAAACTGTTGTGCTTTAGATGCCTTAAAGACACTGTACACCATTGGTAATTGTCAAAGACCAGTCTTCTTACTTGGTGTATCTCAACACATGCATAAAATATCAAACATCTGAAAATTTGAGCTCAATTGGTAGTCGAAGTTGCAAGATAATAAAGAAAGAAAAAACACCATTGTCACACGAAGTTGTGTGCTTTCAGATGCTTGATTTCGAGACCTCAGATTCTAAATCTGAGGTCTCGAAATAAAATTCGTGGAAAATAATACTTCTTTCTCGAAAACTACATTACTTCAGAAGGAGCCGTTTCTCACAGTGTTTTATACTACCAATAGCTCTCCATTACTCATTACGAAGCAAAAGGTTTTATGCTAATAATTATTTTGAGTAATTACCAATAGTGTCCACTGCCTTTTAAAGGGCTTTAGGCCTAAAGTCTTTTAATACTTGAGTGAGATCAAACTGAAAATAAAAATATGTTCTAGTTGGTTGCATCCTAAGGAATGGTTGTAACAATGGTTTACATATTGAGGAAGAGTGAGAAAAAAGGTAATAGTAATAATAATAATTTATTCATTTATATTGCGCCAATTCCATAAAGTGTACACAAGCGCAAACAAAAATAATTTAAAAAGATATTAAAAAATGTACAACATGAAAATAACCCTTTAGAACCTGCACCGCCCGAGTTTGCTGAAAACCAATTTCTCAAGATTCTTGCAGTAAATTACTGGAATCGTAGTTCGCATTTTAAAAGATAGCCATGGCTTAATATGTATGTACAATTGTTTACCCTTTCGGTAATATTTGTATAAAAGTACAAGTTCTCATGGGAACAATAAATGCCTCTCGTTAAACGGCTACGGTAATTTATATGGCGAATATTTTTGTGCACGGATGAAATGGACACAATAGCTTTTCAAGGTTTTTGTCTGGCTCAATGCTCATACTGATTAAATGCGAAGGCGTCAATTTTCGACAATATTATCATCAATGATGAACAATTTCCTGTTTACTAATGAGCGTTTTTTTTTTCGTAAGAGATAAATTATTTCATCATCATTAGCTTCGACAAGTCAACTGTGAAGGGAGAATTAATAACGATCTATAACAACTAGATATATTAACAAATGCGTAGACCTACTAATGACTATCGAGTTTTCTTTTGATGTTCCTTTTTTCTACAAACATAAGCTAGCGAAGTTTCCTCGTACCGCATAGAGGCGGCTGGGCGGCACAGTGGCTTGAACGAAAATGTCAAGTCGTGAACTTTGCTGAATTCCACTTAAAATGTTTTCTATGAATAAGGAAATCGATTCATATGATTATAAATAGGTTTCAATTGTGTAAAAAAACAATAATTTTGTATGCCCTTATCCAGAGCTTTTCTGCGAGATTTGCAAAAAGCCCCGTTACGTAATCACTCTCAAAACGTCATAAGTAGATAAAGCCGCTTTGTTGCAGCGTGGATGTATAACAAAGCAAACTCCCACAAATGACGTCAGCGGCATTGTCCTTTGACGCCCGCTCTCAACGGCAGAAGTGTTTTTAGTTTTTCAAAAAACCTTTAGGTAGGGGCCTGATTTTTTAATCGATAATTACGAAAAGTTCAGAAGTGTACACATATCAAAATTACATTAAAATGGTGAACAAGTGCATTATAAATAAGTAAAAATACCATTTCTGTTGAAAACATTCCGCTCAGGTAGGTGTTTAAATAGCAGTCCAAACATAATGAAAATACAAGGACCTTACAAAACAATCTGAAGAGTAAAAATTGCAAAACATTGAGACAGTAAACCCAAATAAATTAGTGGAGGAACAATACATGCACAATCAGTAAAAGCTTCTTTAAAAGGATTAGTCTTAAAGGCAGTGGACACTATTGGTAGTTACTCAAAATAATTATTGGCATAAAACCTTTCTTGGTGACGAGTAATGGGGAGAGGTTGATGGTACAAAATATTGTGAGAAACGGCTCCCTCTGAAGTGCCATAGTTTTCGAGAAAGAAGTAATTTTCCACGAATTTGATTTCGAGACCTCAGATTTAGAACTTGAGGTCTCGAAATCAACCATCTAAACGCACACAACTTCGTGTGACAAGGGTTGTTTTTCTCGCAACTTCGATGACGGATTGAGCTCAATTTTTTACAGGTTTGTTATTTTATGCATATGTTGAGATACACCAACTGTGAAGACTAGTCTTTGACAATTACCAATAGTGTCCACTGCCTTTAAGGACAGATTTAAAAACATCAAGGCTACCAGCGCTCCTAATATAAAGGGGAAAGTATCAATTTTAAAACGATTATTTGAAACACTGCTTTCCTTAAGCAGACATACACATACACTTGGCTGAGCAATTCAAAGACGTGGAAACATGAACTCTCAACCAGTTATTCAACGTGCACGCCTTAAAATATTTCTGAATTACACAAAAAACACCGAAAAGTCATAGAATTTGAATTTAAGTTAAACTAACATGGTAGAAAGCTTCAGCTCCCTAAACACGAGAAAACTACCCACCCAAAAAATGTCCCTGCTGAAAGCTAAATCGAAAACTACAAGGTCCAACGGTCGCAGCCACATCAAACTTACCCGGTAAGTCTGCTGCCACCTAGCGTTGGAAAGTCTCCCATTGTAATAGCGTACAACCGCGTTTGAACCCCTATGGGTAATACACTACTTGCCAATTTTCTCCTTACTTTGGCTCTTGAAACTGGTGCATGGGTCAGGGCCATTTTCTCAATGGCAAATATTTACTACGAGCACAAATTACAATTTAGATCCTGTACCTATTCACTATTGTCACCGTTCTATCGCATAGAGCTATACCTTGCTGGACAAGACATGACCTCTTTTATGAGCCTCTATGGGCGTAATCGAGCGCCGACCTAGTATAATTCAGAACGCTATATTTAGTATTTTATTGGTAAACTGAGCTGACATCATAATTAAGTCAGCTTGTATCACGTGAAGTTATTAGGTCCACTTTGGAAGTCAAATAGTATTTTTGTGTTTGTCTTATTTTGTTGCAGTACAAAGCTCACAAACTCAAAAGCTTGCTTTTCTGAAATGAGAATTTGCGACAGCCATTGTGTTCTGTTCACTATAAAAGAACTAATTTAAATATTTTTTTGTAATAATATTCAAAATACCATAACATCCAAATTGCAGAAAGTTTACGGTGGCCTAATTGATTTCTATAAAGAAGTATGGGAAAAGTAATTAGTGTTATGTGTTCTTGCCAACTGTGATTTGCCATTTCTTTATTTTTTGCCATGTAGCGGTTTCTCAGTCTCATTAGTAATCATTGCTGTAACTTTAATGACAATTATAGTGGATTTTCTAAATGAGCGATGGTTGGTTTTTCAATCTAATCAAATTGTTTTTGTGCTCTTTTTAATGTTTTTTTTAATGTGTGCTCTTTTTAATGGGATGCGTTGCCTTGGATCGAGCGGGTTGGTCTTGGGAGGGCGTTTGAGACCCGTTTGTTATGGAATGCTTTGCGGTTTGCGGTTGGATGGATGGTTTGGGAGTGGATTATGGTGGTCCGTGCAGGCATGCCTCGGGGTTGTATGGTTTTTCTTTATGCCTCGTGAGCTGGCGTGGTCTGCCATTTTGTGGATTAAATTTTTTGACTCCACGGAATGGCCGACCGTGTTGGTTCGCTACGTAGGGGGAGGACCGTGCAGTTTCGGGGGGTGTTTGTGTGGATTATTCTGCGCTACTCTCGAATTATCTATCCGGCCGCATGCAGTTTAAAGGAGCGGACGGTCTCGGGCGCTTTTCGGTGATCAACTCGACCGATCCGGGGCAACATGTTTCATTTAATGTTTTTCTGTCACAAATTTGTTGCCTGTGTGTTTATACATTTGATATTTCATTTATTTTATATTTTATATAATAGTAATTATTTTAATGACTATTTTGTAAACTGTACATTTCGGCTTTTAGTCGCTGTATTGCAGTGTTTTAAAGCCATTGGACACTTTCGGTAAACAGTATTTTCCAAGGCCCACACTTGGTGTATCACAACTTATATATAAAATAACAAACCTGTGAAAATTTAGGCTAAATCGGTCATTGGAGTCGGGAGAAAATAACTGGAAAACCCACCCTTGTTTCCGCACGTTTCGCCATGTCATGACATGTGTTTACTATAAATCCGTAATTCTCGTTGTCGAGAATTGATATTGTTTTAATGTTTTCTCAAAAAGTAAAGTATTTCATGGAACAATATTTCAAGAGAAGTCTTTCACCATTACCTTCTGTGAACCCTGTAAGTCGTATATAAATCTGTGAACTTTTTTTTTCTGTACCGAAAGTGTATAATGGCTTTAATAAATAAACCATGAATAATAATTACAGCCCATTTACAGCGGGTTGCAATCTGTATGGTAGTGTTTTTTTTGTGACGCAAGATGACCCGAATGAATGGGTTTTGTTTTCATACCATGGCAACACATTTATCCGCAGTTTAATTTGAACCACGGTCTTCCAGGAATTTATTGAGAGGGAAAAGATTATGTTGTGCATAGGGCAACTCACCATTTTAAGCCAGAGTGAGAAAATGGCCGTGTTGAGTGGTTCGATTTTCCTCTTGCTTAAGATGTTTCTTGGGGTTTCAGCGTCTTATAGTGTGAGTGGTCTTTACCGAGGGGTCTGGTACCAGCCGATAGAGCACTACGCCCTACTAGGCCATTCCTTCATGAATATCTCGGGCATCTCTGCCGTCAGATGTTCAGTTCGGTGTCTCAGCCATCATGGATGTTTTTCTTTCAACTACGATCACATCGATCAAGTCTGTCAGATGAACAACGCCAGTGCTGAGCACGTCTGTGACAACTTTCAAGGAATGCCGTATGTTTCGTATTACGACGCAACCGCAAAACCAATCACCTGCAAGGTAGTTGTAAAATTCGTTTATGTGTATTTCTAAAGGATTAAACCAAATGATTCTTATTTTAAACAGCTACCTGTGGGGAATGTTTTCAACGGAAATGTATTTAACTTGTTCACCATTTTAATGTAATTTTGATATGTGTACACTTCTGAATTTTTCGTAATATTATTATCGAATAAAAAATCAGGCCCCTACCTTAAAGCCTCGGTCACAACCCACCGTGCGTGTTTTTTGCCCGTACGTTTTTTGGGGAGGCCACGGCCGCCACGTTTTTCTGAAAACGTGGGGAGGGAGTGGCAAGAGCAGGGAGGAAGTACGTCAACGCACGTCTCTCGCACGGTTTGCGCAAGGTGTAAGTACGTGGCCCGCACGCCACGCCTGACCGTTAGTGGTTGCGTGCAACGTACGTTTCGCACGTGGTAAGTGAGTTGTACATGCTTACAACGTGCTTACAACGTATGACCATATTGCGATCGCCACGTTATCGTACGGAGGACGTACGTACACGTGCTTGTCACGTACGGTGTCCTTACTCACTCGCATGTTGTAAGTGCCTGCAAGTGCGATAAACGTGAGTTTTTCGCCCGACGTCGGGGTGGGGGGGGGGGGGTATTATGACGAAAGCTGAAAGTTTTACACATCAATAAGTTTACTTTCTTCAATTCACATGTTCGAAATTTAAAAATGAATGATAAGATACTTGTACCATAACATGTAAAATGTACAAATTGTGTATTTAGACACTATTGGCAGACCATTACCGTTCTCCGCTTGGTCGCCTACAGTGGCAATATCGGGTGGTTTGAGCACATGAACTCATGATACTCAGGATTTAGTTTTATGAACTCTGGGGATGGGGAGACTTTCCCTAAACTCATGATTTAATTTTATGTTTTCATGTGTCAATAAACATGTAGAAGTTTATTGTGTCAAACAAATAATAAAATGTTGCCTTTTGGGCTGCAGATGCAGCGACCTCTTTTTTGTTTCTTCTTCGGCATCTTGGAGACGAAATGATGGCCCTCTTCCGTCGGTTTTTTATACTGCAGAAATCAGTGCGCACAACGTGTGTTGTAAGTGCGGAGCATGTGCTTACTCGGTACGGTCCACATGAGTTCTGCGTGCTCATTGGACAGCTGAACTGGGGAAGTGCCGAGTAAGCACGGACCACGCACTTATCACATGCGCAGCACGCACGTGCTAAGTGCGCCGTTCGTGGAGCAAGTGACCGTTGGAAAAAAATTAAAAGGACTCACGGAGTCAGTGCGTTGTGCGCTCGTTGACTGTAGAGGGCACGCGTGTCACCCGTACGTCGCCCGTACTGGGGGTGAATCCGTACGGGTGACGCAGAGAAAGTTCCTCATGCACTAAAAGTGCTACCTCGTGTCTGCGTGCTCCCAAATCCGTACTGAGGCGGTACTCACCACGTACGGATCCCCAAATCTTGCCCACGTTTTTGCAAGTAGACAGCACGCACTTGCACGTACGGCGGGTTGGGACCGCCGCTTAAGGTTTTGAAAAACTAAAAACACTTCTGCCGTTGACGGCGCGGTTCATAAGACAATGCCGCTGACGTCTGTGATAGTTTACTTTGTTATACCTCCACGCTGCAACAAAGCGGCAGTACAAATTGGAGCTCCCAACTATGACGTTTTGAGAGTGATTACGTAACAGGGCTTTTCGCAAATCTCTCAGAAAAGCGCTGGATAAGGGTATTCGAAAAAAAATATTTTACACAATTAAAATCTATTTATAATCATAATAAATGACTCGATTTCCTTATTCATTGAAAACATTTAAAATGAAATTCAGCTAAGTTCACGACTTGACATTTTCGTTCAAGCAGGTCTTCAAAAGTTGCACAATATTTTTGTATGAATTTCAAAATGTGTTCATTCCTACCTTGTTTTACAGAGTATTATTTCTGGCAATGAAAAGTGCGCTCCTGTGAAGGTCTCTGTGGGTTTTGGTGAGTAATCAGATAATTGTTTGTTTTAATTCCGTTGGAGCGTTTAAAGACACTGAACATAACCAAAAGGTGTCCAGTGCCTTTAAAAACATGCAAGAAACTGTGGAAGATTTAGACATCATGACCAAGTTCAAGTAGATCTTTTTTATCCAAGCCACCTTTAATAAAACTCAAAACCACATTGTGGGCATTATGTGTACATAAATCTTGTATCTTTCTATTCCCGATCCAGAGAAACTCGGTCTTGAAGATGGTTCGATCCCCGATGAGAGCCTCTCCGCTTCAAGCAACTGGGAACCCCATGACACTTTTACACGTACGAGCACACCGGCTGGTGGCCGTCTCAACAAGCTACCGCCTGACGCTGATACCGTAGGGGCATGGCACCCTATGGTAGCGGATACCAACCAGTGGATACAGGTGGATTTAGGCAACCCGACCTACGTAAATGGGGTACTTACACAGGGGCGTAACGGTGGATATGCCCAGTGGGTGACGAAGTACAGGGTGCAGTTCGAACCGCCCTCACCGGCATGTCTTGTTGATGTGAAGGACCAACTTGGTCAAACTCAGGTATGTTGATATATTAAAGAGCCTCCTTTGATTTCACCCTTTTTAGAATGAAAACCCCTGATAAACAACTTATAATAAGATGTTATTTGGCCTCCTTCTAGATATTCAATGGCAACACCGACAGAAACAGCATCGTGGAGAGGCGCTTCTTCAAGCCCGTCTTGGCGGTCAAGATTCGCATCGTGCCCGTTGAGTGGAAGTGGTTCATCGCGCTGCGTTTTGAGCTGCTTGGCTGTAAATAAGTAACATGCAGTAGACGACATACTTTAAGCGATGGAGGAAACTTCAATTCATTTAAATGTTTAGTTCAACTTGGTTTATTGGTTTGACAAAAAACATAAAAAAATCTAATCAAAATTTAGGTGTAACTGACCATAACGTGACACCAACCTTGATATCTAGTGTTCAACACACAGTTTAGTTTTCAATGTGCAATCATACCCGTGTTCCAGGGAATTCTGTCCGCCGGGGACTTTGTACCCAAACATATGGCGGGGGGGGGGGACACACAGAATAATGTTCAACATTGAAAATTATTGTAAGCTGAAGAAGGATGTTTCAAAAGAGGGCGTACACAGTTCGCCGTGGGGGTGGGCAAAGAATCCCGGGGGACAGAATCTCCTGCCACAGCATATTATCTTTGGTTTAAAACAAATCCAAATTATTACAACCAATTTGCGAACGACAGAATGTGTTTTAACTGAATTGATGTTCTTAATAATTTCATTAGCATGTACTATATTAAGTGTCTATAAGTATTAGTAAGAGCAAACCCATCTCCTTTAAAGACAGTGGACACTATTGTTAATAATTGTCAAAGACTAGTCTTCACAGTTGGTGTATCTCAACATATGCATAAAATAACAAACCTGTGAACTTTTTAGCTCAATCGGTCGTAGAAGTTGCGAGATAATAATGAAAGAAAAATACCATTGTCACACGAAGTTTTGTGCTTTTAGATGGTTGATTTTGAGACCTCAAGTTCTAAATCTTAGGTCTCGAAATCAAATTCGTGGAAAATTACTTCTTTCTCGAAAACTATGGCACTTCAGAGGGAGCCATTTCTCACAATGTTTTATGCTATCAACCTCTCCCCATTACTCGTCACCAAGTAAGGTTTTATGCTAATAATTATTTTGAGTAATTACCAATTAGTGTCCTCTGCCTTTAATATTCTCGTGCAACTACGATGTTGGGACACACTAGTGTTAAACTTGGCTTGACACTTACCAAAGGTTCCAGTGTCCTTAAAGTTTCCATATTCGTTGTTGTTGCTGACGATGTTTTAATATTTTTGTTATAGAAAGGTTTGCGGTAACACCGAGTAATGACTATCTCTAATGAGTTGGGGTGGTTCTGAAAAGAACCGTTGGTTTCAACTCGACGTTTCATCAGAGCATACTGATCGAAACGACGAGTTGAAACCAACGGTTCTTTTCAGAACCACCCCAACTCATTAGAGATGGTCATTACATGGTGTTACCGCAAACCTTTCTATATCGTATTTCCATTTCGTCTTGGGTCATGACTAGTTTGTTCTGGTAAGATAGCTTCAGTTGCCTGAAATATTGATGATTGCCCATGGCAACAACACTAAAATCCTTTTCATTGTTCATCAGAACCTTGGCCATCACACTTCTTCGATGATTTATCTACCGAACCTTGACATAATTAAATTATATATGGTTCTCGCATATCCATGACACGGAATGAAACCATACTATCTAGTATTCGTTCAGCAAAGTAAACAAAAAATTAGGATTAATTTTTCCCAACTCCCACCTACCCTCTTCCCGAGTGTTGTCAACTTTTGGGGTCTGTTGTATTGTAAACTCTCTGGGGTTCCTCTCTAGACGTCAAGACTGACAAAAACAGAATAAAACCGATTTGTACCATTGAGTACAGTAAAATTAAGGGCCTGGTTATAGAGAATAGAATATTTTCCGGTTTAAACTTAGGGTCGGGATGATGGCCAACGTTTGACCTAGGATTAGAGTTGTGTAAGCTTGCAAATCGGGCTGAGCTTGGTAGGTGTTTTGGTGACAGTCAGAATCAAATAATTATGTTTGGTCTGTTTTATATTTTACCGGTCAGAACTATATTGCATGAAATTCAGGTTTACGTTCCGGGCCCAATTGTGTTAAAATTAAATCGAAAAATGCTTTTCGTGGTCGTCCAAAGGACAAATATTTTTGGTCATTTACTTTTATTTTGTGTTTGAAAACCATATATTTTATTTAAACACCGTATCGATAAGTGGGAGTGACGTCAGATGAGTTGTTGTCCTGTTACCACGGCAACGCATTCCCTTGCAGACTTCTATGCGGGTGTTGTTCGTGTTCAACAACTAACTATATCAAGCTAGAGTGCGAAAAATGGCCGACTTGAGTGGTTTGATTTTCCTCTTGCTTGAGATGTTTATTGAGGTTTCAGCGTCTTATAGTGTGAGTGGTCTTTACCGAGGGGTCTGGTACCAGCCGATAGAGCACTACGCCCTACTAGGCCATTCCTTCATGAATATCTCAGGCATCTCTGCCGTCAGATGTTCAGTTCGGTGTCTCAGCCATCATGGATGTTTCTCTGTCAACTACGATCACATCGATCAAGTCTGTCAGATGAACAACGCCAGTGCTGAGCACGTCAGCTGTGACAACTTTCAAGGAATGCCGTATTTTTCGTACTACGACGCAACTGCAAAACCAAAGACTTGTCAGGTACATATACGTTTAACAGTTTTGTTTGCGTTTTTTAACCACTCGTTTTCTGTCTAGTTATTTCATGACCGAGATAATCAAAGCATTTTCCTTTGTTAGAACGAAAATTTACTATTCTTACTTTAATGAAACGATGAAATATATCATATCAATTACACTCATGTTCGTTATCACTTTACTCTACAGAATAATTCTGTGCGCTCCCTTGCAGGCCGGTTTTGTTTCTGGTGAGTAATCACTTATTCGCTTAATTTATGTCTCTGGAGCATTTAATTATAGACAGGGCTGATTGCACAACAACGATGAAGTTGGCTATAGAAATGAAATAGGCATAACAACATATTCTTGTCTTGTGTGATAACAATCTAATTCTTACTGAAAATAATAAAAGAAAAAGAATATGTATTTGATTTTCGTTGAACGTATATTTCACCGTAGATATCAATAACAAAACTCCGTTGAGGTTGTAAAAGAAGGCAAGTATTTGTGTAAATTTATCGATAGAAAACTTAAATTTGAATAAAAGTACTAACCAATTCAGACCAAATCCTTCACTTTTTAAGAAAGTTGTATTCTTCAATCATTTTTCAAGTGCAATTTAATAACAACTATTTTAGGAGTATGGCCATTTTCTGTATATTGCATTTCAACGTGTACTTCATGGTCTGTATAATAACTATGACCGCAAACTTTAAGACTTCTGAACATTTTTATTTTTATTTGTATTCTTCTTGTTTATTGTTTCAGACTTTACTTGTTTTGTCTACAATTCGCCGTTCAGAGAAACTCGGTCTTGAAGATGGTTCGATTCCCGATGAGAGCCTCTCCGCATCAAGTAACTGGAAGTACGGGTATTTTGTCAGCACGCCGGCTGCTGGCCGTCTTAATAAGATACCGCCTGACGATAAAACCATAGGGGCGTGGCATTCTAGGGTAAAAGATACCAACCAGTGGATACAGGTGGATTTAGGCAACCCGACCTACGTCACTGGGGTACTCACACAGGGGCGTTATGGTGGATATCCGACTTTGGTGACAAAGTACAAAGTGCAGTTTGAACCGCCCTCACCGGCTTGTCTTGTTTACGTGAAAGACAAATTTGGTCAAACTCAGGTATGCTAATAAGTATCCTCCTTTGATTTCACATCTTTTTCAGATGGTACATACACCCTCCGCAATTGATAATAATATTTTTTATCCCCATATAGATATTCAATGGCAACACCGATCAGAACAGCATCGTGGAGAGGCGCTTCTTCGAGCCCGTCTTGGCGGTCAAGATTCGCATCGTGTCCGTTGCATGGAATAATGCCATCGCTCTGCGTTTTGAGCTGCTAGGCTGCAATTAAATTATGCACTACGTCTAGTAAATAACCAACCTACACTATTGTGGCAAGAGGGGGAAAGTCGCAGGACATTAATGACCATTCTGTGACGTATTACAACAATTTCGATCCTTGGTCTCAATATCACGAATATCTTAAACTACTTGTCTTGATAAATTTAACAAACACATTTTTACAAACAGAGTTTTATTATCATGGAGTTCTTACACACACAACATTTAATAAGCTTTGTGATAGACCAAACATAAATTAACTCGAGTTTTCGAACGTAGAAGCTTTTTATTGAAGCGACCAAACTCCGTACGAGGGCATTGTATGTCGCACACCGTTCACTACGAATTATGGCCTCCCCTCAGAACACTCAGAACACATTGTCAAAGTTCTTAAATACTGTAAATAAAGAGACGAGTTATGCGTGGTAAATCGGACTAAATAAGATAAACAGTGATGATTAAGGTAAATCGGGCAAGATTATGTATCAACCTTCTGTTATAATTTTTAAAAGACACAGGTTACTTTCTTAACGTAGGCGTTATACCTAAAACAGATAAATTCGAGGTTTTCACGTCGAAGAAAGGTTTTAAACACTTTTATAAGTTCACAAAATTAATTAAAAATCGCCTTTAAACTGTTTGAAAACGTGCTGTTTAAAACATCTTAAACAATCAATTTATTAAAAATAGTTATTTTCAAGAGAATCCAGTTATATTTTGAAAACTTGTTTATTTTTTAACTTAACCAAGCTGAAGGGTCCGTTTGTCCAACAACCGATGGCCCCTTCCTGGTTACTGTCGTCAAGTACGTTGTGTATAATTTAATCTACTCCAAGGCTGGATGTATTTTCTATCGAACCCTGGCGCAATTTAGTTACGTGGCCAACAACGTGCCCCTTTCTGGTTATTGTCAATTGTGTTGTGTATATTTTTATCTACTCCAAGGCCCCTTTTTAAATTTCAAGACTGAATACCCTTGCAGTCTATTCAATACCACGACCCCCCCCCCCCGAACTCACTGAGTGGGAGCGGCGTGTTGTTTGTGTTCGATGCAACTTAGCATTTCCAGCCAGAGTGAGAAAATGGCAGTGTTGAGTGGTTTGATATTCGTCTTTCTTGAGATGTTTCTTGAGGTTTCAGCGTCTTATAGTGTGAGTGGTCTTTACCGAGGGGTCTGGTACCAGCCGGTAGAGCACTACGCCCTGCTAGGCCAGTCCTTCATGAATATCTCGGGCATCTCTGCCGTCAGATGTTCAGTTCGGTGTCTCAGCCATCATGGATGTTTTTCTTTCAACTACGATCACATCAATCAAGTCTGTCAGATGAACAACGCCAATGATGAGCACGTCTTCAAGGAATGCCGCATGCGTCGTATTACGAGGCAACTGCGAAACCAATCACCTGCAAGGTAGTTTAACATTCTTTGTGTGTTTCGTCATACCATTTTCCGTTGCAAAAACGAAATTAAGATATTTTTACTTTAAAACAAATTAATTGTGCATCAAATTGTTTCTTCCTTGCTCCACAGAATAATTCTATTTCTGGCAATGGAAAGTGCGCTCATGTGAAGGTCTGTTTGGGTTTTGGTAAGTAATCAGATAATAGCATTCGTTTTAGTTCCATTGGAGCATGAGAAAATATTGTTAAGAATTTTCTGTCGAATTCGTTTTGCAATGTATGCATTGTGACTGCGTATAAGAATGTTGCATCTTTCTGATCCCGATCCAGATAAACTTGGTCTTGAAGATGGTTCGATCCCCGATGAGAGCCTCTCCGCATCAAGTAACTGGGTCGCCGTAAGAACGTCAACACCGGCTGATGGCCGTCTCAACAAGATACCGCCTGATGATACTACCGTCGGAGCATGGCATCCTAGGGTGGGGGATACCAACCAGTGGATACAGGTGGATTT
The DNA here is from genome assembly GCF_902459465.1 of Asterias rubens. Lineage (NCBI taxonomy): Eukaryota > Metazoa > Echinodermata > Asteroidea > Forcipulatida > Asteriidae > Asterias > Asterias rubens. The sequence goes on from NC_047072.1 coordinate 17,846,626, forward strand.
AGGCAACCCGACCTGCGTCAATGGGGTACTCACACAAGGGCGTTTTGATAACTCCTATGTCCCGCAGTGGGTGACAAAGTACAAAGTGCAGTTCGAACCGCCTTCACCGGCATGTCTTCTTGACATGAAAGACCAACTTGGTCAAACTCAGGTATTTTAATAATTAAAGCTTCCTTTGATGTCACTTCAACTTTTCAGATAATAAAACTCCTCCTTCACCTCTTACTATACGCATTTTATCATCTTTATAGATATTTAATGGCAACACCGATACATACAGCATCGTGGAGAGGCGCTTCTTCAAGCCCGTCTTGGCGGTCAAGATTCGCATCGTGCCCGTTGAGTGGAATGGTTTCATCGCGCTGCGTTTTGAGCTGCTTGGCTGTAAATAAGTTACGTGCAGCAAACGACCAACCAGGTAAAATATCACATGCCGTAAGATTTCAGGCGCTTATATAACAACTCTGTGACGTATTACAACAACCCAAATCGTAAGCATCAATATCTTAAATCGTGAATTCTTAGTCTTGATAAAGGTGTTGAAAACAATAGTTTGGTTTTGTCGTGAGTTCTTACGTTAGTCATTAATGTTGTAAAGGTCTTATAAACTAAAATAATGCTTCTTTCTCTAACAAGTTTGACAGGCATTTTGTGAAGTTATCGACTTTTCATAGCATTTCATCCAGGAATATTCATTATGTTTTATTGCTACCTTTGTACTTTAATTTGTGTGCCTTAATATTGAAACCGTTTATGATTATTTTTCTCGCTCTCTTTTAATAGTAGCCAATCCTTTACTCAGCCTTTAAAACATATTTTGCTTTATTTGTCAACAACCACACCCTTTTTTCAGGGGGGGGGGGGTATTTTGTTAAAATGTTATAACAAATAAAACCGCTTAAATACTAATTGAACTTACCTTCATAGTTAAAGGAACACGTTGCCTTGAATCGTTCGAGTTGGTCTTTGAAAAGCGCTATGTAACCGTTTGTTATAAAATCGGTATGGTTAGAAATATGTTGTAAAAGTAGAATACAATGATCTACACAAATATGCCTCGAAATTGCACGGTTTTCGTTTTACCCTGTCGACAAACACGGTCGGCCATTTATGGGGGTCAACAATTTGACTCCCATAAATGGCCGACCGTGTTAGTTCGCGACGTAAAATGAAAACCGTGCAATTTTGAGTGATACTTGTGCGGATCATTATATTCGACTTTTAAAACATCTTTCTAACAATAATGCACTTCATAACAAAATGGTTTCAAACGCTTTTCATAGACCAACTCGTCCGATCCAAGGCAACGTGTTCCTTTAATCATCATACTTTGATATAAATGACAATTTTTTTTATATTAAATTCTGCTTTGCATTTATGGTACATAAGCTTAAGAGAGTAACGTGAACGCAACTAGGCACTTCATTCAACTTGGACCTACTGCAAATTTCCTATTTGCATATGTTTTACTGTAGGCATACAATGTGCACTTTACGTTCATATATTTTCTCTATTTTTTTCTGGGCATGTTCGTATAATATTTACTATCTTATAAAGATAATATCTTTATACGACTCTTTGTGAGTATTTATTTGTGTAGATAATCTTTTAGACGGTAAAAATAATGTTAGAGGGATAGATGAGTCGTTCTTAAAGTCACCATTTGAATGTATGGTAGCACATGTAGGTAGCCAGCCACGTTTCTACCTTTGACCTCATAATGTCGTTGTAGTATTTCTGTGCAATTTATTGTGTGCTGCTAATTTATTGTCAATATAAAATTAGTTGCAGGATATTTATAGTCTATATTCGAGAAGTCATTTTGTGCATTTTGTAAACATTTTTTTCAGTCGAGAGCCATTCCTCCCTCCTCTCTTTCATTAAAATGGGGCAGATCTTCAAGATTATAATCTAAGGAACATGTGACCCAGCGTTAAAATGATTACCTAAGACGTTTTGAACCTGACTCGCAAACTGCTTGTTCTGACAACACCTACACACATTTGCTGTTGTGTGTTCGGGCAGTTTATGTATGGAAACAAAAGGATCAGTCTTCACATAATGTAGAGTAAAGTCCGATAATCCTCTCAGAATTCTTAATGAACAATACAAAAATAATAATATTGTCACTCGTATTTTGTTTATACAGAAGTTTAAATTTATTTCATACAGAAGTGCTTTCTTAAAGGCATTGGACACTATTGGTAATTGTCAAAAAACAGTCTTCTTACTTGGTGCATCTCAACATATACATAAAATAACAAACCTGTGAAAATTTGAGCTCGATTGGTCGTCGGAGATGCGAGATAACTATGAAGGAAAAAATCACCCTTGTCACACGAAGTCGTGTGCTTTCAGATGCTTGATTTCAAGACCTCAAATTCTAAACTTGAGGTCTCGAAATCAACTTCGTGGAAAATTACTTCTTTCTCGAAAACTACTCCACTTCAGAGGGAGCTGTTTCTCACAATGTTTTGTACCGCCAACCTCTCCCCATTACTCGTTACAAAGTAAGGTTTTATGCTAATAATTATTTTGAGTAATTACCAATAGTGTCCACTGCCTTTAAAATTAAGTTTCAAAAAAATAATGGTAAATTTGCAAAAAGAAAACCAACGAGGTGAAAGTGTAAAACTAATACTGTCCATGATGATGAATAATAATCGTTTTCATGAAAATGTTTTTGTATGGTGAATTTGTATGATGTGGTAATAAATGAAAACAGATCTGCAGTGGTATACAAAGTTCCTACATTATTTTATCTAACACACGAATATCCGTATACTGTTTGTTACTTCAATTTCTCAACTAAAATGCGCGTCTACCATTTCCGCCATTTTGTATAAAAATGGGTGGGGGAACTTTTTGGGAGCAAAGGCGGCAGTAGACTTACCAGGTAATATATTTTTTTTTTTTCAAAACGGCGGACAAGCTAAGGTGCGTAAGGGTGCGTTGTGCAATGGGTCAATGTCCTTTTGATGTCACTTTCCTGCGCGTTTCTTTTTCCATCACGATCATCCCGCTATAGTGTTGGTTCAAATACTCTCCTACAGTTCTCGGAGGTGATAGTGGTCTATGGTGAGAGCCCGCCCTCTTGTGATATACATAATGCATTGACGTCATTCAACCGCCATCTTAGAGGTAAAACAATGACGTATCAATCAAAAACATCGTCAGTATAACAATAAAACACATTTATATAGCAAAAATTTAATGGAGATCAACTATAAAAAAAAAACACTGTGATTTGTACGCACGGCACACAGGTTTGACCAATCAACGACCGCTTTTTGACCTTTAGGTGAGGGCGCCCTACTGATATGACATCGCGTGCATAAAGTCTACATACAGTACAGGAGATTTTGAACCAAGACTCCAAGACTCTCATCTTGCCCGGTTCAATAATCATCAACATCTAGCATATTGACGTTGTTGTTACTAAACTCCGTTGCCGTTGCGTCTCTTTCTTTCAGTTCCTCAGCCAGGTCGTACCGGCCGCATTTGACCAGAGCACGGCATAACTTCCTCTCTTTGTCGTAGGCTCGGGGTAGCATGCTCCTCCAAGTCACCAACATATCAAGGACTTGCTGGTCCACCTTGGAGAAGAAAACAAGACAGTCATCTGAGTTTGATTTAAAATAAAAAATGAACAGGAGAACTGTGGCTTCCTGGGTCCGTAAATTAAGATTTACAATTACCAAATCTTCATAGGCCTACAAATAAAACTACTAAAAAATTCGTACTTCGTATTTACATCTAAACCAAGAAAATAAGTACAGTATCAAGGTCCTTTGTTTAAATTAAACTATTTTTTTTTTCAATGGCCGCGTTTATTTTTTATTTATTTTTATTTTTTTTTAAGAAAAAATGAGAAAATATAATTACCTGTTCAACTGCTTACAAACCAAAATGATGGTATAAAATTTAATGCAAAAGCACAAACAAAATATAATTTTGTGACAGCGGTTTTAAGGCAGTTACTTAGCTGTACACTGTAAAATAATGTTCTTTTGTGGTTAATAATCCCGCAATATTTTTTCTCTAAAAGCTAAGCAATGGAAAGAAGCAACTGGGTGATATTTCTCGGAAAAAACCCGAAGTCATTATGTCAAAAGAGCGATCCCCGTAAATAAAAGTAATATCTCATTAATAAAACATTAGAACAAACAGACATAAAAACAGACATAACAGACATAACAGACAAAAACACAAAATCAACATGCACACTTTTAGGAGGTAATTGTAGTAAAGTAGAAGAAAGAAAAAAGAAGTAAAAGGACTGTTTTAAAAAATAAAACACGAAATCTACTCTGACACAAAGTAGATCAGACACATACAATGAATTCATATACTCTCTAAATGTAAACGAGTGAAAAACACCACTCTTTATATATTTCGAGTTGTCCCTCAAGTAGCTTTTTAAGAAGAGTGGTAATTATTTCACTCTTTAAGAGGGGTTTTACTCCAGAACAGAGTTGTTCCTTTCACTCGTTTACATTTAAAGAGTAATAATAGCCAAAGGATGGCAGAACAGTTCATGACACGACATCAGAACACAGTCACTTTTAAATAAAGACTAAAAGTAACGGTCACAAAAAAGGTCAACCCAACACGAGGCTGACTACACGCACACATGTAGCTTTTAATTAAGGCGCACGCGGCGGCAGCGGCAACCTAAGATGTCACGCACGAAAAAAGACCAGCGCGAGAGACGACATGGCAATACACAATTTAAAGTTAACTTGTTACAATATGAACACTTGGGGGCGCACTATATAACAAGGATTGAAAGCTTCTACTCTACCTTGATGGGATTATTTCTCTTGATGCTCTGTAGACGACTCCTCTTGATGCCCAATGCGGCTGAGAGTGACTCCCACTCGTTCCCTAACTCTGTAGATAACCAACGCAGATTGGCGTTGCTCACCGTACCTGGAAATATTCGCCAAAATAATATTGTCACCTTTAAACATTGCAGCGAGTCGGAAAGCATGCAGCACTAAAATTAAGGGGTATACAATGAAAAGGGGAGAGGGTGGAGGGAAGAGTGGAGGCCATAACCCGGAAATAGTTAACAACAAGCTGATTTTCAGGATAGGTCTAGGAATGTGCCTAGAATGACATACTTCAAGTCCCCGGAAATCCCCTGAAGCTTTTCCGAGATCCAAAAATACCGCCATTTTCAAATTTGTTTAGCAACCATGCAGTCATGCTGTTGGTGTCTAGTTGTATGTATTAAAGCACAAGAACTCAAATTAAATGGCATTATCTTGAGATTTTAGAGTTTAAAGGTAAACTCAAAGATGGGAAGAGGGTGAAAAAACAAGCTTTACTTTAATCAAATTAACTCGCATATGGCTGTTTATGCTGTGATTCAACATGATTTACCTCCTACATCGATGGCAGTAGCACGGTATCTACTGGGTGGAAGGGGCGGCTCTGGCTCAGCCTGTTGGAGAAAACAAACATCAGTCAATCAATCAATCAATCAATCAATCAATCAATCAATCGAGCTCTTGTCTAAACAGGTGAGATTTTGAGTGAAGACTTAAAAATGGATATTGTAGGTAGAAAGACGGCATGGGGTGACATGCCCACTGTAAAACTAATCCTGTTTTACATATTTCCATCAGCCAATGATCTTAATTACAAAATATTTTAAATTCTTGGGTAACCGAAGATCGAGTTTTTGGTCCATGTTTAAAGGCAGTGGACACTATTGGTAATTGTCAAAGACCAGTCTTCTTACTTGCTGTATCTCAACATATGCATAAAATCACAAACCTGTGAAAATTTGAGCTCGATTGGTCGTCGGAGTTGCGAGATATTCTGTGAAAGAAAAAATCACCCTTGTCACACGAAGTTGTGTGCTTTCAGATGCTTGATTTCGAGGCCTCAAAATTCTAAAACTTAAGGTCTCGAAACCAAATTCGTGGAAAATTTAACTTTCTCGAAAACTACGTTACTTCAGAGGGAGCTGTTCCTCACATTGTTTCGTACACCAACCTCTCCCCATAATACTCGTTACAACGTCAGGTTTTATGCTAATAATTATCTTAAGTAATTACCAATAGTGTCCACTGCCTTTAATAATAATAACGCAATTTTACCTTTGGTATTGACACAGGAAGTTTACAGATCAAATCGGTCTCAATCTTCTTCAAGCTTTGTTGGTAGTCTCGTCCGCCCATACCGTCCCCGTCTGGCTTCTTCTTGTCTGATTTGGTCAGCATGGACGACCCCGAGTGTTTGCTGTCTTTTTCGGCGGCCTTTGCATCAGCTTCCCGGAGTAGAACCTGCGTTGAAATCAGTTAAAGGGTTTATGTAACTTTTGTAGGACAAAAAACACAATGTCCACAGATTTACACTAAACTTACACAGTTTGAAGATAATGACAGTAGACAGCTTCCCTGAAAATACTACGTGCTGAGGTGCTGTAGTTTTGGGGAAAAAGGTAAAACAATGTAGTGACAATAATTTTCGTCTCATGAGACAAAATTTGTTTTAATCATTTACAAACAAATTTTCATGACATTGTTTTATTAATTTCTCAAAAACTACAGCACCTCAGTAAGTAAGATTTGAAGGGAAGCTTTACACTATCATTATCTTCAAAAAAAATACCCAAATCCTTTAAAGGGGAAACAATTACTCAGCATAGTTTTAGGAGGATTTTATTTTATTTTTATTTTTTTGCAAATGTCTTTGACAACCAAATTGAATTTTCTAGGAAAACTAAACAAACGGCAGAAGACAAAACCGACTACTTTACAAATCTGTATACAAAACAGGGGTTGATTATAACGCCTGTATTTCATTAAATTAAATCGATTTTTTGTGTTTGTCTCCTAAAATTGTCCAGTCGGCTCATTGATTCACTTAAAGGCAGTGGACACTGTTGGTAATTACTCAAAATAATGAGGAGCTGTGATGGTATAAAACACTGTGAGAAACGTCTCCCTCTGAAGTGACGTAGTTTTCGAGAAAGAAGTAATTTTCCACGAATCTGATTTCGAGACCTCAGATTTAGAATTTGAGGTCTCGAAATCAAGCATCTTAAAGCAGACAACTTCGTGTGGCAAGGTTTGTTTTTTCTTTCATAGTTATTTCACAACTCCGACGACCAATCGAGCTCAAATTTTCACAGGTTTGTTATTTTGTGCATTTGTTGAGATACACCAAGTGGGAAGACTGGTCTTTGACAATTACCAATAGTGTCCAATGTCTTAAAAAAACTGTTGTACGAATTTCTGGCGTTGCCAGACATTTTCAAATTGGGAGAGGAGTGGTCAGCTTTTTGCCTGGGGTAGCAGGGGACAAGGATTTTACGAGTTCCCCCTCCCAAATTACAAACCTCTTCCGGATCCTCCATGTCAGCGAGCGTGATGCGTGGCCTGCCGTAGAATTCAGCCATTCCCCGGTACTCTTCCGAGCTGTGATTGCCAAACTTATTGATCTCGTCGATGCTAAACTCGATGACATTCCTCCTTTGGGTGTGAAACGTAAACGTGATCTGGTCACGGCCGACTATCTTTATGTTACCAGTAAATCTGAAAAGACAATTAAAATAATGAGTTAAAAAGCCTCCTCAATACATTTCTGTTTCCCCACCCATCCTAGTGCGTTTGTTTTTCTTTTTGTCATAGTCCCATGAAGGTTTATTTCAATACCATTTGTACATGTACAATACAAGGGGCAAATAATTATAGAACTTAATAACAGTATGTGGAGGTCGCAGACAGGAAGCCTAGGCTTGTACAAGGTCTGGCCTCTGCAAAAAGAGCGCTGTAGAGCGCTGTATAAATGCTTCGTATTATTTATTATTATTATTAATAATATAATAATCGAAGAATTGCCTATGTCTGAGGAGGCGGAACTTGAACCGGGTAAAAAAGGGAGGAAGAGTACTGCAGTCCGAAATGATCCTATGAGACAAGTAGGCCTACGGTTCAATTTGAAATAAAAATTCAGTTAGTTTTCTACTAAAACAATAGTTAACTTAATGGCCTGATGTTACGAATTGGGACAATTGGGACTATGAAATCATTGTATTCAATGACAACTTGGGGCCTATAAGTGGTTATCTTTATCATCGTTGATAAAGACGGGGACCAATCTAGTTACACAAGCTTTATCAGACCTCCTCGGTCGTACTTTAATAACGGACCGGGTGTTCACGTAACGGTCGTGGGGGACGGAGTGCCGCTGGCCACCACGAGACACCTCTCCAACGAGTGCCTCCGCCTCGGCAGCACTCAGAAAACGAAGACAAGCTCTATATGAACAAATCTTCACAGAGCACCGAGTAGAACATTTTACACATGGTGTTGCAACAAACTGTATTGGGGAGATAGTGCTTTCTGCTCTACCAGCCAGGCTTCGGACTAATGATACCCAAGTATGCATCCATATGGACTGTAAAAGGGGTAACCCTGTTTCAGCCCTAGGGAGTAGGTGGCAACGGCCTCTGGAAAAAAATAATTGTAGCCCACACCTTGAAGTGGCCTTCAGGCCTTGTGTGTCTTGCGACTTGCATACAACCAAAAATATATTGATGATACCTCACCATAATCCCTCAAAACCTATATACCTCATACCTCATTGTAATTTCCTGTCCCTCCGTCATAGCTATATCCCCACTAGGCTCGGGGGGTCCCTCGTAACCGTCCTGGTTCAGCCGCCTGAGAGCGCCCTCTAGCTGTCTCGAGGGTACACACTGTACCAAAACGCGCTGGGGATCGTCCTCGCGGTGGTGGAGTAAGATGGTGGCGTACTTGATTTGGAGGGCCTTCTCGAAGGTTTGGGCTACGCTCTTGGCTGGGTAACGACCGTCTGCTGTCATCCGGAGTATTAAGACTCTTTAAGAAACAAGACAAAAGTGGATAATCAAAGACAGGATATATAGGAAGAGAGGTTTGGGTAAACCGATTATAAGTAGGATTTGAAACTTTGCTTTGTGGAAGTTTAACTAAGAGAGGTTTGCGGTATCACCATATGGAAATTTCTTTTTGGGTAGTTTTGGTTCTGAAAAGAATCGGTGGTTAACAACTCAACGTTTTGATCAGTATCGTCTTCGTGGCATTGCTGGGCTTTTCGCACACTACTGAGCCAAGTACTTTATTTAGCAGCATCCAGTATCAAAATTGTATTGACTGTTATGAGAATGATGATGGTTTCCGGCACCCTATAAATACAATGAAAGGAAAGTATTTTGTTAAATGTTGACAAGTAAGCCCCTCCTTACTTATCCATTGGCTTGTCCAACTCGATGGACACCAGATCCTTCCTGACTTGTTTGATGTTGGCATTCTCCACCTCGTTCCAATACCCCCAATTCGACTGCCGGTGCATCAGGTGAAGCGTGTCCTCAGCCGGATCCCCGCCGAAGATACTGCTCTTCGTCCCGCGTATGATCACAGCTCCGTCCGGTGAGAGCGGGGCTTGTTTCTCTGGTGTCTTCCCCGCGGTGCTGTTGGCCGTGGTCGCTGCGGGGACCTTGAGGGGGTTTGGCGGGCAGGGGATGGTGACGGTGACGGGTGTATCAAAGGGTTTTCCCGGGGAGTGGCTGAGGTGGATGATGGGGCTTGCGGCGATGAGATCGGAGCAGTGCCGCATTCGGGCACGGAGGTCACCCACTGCCTGCTCTGCTGGTTGAACCTTTAACATCAAACAAAACAATTTTGTTTAAAGGCAGTGGACACTATTGGTAATTACTCAAAATAATTATTAGCATAAAACCTTACTTGGCAATGAGTAATGGGGAGAGGTTGATGGTATAAAACATTGTGAGAAACGGCTCCCTCTGAAGTGCCATAGTTTTCGAGAAAGAAGTAATTTTCCACGAATTTGATTTCGAGACCTCAAATTTAGAACTGGAAATCAACCATCTAAACGCATACAACTTAATGTGACAAGGGTGTTTTTTTCTTTCACTATTATCTCGCAAGTTCGATAACCGATTGAGCTCAAATTTTCACTGGTTTATTATTTTATGCATATGTTGAGATACACCAACTGTGAAGGCTAGTCTTTGACAATTACCAATAGTGTCCACTGCCTTTAAAACAAAAATTACATTATGTATCTTGACGGAATGAGAACCTAAGCTTCTAAACGGAGGGGGAACATGACGGTGTATGACATTAGATATTTTATAGTGCTGTTTCTTCGGTTGGTCGTCTCTCAAAATGAAGGCAGGAACACGAACAACCTTCAGATCCCATAGTTTAGAAAAAATATGCAAAAGGTATGCAATCATAAAGTATGCAAACGGTATATGTCCAATTTGGTGATACCAAAACTGATTTCCAAAGATATTTGCTACAATATTTGCGTCTTCGCAAAAGGATACAATAATGTTCGATTTTAATGACCCCCCCCCCCCCCCCCCCCGGTCAGCGCAGGGGTCTAAAAAATATGGATCAATAACCGACCTGTAAGGTGACGCTCATTAGTGAACAGACACCGGGCGGGTAGGACACGTTCATACGGGAGTCACTGGACGACTTGACCACCCCACCCTTCTTCGTTATCGTCTGCCGTTCCTTGTTCAGACGAGTCACCACTGCGAATGAACCCAGGTTGTAGGTCCGCACTTCGGCAAATGGACCCTGGAAAAGAGAAAGAAAACTGTGAATCGAGGGAGCGAGTATTTATTTATTTGTATATTATTTTATTAAAGCATGGGGCCTAACACCAAATTAGATCAGAGGCTGTTTTACATCATGGTCTTGTTAACAAAACAACGATTTAAAAAACGAAACAACCAACAAACTTTAGTATCTGCATTCGACTCTATTCATAATAAATTGCGGCTTTCAATATTAACTCAAAACTTTGTTTAAAAAAATTACATTCTCGATTTTTTGTAGTAATTATTATACAAACATGAGACGGATGCTTAAGGGGGGGGGGTACACGTTTGGTAATTACTCAAAACAAATATTAACTTAAAAACTGACTTGATTGCGAGCATTGGAGAGCTGTTGATAGTATAAAACATTGTGAGAAACGGCTCCCCCGGAAGTAGCATAGATTTTAAAATAGAGGTAATTGCTCACTAAAATAATAAAAGACTTCTAGCTAGAAGTCTTTTATTCCTATCTGAAAGCACACAAGTTCGTCCAACAAGGGTGTTTTTTCTTTCATCGTTTTCTCCCAACTCTGACGACCAATCGAGCTCAAATTTTCACAGGTTTGTTATTTTATGCATATGTTGAGATACACCAAGTGAGAACACTGGTCTTTGACAATTACCAATAATGTACCTTCCCTTAAAAATTTCGTGACTCGGATATTGCTTAATAAAAATGTGTGCTAAGTGAAATCGAGCATTATTACCACCCACAAATTGTACACATGAGATGGCATTTTGCCAAGTAACCTTAGTCTATTAAGCATTATTTTATTGCACTTTAGCAACTTTTTGTGCTTCAGCATGCAGCTCTATGAAATTGGGCACAGTACAGTGTTATCTTGCCCCCTGCCAGGAAATGAAATCGCGCAATTTATCGTGCAAATGCGCGCGAATTGTATTGCCTACAGTCTAGCATTGTCTCTCCCTTCCTCCCTCACATCCTCCACCCCTCCTCCACTCACCTTGTGCTCCTCAAAAGAGCTATCCGCAACCAGCATGGGGACGACCTTCCACGCATCCTCGTTCCCACCTCTGAACTTCACCACAAACTCCTTCGTGCTCAACATCCGTGCACTCACATTGTACGGGATCGCAACGACAATCGGTACCTCGAGCTCACTGACAATGACGTTACTGTCGTCGTCAAAGACCTGCTCGACGGTGACAACATGGCTGACAAGCTCCTCGCTGTCTGCGACTGCATCAGTGCTCAGGTTGTTGTTGATGACGCAACGGAACTCCGGCACGGTTGTGGTGAAGTACTCTTCCTTGAGGCGAATGACGCAGCCGATTTCGTCATCAGTGACGTCATCATCGGGAAGGTTTAATCTAGAGTATTGGTATTGTGATATGTTTGAAGATTTGGATGATGTGAAAGATAATAATAAACTAAAACTTGCGGGCACAACCATGAAATAATTCTCTTTATGAAATAAATGTTGACTTGAATGAAAGAATGAATCAATGTTTTCAGCAGCGGACTTACCAGGTAAAATCCATTGTTCTCGGTAATGTGCGCATGTTCAGAACTACGTAAACAATTGACATTTACCTGGTAAGTCTGCTGCCACCTAGCGTTCCAAAGTCTCCTATTAGAACACTCACATTTGGTGCGGCCAATCCAAGACGTTCTCTTTGATACTCCTTTTCCTCTTCGGTGAGGGAGGTGGTTTGGGTGTGTCCTCCGGTTTATCATCCTCCTCCTTATTGTTCTCACCATCTCCAACTGTCACATCTTCATTGTTCTCTTCGCCTTCATCTTCTTTCTCTTCCTCATCCTCCTCGTGTTCGTCTTCTTGAGCGTCGCCTTCCACAGAATCTTCACCTTGTCTCAAAGGGGCACGGCTTGAGAGGGATCTTGCATCCTCGTTCTCTTCTTTTTCTTGACTATCCCAATCTTCAATTCAAGTCAATTCAATTCACATTTATGTCCATACTGTCAAAAACACAGCATTACAGAGTGCATATACAATGTAATGGCAATCGAACAGAGTAGTTTACAGTTTGTACGGTCAAAGAAGATGAGTAGGGCCCAATTGCATAAAGCCTGTAAGCACAAAGCTGGCTTAGCACAACACAGATGCTTAGCAAAAAAAGGTACTAGCCAAACACCATTCAAACTACCACTGCTGCGACTGGTACCCCGGCCGGTCAATTTTTGCTAACAGCCAACAAATTTGCTAAGCAGAATTTAGGCCCTGTACGGAGGCCGATTTCATAAGCAAAGGCTTGGATGTAATCAGCCTGTGGACAGACAGACAGAGACGAGATAGACGGACAAACAAAATACGTACGAATAGGAACAAAACAACTCACAAACAACAATAAAACTTATTCAACTAAAATAAAAATATGATATAATCTATAGGAGCGCACTGTTTGGTTTTGGTGTTTCAGACAAATTTAAGATATCTATGAAAACCACAAATGTTGATATAACTGGCCAAGCAGTCAATAAGCCATTTTGAGATATGGTGAACATAGCACAATGACACTACTGGGTTTAGGTAAATTTGTCTGAAACACCAAAACAAAACAGTGCGCTTCTAGTGTCCACCATACCTCGAAAAGGCCAATGGAAATAAGTAAATAGAAATAAAGCTTTGTTAATACATACTGAGAGAAAGTTCCTCTTCGGGACCATCTTCAAGACGATCTTCTGCATCTTCTTTGTCCTCCTTTTGTTCATCATCAACTGCTCCGCTTGCCTCACTTGCCGCATCTTCCTCTGGCCGTTCAGCATCTTCAACCTGGTCCAGTCGGTCTTCGATCTCAGCGAGTTCCTCCTTGGCCGTCTCTGCGGCCGCAGCTGCTTCGGCAGCGGCGGTCTCTGCTTCGGCTGCCATCTGGGTGGCCGAGGCGACGTCCAGGGCAACTTCCGCCAGCAGGGCTTTGGCTGCAGTGACGGCGGCAACAGCCCGAGAGTGTGCCTTCTTGTTATCTATAGAGTAGTAAAAGAACAAATACATGAATGAAAAATAACCCTCAACAAATGAAAGAAGAATTTTGATTCAAAGATTTCATTGTTTCATATTCTAGAAGTACTTCATCAGGGTAGAGGTCACAAAGAGTTAAGACTTGTCTTATCTCGAGTTAGGACGAGTACCTCGTCTTAACTTAGGACCAGCCTTACAATTTTAATATATCCTAGGACTAGTCCTAAGTTAGGACTAGTCCTAAGTTAGGACTAGTCCTAACTCTACAAATCGACCTCTGGGCGAAATTTCATTAAGCTGCTTAGGTGGCACACAAGCTAGCTAAACACAACAAAATTAGTCTTAATCAAATCGCAACACTAATGACCACATTCGAGAACACAACAGCCAGACGAAAGATGGCCGCAACGGATAAGAGGTCATTTATAAAAGGCTCCAATCGCAGAGCTAGACTTTATGTTATTTGGATTCTCCACATTGAACCCAACCCTTCATTAATAGATAATCATTATTCCACAATAAATAACCACTTCGATCTGCCTGTCAGGACAACTGACAGATTGTTGGTTTTAGATCACAATAAGTATTGACAGAGGGTGACGTCGTGACTATAGAGGATCGGACCATGGCAAAATCTGCAGTTATTGTAGAGCTCAAAGGTCGAACAATACTTCTTCGTGCCTAAGTTTCATATAAAAACATTTTTAATATGGGTATGATATTAAGATAATAGTTACCATAAGATTGCCAATAATTCATTTGATAGTGTTGTGGTATTTCAAAGAACTTCAATAGACTCGTGAGAATGTTCGAAGGAGATTTATTTGGTTTCGTTTTGAAGAGACTCCTTATTTTGGACCAATAATGGATCCTTGAGGAGTTTGAAGCCAACACACTTTATGATAACGGTTTTTTGTAAAGAACTCTATCAATGAATGCTCTCTTATTTCTTTTTTTTTCTTTGTTAAACAACATTTATTTGTTTCCCGTCAACTAGGTTCTTTAGAGAACTGTCTAGCTATATACTTTACTACCCCGGAGTAGATTTTTTTTATTTTCCGGGAGAATTCTAGTCAGCTCTGCTTATTAAAGGAACACGTTGCCTTGAATCGGTCGAGTTGGTCGTTGACAAGCTTTCGAAACCGTTTGCAATGAAATACAAATGGTTCTGATAGATAATTTAAAAGTAGAATAGAATGATCCGCACAAGTATCACGTTTCGAACGCTTTTCAAAGACCAACGTGTTCCTTTAACTTCGGAGTTGTTCTTACAAAGTTCGCAAACACATTACAGTTTCCTCTTGGCCGAACAAACACCTCTGCTGTTCCTTTAAGAATAACACACTTCATCTTGATGTCAAAAAATGAAAATCTGTTTGCTTGAGCTGGTCTGAAGTCAACAAGTTGGGTATATAACCAGCGACGACCATCAGCCATCGACAGATCAAAAGCAAACATTGTCGCCGTGGTAACGTACTCTAACGCCAATGGGATAGGCTTTTCTTATATTGATAAACAAATCGCACTGGTTGCCATGGATGGCCATTATGTGTTAAGTTGTGACTTTCAACTAAAAAATGTAATCTTATAGCTGCTTTGTTTCCAAGAAATACAACCTAATTTTTATGTGTCTTCTAATAAACTGTGTCTGAATGATACGGAAATGTTTGCGGTAACACCATGTAATTTCTATCTCTAAATGAGTTGGGGTGGTTCTGAAAAGAACCGTTGGTTTCAAGAGTTGTGGGTTTTTTTGTGCTAGTTTACGCTCGACAGAAGTTTGTTACACATTATTGTATGAAATTTGGCTATGATTTGTACCAGCTTGTTTATATCTTGAATGTGTATTAATATTAAAGTCAATTGTTGTTTGTCGTCGTCGTCGTCGTCGTCGTCGTCGTCGTTGTTGTTGTTGTTGTTGTTGTTGTTGTTGTTGTTGTTGTTGTTGTTGTTGTTGTTGTTGTTGTTGTTGTTGTTGTTGTTGTTGTTGTTGTTGTTGTTGTTGTTGTTGTTGTTGTTACTGTTGCAATCCTCTTAATTTATTTTACATGTAATAGGGTGGTTTGACCTTTATACCTGTTCACAGATAATTTTATTTAATGGATATTTAAGTTTAGAAAATAAAAATTTGATATTAGTGTATCAGTCAACGCAACCATTGACGCCCAAAACAAACAGTCTTAGTAAAGTTTCTTTATATACGTTAATTTGACTTAATAATAATAGAACGAAAACAATTCTGGACATAGTGACAGAGCCTGTAAGGACTTGCAGATGATATTTCAATCTTAATTATGTATTCTGATTTTAACTAAACTCATCAATGTCATGGACAATTACTTTCACAATCACCCAAAATGAGGACTGGCAGACGAGTGAATTAGAAAACATAGTCACGCAGTTTTATATTACTATTATCATAATAAATCAATAGGAAGAATAACGTACCAAAAGCAATTATTCTATGCCTATAACCTGATTCTCAAATCGTCAGTTATTTTTATGACAGAGTACAGAGCTAATACACCGTAGGAGCTTGCATGAAACAAGGCACCGAAATCAACTTGTCTTCACTTGCAAATCTATTTAAGAATCAGTTATATGAAAACAAATCGGATGTCAATATATATTTGGTTTGCGGTAACACCATGGTGTGTGTGTCTACTTGCCAGGTAGATTATGTTCTTTAGAGAACTGTCTTGCTTTATATTTTACTACCGCGGAGTAGATTTTTCGAATTCGTGAGACTTCTCAGTTCTCAAAAGAACTGTCCTGCTTTTTAACTTCTACCTGTGCGGTAGGTAGACATTCGGCTGGGACCGCTTCTTTAGCTGAAGTGGATCGAGGGGACTTCTCGCTATTACCTTCACTGCCGGACGTTACGACTAGCTCTAGTCATCGCCAACAGGCGGCTGATGTCAAATAGTAAAAATATGGTAGTCTTAAAAGAAAAAACATAAACACGAGTGTTTAAAGTAATGGTAGTCATCCGACTGCACACTTAAAGTCTCCAAGCAGAAAGGCCCTTTCCAGTTTGAATGTCAACTATTATAGTTTAACAATGAACTCTACATTCACAGACGCTGTGGGTCTGTCCCCAGTCCTCATCGCACTCCGTACTTGTTTCATCGCCATCATTGCACTGCTGATCATATCTGGGAATATTCTTTCAATTGCCGTGACACTCCGTGTAACCAACTTAGCTGACAGCACCAAGGTTCTGATGACGTCACTGGCTGTGTATGACCTGCTTGTTGGTTTTCTAACACTCTTAAGTTTGATATCATCTGCACTAAACAAAATAATGGCCTTTTGGTGATTTGGGGTGTGAGCTGTGTATGTCATATATATACATAACTCTTTCAATGTCTGTGGGTTGCTTGTTATTTCTTAACATAGAACGATTCCTGGCTGTAACCCGACCATACAAGTTTCCTGTGTGGTGTTCCAAACGCCGAGTGGTAACGGTTGTAACTTTACAATCTGTTTTAGTGTTGCTAAGTGCAGCTTTGCTGAGAACAGTTTTCCATTTAGATGTCAAGTTCTTTTCCGAGCAGCAGTTGTGTTTTTATGAAAACACCTCGGCAGTTTGGGACTTAAGTGTACTTGTAGTGACGTTTATAATTCCTACAAGTGTGATGGCAACTATTTACTATCACTTGATCAAAATCAGTCGCCAACATGAACAGCGACTGAATCAAAACGGTAACAATGAGGCAAACAATAGTCATGGAAACAGAGCTATCAAGACGTTTCTTGCTGTGACGCTGACCTTCTCCGGATGCTATGCACCTTTCCTTATTCTAAGAGCAGTCGAATCAACTCTGGGGATCTCTTCCCCAAGATGGCTGATGTTTCTCACGTCATGGTTGGCAATCAGTAACAGCATGTTTAACGTCGTCATCTACTGTCTCTTTAACAACAACTTTCGTCAAACGGCTAAGAAGATTATTTCGGAGAGATGTCCATGTCTTTTCAGGTCCATTGAACCTATGAACATTGCAGTTTGAATGTTCAGTGTTTAAAGGCACTGGACACTATTGGTTATCAGTTGTAAGCATGACAAACTTACTTGGTCATGAGCAATGGATAGTTATTGATAGTATCAAACACTCTGAGAAACGGCTCCCTCTGACGTGACGTAGTTTTTGAGAAAGATGTATTTTCCCACTCAAAGTATTAAAAGGCTTCAGGCCAGCCTGAAGCCTCTTTTAGGCACCTGAAAGCACATACATTTGTACAATAAGAGTGTTTCTCATTTCATTATAAATTCTCATGCCACTTCGACGCCCAATTAAGCTCAAATTTTCACAGGTTTGGTATTTTATGCATATGTTGAGATACGCCAAGTGAGAAGACTGGTCTTTGACAATTACCAACCTCCGCCAGTGTCTTTAAGAAGAGTAAGAACAGATCTTGAAAATATTTGTCAATCATCAAAAACTTTGAATATGAAGCGTTCAGTTCAGACTCATTTGGAGCAGTTGTTTGTCGAAGCGCGGTTTGGTGTAGAGGTGTTCGGGACAAGTTGAACGATACAGCCAAATTTTCACAGGTCTGTTATTTCATATATAAATGGTTCGTTGATAACCCAAAACATGAACACTGCGACTTTTTTGTTAGCTCTAACATTATTTTATAGTACTTTAAAATGTCAAAATGCATGTAATTTAAATATACATGGATTATAATGAGTGATGACAACTTTGTTTAAAAAAAAATAATGTACGAGTACCTTTATCGCTTTGTCCTCGTCGTCACGATTTTTCCTCTCACCGACGCAAACAAAAGCTAATATTTAACTTCCCTTTACACCACTTAAAACGTGACTTTGCAGATAATGGTTGAGTGTCACAAGAAACTGCACTTTCAACACAGATTATTAAAAGCACAAGGAAGAGAATCAAGTCATATTTCCATTCACGTCAGGTACTGATCAATCATCGATTCCGACGGGAGGGTATAACTCCTATGTTGTTAATTTCCCCCAAACAGCATTCGTACAGGCTCATTAGAAACGATGTAGTACTATGTACTATGGCTCTTTCCAAAACCACGGCTTCGGCTTTGGATTCGGCTTCAGGCTCCATTATCTCGTCTGAAGCTCTGAGCGTGAACGCAGTTGTCAAACAACCGCGGGGCCAAGCTAGCAGGAGCCGACTCTGGAGCCGAAGCCATGGTTTCGAAAAGGGCCTGTATTGTTTGCCGAGTAAAGAAACGGTGTGTTGTATTTGGGGTTGTGTGAACTGGGTTTATATTTTGAAGATATTAACGCGGTGTGGTGATCGGAAAAGTAAATTGACTTAATGTTTTGTTAGCACATAGCAGGCATAGTAACGCCTTGTTCATATTGTTTGTAAATGCTTAAAGGGGAAATCCATCATCGGGAATTGTTGTGGAGCTCAATTTCATAGAGCTGCTTTAAGTAGAAAAATTAGCTAAGCACAACAGAATTATGCTTACAAAAATTGTGCTACCAGCCAAAATACCATTTATTATGTTCAAAAATGTGACGGGTATCCTGGTAAGCATAGCAGAAACCTTTTAAGCAAAATTGTCTACTAAAGCGTTCCTTTTGAGTTTGGGCCTTAGTTTTACAGTTGACTGCCGAGCTACGACAAAAGCAAATTGTGAAGATTGTTAAAACGCTCAGAAAGAAATTGTTGAATTAAAACTTACATGTTCAAACAATCGTCATACTTTTTAAAGATGTTTAGGCTTATCTTTGAAAAAAAAAACAATTTTTGAATTGGCATTAAAGCTATTGGACATTTTCGGTAAACAGTATTATCCAAAGGCCCACACTTCGTGTATCACAACTTATATACAAAAATAACAAACCTGTTAAAATTTAGGCTCAATCGGTCATTGGAGTCGGGAGAAAATAACGGGAAAACCCACTCTTGTTTCCGCACGTTTCGCCGTGTCATGACATGTGTTTAAGATAATCCGTAATTCTCGTTGTCGAGAATTGATAATTGTTTGAATGTTTTCTCAAAAAGTAAAGCATTTCATGGAATAATATTTCAAGAGAAGTCTTTTACCATTACCTTCTGTAAACCCTGTAAGTAAGTTGTAAATCTGTGAACTTTTGTTTTGTTTCGGTTCCGACAGTGTATAATGGCTTTAAGTCACATTAAAGTGATTATTAAGGGAAAAGGAAGTTTATGCCCAACTATTATAACCCGAGAAGGGTGACTGTAAGTAACGTTCCTCGGATTGTGTTTTTCGCTTCGAATTATCGGCGATGTCTAAAAAAAAAAACGCGACCGCCTACATTAACATTATGTAAGGAATAAAACAATCAAACTGTTAAAACAAAACTTTGCTATTGGCAATTACTCAAAATAATTATCATCATAAAACCTTTCTTGATGACAAGTAATGGGGAGAGGTCGATGGTATAAAACATTGTGAGAAACAGCTCCCTCTGAAGTGACGTAGTTTTTGAGAAAGAAGTAATTTTCCACGAATTTGATTTCGAGACCTCAAGTTTAGAATTTGAGGTCTCGAAATGCAAGCATCAGAAAGCACACAACTTCGTGTGTCAAGGGTGTTTTTTCTTTCATTATTATCTCGCAAATTTGACGACCGATTGAGCTGAAATGTTCACAGGTTTGTGATTTTATGCATGTGTTGAGATACACCAGGTGAGAAGACTGGTCTTTGACAACTACCAATAGTGTCCACTGTCTTTAAGTTCTCGTTTATCGAAATTCGAAGAGTAATTTGACGTCACAAATTCGCAACAAATAATTCGCATTAATTGACTTGTGCTGAAAACACCCACGGTGTGACGTCTACAATTCGTGTTGCATTCGCAGGAAAGTATGAACCGGCTTTATAACATGTCAATTTTGTTATCTCTATCTGAACACGATGGATTAAAGATAGGCACAATCAGGTATGTTTTGATCTGTTTGTTAGTGGTCACGTCACCCAACAAGCAATTAAACACACTGCAAAAACCAGGGTGTTAAATGGACACAATGGGTGCTGTCACAAAAATAAGTACTACAACCGTTTTAAACTTATATAAGCTATAGAGTATACCACAGGGTGTGCAAATAACACTTATTTCAGCTAACATAATAACTTGAACGGCATCTATGTTTAACTATTGTAAAATCTTATATCCAAAGAATTTAGAATAAAAACATCAACTCAATAAATATAAATAGTGTTAGAACTTTTTTTCTACAATATTTTTTCTTATTTTTTATTTTTATTGCTGCTGTTGTCAATTTATTTTTGCTGTTTGTTTGTTTGTTTGTTTGTTTGTTTGTTTGTTTGTTTGTTTGTTTGTTTGTTTGTTTGTTTGTTTGTTTGATTGTTTGTTTGTTTGTTTTTGTTGTTGGTTCGCTCAAGAGGTGTGAATAATAACTCACCTGTATTATCCTTCTCGTCCACCATGGCTTCAGCCTCCGCATCATTGGATCGATTCAGCCTTGCCTCCAGAGTCTTCTTCAGTCCCTGGGCAGCCTCCCTGATCGCCTCGATGCCCTCAAACAACCTCAAGCTCTGGTCCTCACTCTCCCTCAGCGTCTCCGACAGCTCACCAAGGACCCCTCGCACGTGCGACGTCTCAATGCTCCCGAGGCTCTCCGCTCTCTGGAGGCGCTCTGTCTCCTCATGGATGACCGTGATAAACGAGGAGAAGACGGCCGTCAAATCGCTCGGTGTTCCCTCATCCCCGTACTCCAACTCTTTGGAGTAAGCACTAGAACTAGTCTGGCGACTGGACGCTCTATTCCTAACCTCATATTCATCATCCCTCCGGTTGTCCTCACTGTGGCGATCTGAGGCGTCACTTTGAGGTTCATTTCCTATAGAGTTCATAGAGCCCATCGACCGCCCATCGCGTACGCCGTGAAGTGTTGAGGCTGATTTGGAAAGGTCCTCATCTGTTGAATACGCCCCATCTTGGACCTCACTTGACCCATACCTCCCACTTACACTTGACCTCTTCCCGGCAGAGACATCTGAGGTGATGCTATCAGTATCAGCTGAGGCCAGGCTATTCCGCCCAGAGCCTCTGTGTTTATCGGATGATACCTCAGACCTCACGCTACCTCTACTTGATGGTACCTCCGAGCTCACGCTACCTCCTTGGTCTATCGACCCCGATAGCCTCCTACCGTGAGAGTGCTGTGCGGAGGCTTCTGACCCACCGTGACTCCGTGAGGCTATCTGTGATGAGGCTTTTGGGGCTTTCCGTGAGGCGACTTTTCCTTGCTCTGCCTTCCGGGTTGTTTTCTCGTCTTGCTCCCCGTCGTTGGAGTGCCGGCAACGGGCAGGTTTAGCCTCAGGAACGTCAGCCATTGTCGCTTAAGAAAGTCTAGATTATCTTGTGATGAATGAAATGTCCTCCTGAACTGGCCTCGTTGAGTGTTGTTCCATAAGAGCTGTTCAATTATTCCAAGATCAAGACGTGTAGTAGTCATTCATATACATGAGGTTCAGTGTACACTAAGGGTTGCTGCAATGGCTGCAAAATTGTGAACTTCTTATAGCTGGACTCTTCATACAGCTAGTTATGATATAGCTTTTATGTGGAGCAATTATGGCTATTTCGCCCACCTTGAAACTTGAAAGTCCTTTACGGATGCTGGTCAAATACGACCGGCTTGCTGCCTGGGTTACTCATAGCTAGCTGTCACACAGTTATGGGTGGCTGAGGGCTTTAGTTCCAGTTAATGACATAATCCTCGTAAAGT
Organism: Asterias rubens; assembly: GCF_902459465.1. NCBI lineage: Eukaryota > Metazoa > Echinodermata > Asteroidea > Forcipulatida > Asteriidae > Asterias > Asterias rubens. The sequence continues at coordinate 17,868,915 of NC_047072.1, forward strand.
ATCACCCCTAACCGTTGCAATTATCCTCTTAATGAATCCGTAGATGCAACTCTCTACAGCTCATTCGATTCCATTACAAATACGCATATTTCTCTCCCAATGTTGTTATGAAAGTTGTATAGCCGAAGAAGGAGCCCGAAGAAAGCTGTAGTAAGCTACAGACCATCTTTAATCACCCAAACGTCTCCTGACCGCCCCCAATTGAATAAATTGACCGGGGTCAGCGACGCGATGTCCGGGCAACCATTGTCCCTTATTGCCCCCACAAAGACCAACAACCTTGAAAAGACGCAGTGTGTGTTCAACTGCGTTGTCTTCTTCAATGGGGGACCAGACGACGATTACAAGTCAACAATAATAAGTTACCAGCTAGATGGTAAATAAGTAATAAAGGAAGAGCGTGTGGTATGTGTGTTGAGCAAGGGCTGTGTCTCAGCGAGCTCGTGCATTATTCATGTTACATGTTTCATGAATTATTCATGTGAATCTTGGAGAACGTGCCAAGGTTCTTACAGCAGCATCTGAGATATGCCTATTGAAGATAAAGGTCGTTGGTTCGATTCTAAATCGAGTCGGTCGCTCTGAATTTCATCATATCCCATAAAAAAAAATGCATAAAATAGCAAATCTGTGAAAATTTGGTCTTCGAATATGCCGGAAAAATAAGAAAAAAAAAAAACACCGTTGTGTTTGCTTTCAGATGCATAATAAAATAGTCCAGGCCTGAAGTCTTTAAATATTTAAGTGAGAAATAACTCCTTTCTCAAAAACCACTTTACATCAGATGGAATCATTTCTCAAAAAGTATTAAAGGCAGTGGACACTATTGGTAATTACTCAAAATAATTATTAGCATAAAACCTTACTTGATAATGAGTAATGGGGAGAGGTTGATAGTATAAAACATGATGAGAAACGGCTCCCTCTGAGATAACGTAGTTTTCGAGAAAGATTTAGTTTTCCACGAGACCTCAGATTTAGAATTCAAGCATCTGAAAGCACATAACTTCGTAATATAAGGGTGTTTTTTCTTTCATTTTTATCTCGCAACATCGACCAACTTAGCTCAAATTTTCACAGGTTTGTTAACTTATGCATATGTTGATAAACACAAAGTGAGAAAACTGGTCTTTGACAATTACCAGTAGTGTCCACTGTTTTTAAACATGTGTTTCATCGATAAGTTTTTAATATATTTTTTAGTGAAAACCATGCTAGGGTCATTTTTTGTTTACTACAATCAAATGGAACTTGCCAACAGGCGCCGTGGCTTAGCTGGTAAAGCGCCTGTCTAGTAAACAGGAGATCCCCGGTTCGAATCCGGGCGGTGCCTACAGTTTTAACCTACACTTTGAACTATCCATCTTTGTTAACTTGTCATTTCATGAAGTGTTTCTTATTGAGAATTCGTCAGAGCCTGGTTAGCTCAGTCGGTAGAGCATCAGACTTTTAATCTGAGGGTCAGGGGTTCAAGTCCCCTATCGGGCGACTTTGTTTTCTCTTTTCAACATTTTTTGAAAGAATACAGTGCTAGCGTAAATTTTGATACTACAATCAAATGAAACTTTGCCAACAGGCGCCGTGGCTTAGTTGGGAAAGCGCCTGTCTTGTAAACAGGATATCCCCGGTTCGAATCCGGGCGGTGCCTTCAGTTTTAACCTACACTTTGAACTAGACATCTTTGTTGACTTTTCATAAAGTGCTTCTTAGTTACAGTTCGTCAGAACCCGGTTAGCTCAGTCGGTAGAGCATCAGGCTTTTAATCTGAGGGTCAGGGGTTCAAGTCCCCTACCGGGCGTCTATGTTTTCTCTTTTTAAATGTTTTTCTTTAATGAATACAATGCTAGGGTCATTCTTGTTAATACAATCTCATAAAACTCGACCAACAGGCGCCGTGGCTTAGTTGGTAAAGCGCCTGTCTAGTAAACAGGAGATCCCTGGTTCGAATCCGGGCGGTGCCTACACTTTTAACCTACACTTTGAACTAGCCATCTTTGTTGACGTTTCATTTCATAACATGTCTCTTACTAGATGTTTTTGAGAGCCCGGTTAGCTCAGTCGGTAGAGCATCAGACTTTTAATCTGAGGGTCAGGGGTTCAAGTCCCCTACCGGGCGACCATGTTTTCTCTTTTTAATATTTCTTTAATGAAAACCTTGCTAGGGCCATTTTGTTTACTACAATCTAATGAAACTTTGCTGACAGGCGCCGTGGCTTAGTTGGTAAAGCGCCTGTCTAGTAAACAGGAGATCCCTGGTTCGAATCCGGGCGGTGCCTACAGTTTTAACCTACACTTTGAACTATCCATCTTTGTTAACTTGTCATTTCATAAGGTGTTTCTTATTGAGAATTCGTCAGAGCCTGGTTAGCTCAGTCGGTAGAGCATCAGACTTTTAATCTGAGGGTCAGGGGTTCAAGTCCCCTAGCGGGCGACTTTGTTTTCTCTTTTCAACATTTTTTGAAAGAATACAGTGCTAGCGTAAATTTTGATACTACAATCAAATGAAACTTTGCCAACAGGCGCCGTGGCTTAGTTGGTAAAGCGCCTGTCTTGTAAACAGGAGATCCCCGGTTCGAATCCGGGCGGTGCCTTCAGTTTTAACCTACACTTTGAACTAGACATCTTTGTTGACTTGTCATTTCATAAAGTGCTTCTTAGTTACAGTTCGTCAGAGCCCGGTTAGCTCAGTCGGTAGAGCATCAGACTTTTAATCTGAGGGTCAGGGGTTCAAGTCCCCTACCGGGCGTCAATGTTTCCTCTTTTTAAATGTTTTTTTTTAATGAATACAATGCTAGGGTCATTCTTGTTAATACAATCAAATGAAACTTTGTCAACAGGCGCCGTGGCTTAGTTGGTACAGCGCCTGTCTAGTAAACAGGAGATCCCTGGTTCGAATCCGGGCGGTGCCTTCAAATTTTGTTTTGTTTAAGCTAAATTAAATTATTTCATTATTGAGACTAACCTATTGACTGAAATAAACACCCTTCACACAGAGCCCGGTTAGCTCAGTCGGTAGAGCATCAGACTTTTAATCTGAGGGTCAGGGGTTCAAGTCCCCTACCGGGCGACCATGTTTTCTCTTTTTAACATTTTTTTAATGAATGTCACGCTAGGGACATTTTTACTACTATCAAATGAAACTTTGCCAACAGGCGCCGTGGCTTAGTTGGTAAAGCGCCTGTCTAGTAAACAGGAGATCCCCGGTTCGAATCCGGGCGGTGCCTACAGTTTTAATCTACACTTTGAACTAGCCATCTTTGTTAACTTGTCATTTCATAACGTGTTTCTTATTGAGAGTTTGTCAGAGCCCGGTTAGCTCAGTCGGTAGAGCATCAGACTTTTAATCTGAGGGTCAGGGGTTCAAGTCCCCTATCGGGCGGCGTTGTTTTCTCTTTTCAACATTTTTTGAAAGAATACAGTGCTAGCGTAAATTTTGATACTACAATCAAATGAAACTTTGCCAACAGGCACCGTGGCTTAGTTGGTAAAGCGCCTGTCTAGTAAACAGGAGATCCCCGGTTCGAATCCGGGCGGTGCCTACAGTTTTAACCTACACTTTGAACTAGCCATATTTGTTAACTTGTCATTTCAATAACAGCAACAAAAACACCAAAGTGACCGCCAAAACTTACTATATACAATAATTTATTTATTCATGGCTCAAGCTCCACAATATTATTTGTTTTACTTTTATATAAATTTATACCACATGCGCAAAAACATCTTATATGGCAGACTATGTGACATCACAATGTTAACAAGTAACAAGAGCCAAAAAGCCAGGGGTGGATTTCACTAAGAGTTCAGACTACAGTTAAGACTAGTGTTATCTACCCCCACCCCTAACCCTAACCCCAAACCATTTACAGATTATCATAACATGTTGTTACCGCAAACCGTTACTGTATACATGTACATTGTAGTCTTATCTCGAGTTCTCGTCCAACCTTAGGATAACTCATAAAGAATCCTAAGACTTTGTGAAATCTACCCCAGGACTTCCGGCAGGCACAATATGTACACAGCTCTACTTCAAGATGGGATCGAACTGTCTGATTTTGCTAATTTGTTGATATGAAGAAAAGGGGCACATCTCAAAACTCGTTCATCGGCTACTTTTAAAAAAACTCTTGAATTGATGTTGAAGTCATGACACAAAATGTAGAACTTCCTATGTGAACAGTGTAGTATCTTATTTTGCCTGCTAGCTCACATCCTGGGTAGAAAGCTTTTTTAAGAGTGAATGCAATGAAGGAGTCCAACCTGGGCATAATTTCATAGAGATGCTAAGCACACAAATTTGCTAAGCATAAAACTTTTGCCTTGCCAAAAACAGGTTAACCAACCAAATTTCTATGTGATTTTCAGGATAAGCAAACAACAGCTGAATACCACTAACAAGCAATATGCAGCAAATAGAAATGTCATAATAATAATATATAATAATATTGAGTTTTTGTATAGTGCTTTTTCACTCCCTACGGGCGTCTCAAAGCGCTTCAAGATATTACCCCTACTGACTGGGCCTTAATTCACTCCATAAACCATCTCAGCTCCCTGGGGAGTATACAGCCTCGTGCAACAAATGCGCTACACGGCTAAATCAATCACAAGAACCATCTCTGCCCTCACAGATACCCATTCACCCCTGGGTGGAGAGAAGCAATTATAGTTAAGCGTCTTGCTCAGGGACACAAGTGTCACGACCGGGATTCAAACTGACACTCTGCTGAACAGAATCAGCAGAGCTTGAATTCGGAGCTCAGTGCTTAGCAGCTCTAAGAATATGGGCCCTGGGCTATTTGCCTGCCAGAAAGACCCTAGAATGTACAAGTATACTCTTTTTGTAAACAAAGGTTTATGGTCTGTAAATTTCACAAGGGGGAACTGATATAACTTCCAACGCTTGATTATAAAAATTGCTGGTAGCAAGGTACATTCTAAAAGGTAATCCTTGAGGCTACCTCGCTTGACATTTGTAGGACAGATTTATGTCTACAGGTTACCCTTTTACAAATCCTTTTCGAAACGAATGCTTCACTTCGGCTATGGCTGACCCATATTCGATTGGTGGTTGCTGCTACGACTGTTGCTAAGAGTGTTGCCATGGATACATCTATACTTTAAAGCATGTGACATGGCAAACCAAGCCTAACTGTAGTTGTACATAGTCTAATGCTTAGGCCTGGTCTGCCTGCTTAGAGTGGCATGGTACACTTGTGCGTAAAGCGCTCGCCTCTCACCAAGGTGACCCCGGTTTGATTCCTGGCCAGGGTCATATGAGTTGAGTTGTGCGTTGGTTCTCTGCTGTGCCACGAGGGTTTCCAGACCATCTTGTTTTCCTCCCTCGGGAAAAATCAAACACTTTCGATCTTGGCTGTGATCCGTGGTAATAATCGGTTGATGTGGCTGGCAGCCAAAGGCGCCCTTGCATGCCTGCTTCTCGTACACGTTGTAGCCGCGTCCTTCGCAATTCAGCTCTAAGCTGCGGGTAAGGATGATTAGCCCCCCAAATTATTAAAGCAACATAGCAGAAGCGCAACTTACAGAAGCTTCAGCCAGAGCCCAAATCATAGCCAAAGCCACAGCAGGAGCCACAGCAGGAGCCAAACCCAATCCTAAGCCGGAGCCAAAGACAAAGCCATGGGCAAGTGCAACCAAGACCTTTAGAGGGTATTGACGTGCTAAGCATATCAAACCATTAAGAAAAATAATGTGCACTATATGGCAATCAAAGTTTTAAACTTCGCATGTTCAGCTGAATCTTGAACTTACCCCTAAGACATGTTCACCATTGTCTAAACACTGTCTCTTGTTATCAACTAAGATTATTATGAACAGAAAATAAGGCACGGAATGGGTTAAGTGTTCACATTATAAGGTAATTTAAAATAGGACAGACCATGGAACAGACTTTGGCCAGCTACAAACTGAAAAAGATTTTATACTTTCGAAAAATATTTAACAACTTTAAACTTTGCTTTTTTTTAAAGGCTTAATGTTGTGCTGACGACTTAAAAGAGTCAGGTTGCTTTGTACTCTATACCCTCAACAATAATTGTAAAAGCTCATCAGACCAACTCTTCCTAACTTAGGATTAATCTTAGGACTTAGGACGACAAAGTTACGTTACCACAGAAAATAGGACACATTGAACCCATCCTAAGTTAGGACCAGTTACTCGTCCTAACTCAAGATAGGATTAATCCTAGCGTTTCGTGAAATCTGCTGCAGAACGACAAAATCTCCTGCCACACCGAACTTTTTGTGTTCATTGGCTGGCTGTGTAGTACTACGTCAATCAAAATCCAGCAAAAAAAGGAAAGGATTTAGGAACAATAGTGTGAGGGTTATATTACAACAGTAAATAGACACAGATCTCTGGGGTATAACAGCGTGGCTTTGTACCATCGTGGAGCAACAACATCCTTAGATTATTACCACATGAAAAAAAAAAGTGTTTTATTGCTAACAAATAATACGCTCACAGCACCAAGGTTTACAAATTTGTCGAGTGCTCAAATTTATGCAGCACAGAACAAATTGCACATTTCAGTGGAACTGCAAAGACATAGACTAAACAGGGATTGTAGCTCAAAATGTTGACCGGACCAGAATTATTTTTACAAGGGTAGTCCGCAAACAAAATGAGAACAAAACTTCCTGACAGAGTTCAACATTCATTGAACTTGAAAATAAAAAAATTCCCTTCCCAGTAATATGGGCTGGATCATGATTTTTCACCCCCCCAAAAAACTGTGAAACTGAGAAATGAATCATGGATCAATCATTTCTCAGATTTCTGAGGGTTGTTGTCCGTTCGTGAATGCATGCTGCAGTCAGAAATTTGGCTGGTACCCGCTGGTACATGAAAATACCGCGGCATTTTTTTGCTGTTTTTGCAGCCAGTACACACTGTACCCAGCTGACCATTTCATATGTGACTTTAATTGTAGCTTGCTTGATAACTTTGGCAGAAATGCGACTACTGCAACTTGTCAGCTTACTGTGTAAAGCTTCGTTACTGGTAGAAGTCGTTCATTCCTTGCCAGTCTTGAGTAACCTCAGCGCTTTCTCTAAGTAACCGACAGCTGACGGGACGTCCTCATACTGGAGTGAACTCCCTGCATACTTGCAGTACTTCTGGGCTTTGGTGAACTCCGAAGTCGATAACTTGGGGAATCCTGTATGGTTGCAAACAAATATTGATAATGATTACAAGACTTGCACTGGTTACCATTATACAATTGTTGCACGCTGTGATGGGGTCCATGGCGTTTTGTACACCCAAGGGGGAAAATGGCACTCGAGGCGAAGCCGAGGGTGCCATTTTCCCCTCAAGGGTGAACAAAACCTATGGACCGCAGTAACAGCGTGTAACAATTGTTTGTTTTACCTATGTATAATATTTATTCCTCTTCTCAAAGTTCTGTTGTCATCTTCGTACTTTATTACAACCACCTTACTCTATGTTCTGATGGACCATTCATTGTTTAATAATCAGACGAACGAGCAACAATTCCCTCGAACCCGCAGTTGTTTTGCACACAGCACTGGAAATCGACCAACGCCGGGAACAATCAAGGTGATGTACACCGGTGTACATCACTTTTCATGTTACCCGACCCCTTCGAGCCATGTAATATGCAAGAGAACCAATCATGTGCGTCACATGATTGGTTCTCGACCAATCAAACTTCACATTTTGTTACCGAGGTATAAAAATTATACTTTTGATGATCACTCTTAAAATTATTGGCAACAAAAACTAATTTGCCAAGAAGTACAAAAGCTTTCGATAGTATACATGGTATGAGGAATTTTAAAAATCTTCCCAAGTTTTCACAAAGCAATTATAGTAAAGTGCCTTGCTGAAGTCTAAATAAATGTTATCACTACACTGTGCACTTACCGTCAACAGAGGGCGGTGTTTGTGTGGGGCCAGGGATGCCCCCTTGGTACACTCCAGGCTGCTCCGGCGTTGAGGGCGGGGCATGCATACCAGGCGGAATCAGGTGTTGATTGACGGGAGGGTAGGTGGAGCTGGGTTGCTGAGGGGGAGGGTTTGATGAGGCAGGGGGAGGAAACGAAGAAGAGGAGGAGGAGGGTTGGTCGGGATTCGTCGGGAATGAAAGATTGTCGGGAAAGGCTGCACCTCCTTGAAGTACAGAAAATAAAGAAGAATAATAGTTTTTATTACAGAAAATGACAGAAATTTGAAATTTTTATAACTTTTATAATTTTACTACAGAATTTCCGGCACAATTCTGCTTTTTAACAAAAGAGCATTGATGAATGGAAACAAAAGAGTAGCGACTCGCTCTTAAAACCTTACAGGGTCATTGATGTGCAATAAAGATCCTCGCCGATTGCATGGCCACGACCCTGCAGGTTTTAAACCTCGTTGCCTACTCTTTAATTCTCTTAATCTATGACTCTCCATAGACACAGGACACTATTAGTAATTGTCAAAGACCAGTCTTCTCACTTGGTGTATGTCAACATGCGCACAAAATAACAAGCCTGTGAAAAAATTTGAGCTCAACAGGTCGTCGAAGTTGCACGATAATAATGGAAAAAAAAACACCCTTGTCACACGAAGTTGTGTGCTTTCAGATGCTTGATTTAGAGACCTCAAAATCTAATTCTGAGGTCTCGATATCAAATTCGTGGAAAATAACTTCTTTCTCAAAAACTATGTTACTTCAAAGGGAGCTGTTACTTTAAAGGGAGTCGTTTCTCACAATGTTTTATACTATCACGAGCTCTCCATTACTCTCTACTAAGTAAGCGTTTATGCCAACAGTTAGTTTGAGTAATTACCAATAGTATCCACTGCCTTTAAATTAATTCAAAATGGTGGTTTTATTACCTTCTTCTTCTTCATCTAGGGGTCCGGCGTGTGGCGTTTCACCTCGTTTCTGACAACCTGTGATGTACGTCACTTTCCATTTGGCATACTTTTTGGTTTTTTGCAGCTGTGTGTATGAAGAAACAGAATATTACTATGGGGTTGAAAAAAAAAAAAATTTGGTATCTAGAACAGGATTTGAACCTTTGGCCTTCGGATTATCATGCTGGTGCTTTACAAACGGAGCTATCTAGCCCCAACCTTGCTACCATGGGCAGCGGCCGTATCACGCTAGCTCTGCGTAAGTCTCTAACCCCTGGGAGGGAAACTCCGATCCGTGTCTTTGACTGGCTATCATATACGCGCAAAATTTGAAACGCTGTGCGTCTCCAAAAAGCTATAAACGCCCAATTGCGTGCATATAAAGATGTACGTATTCACTTTTGTTGTCACGCAACACTGAACGCCAAGGCAAGTTTATGACTTATATGCACAGCGCATCAAGTGTGTGCGCGACTAACGCCCAACACAGAACGGATCAACCACAGGACTAATTGTAATATCCCTTATATTTGGATATTTTAAAGTCACACTTCCAGGGGTTATGATCGAGCAAGGCATTCTGGGAAAAAAATGGCGCGGCGAGATCGATCACCCCTGGGAACGAGGTTGATCTAGCCCTACATCTTGTACATGTACGTTGGCGGTCTCCCCATTTTGTCACTATCTTTGTTAGGGGTTGACAGTCAGAAGCAATTCAAACTGTAACTGCCGCTTAGCCAAGGATCACACCCAAGTTTACTGATAACTGAGTATGACTCTGGTCTGGTAAATAAAGCCCTGCCTAGGCTAAGGTCTGGGGTTTTTTAAACACTGTGTTAGTACACAACTTTATTTTTTAGGAATGCAGTTAAGATCTAAGAGGCGCCAGGGCTTAGTTGGTAAAGCACTTGTCTAAAGTAAACAGGATATCCCTGGTAAGTTGAAATGCATAAATCTACATTTTTATAAAGGATTAAAAAAAGTACCAGATCTTAGAACCAAGGTGTATTTTCTTTTAAAGCCATTATACACTTTCAGTAAACAGTATTGTCCAAGTCCCACACTTCGTGTATCACAACTTACGTATAAAATTACAATCCTGCGGAAATTTAGGCTCAATCGGAAATCGGAGTCGGGAGAAAATAACGGGAAAACCCAATTCTGTTTTCGCACGTTTCGCCGTGTCATGACATGTGTTTATAACAAATCCGCAATTCTCGCTAACGAGAATTTATATTGTTTTACCATTTTCTCAAAAAGTAAAGCATTTCATGGACTAATATTTCAAGAGAAGTCTTTCACCATTACCTTCTGTAAACCCTGTAAGTTATTTGTAAATCTGTGAACTTTTTTTTTTTTTCTGTACCGAAAGGGTTCAATGGCTTTAAGGTAGAAGTAATGTGCAAATGTATTTACCTACCTCATCCGATAACTCTCCAAACGTCTGCATAACATCAAAAAGTAGACCCGACTTATAAAATGATTTAACCATTGCCCTGCAAGAAAAAGAGTGAAGATACTTGACATTCAAAATATTGATTAAAACTGAGTCTTCTTCGTTCCCCTTAACCTTTTGATACCGAATTGTTTAGACTAAAAACTGCTGTTGATTTTTTTTTTATTTTTACCACTCAACTGCTCGGGAGTGTATCACACATTCTTATAGCGCTCGTATCCGTCACTCAGTGACGCTCAAGGCGCTTCAGTATTTTCCTGAAAGGTAAGTGGGACTACATTTGAACTACGAGACCTACTCCTTTTACATAGCACAATGTAATGTTTCCTAGGATGCTGTGTCACAATATGCTGCCAATCAAACCAGCAACACCATGGGGAACTCCTTCTCTTAACGATAAGTGCACACAGCTCTTTTGCATGCGTTTCACAAACACACCGGACCAACGTCTTTAGGTCCCATCCGAAGGGTGAAGCTGTGATAAGTGCCTTGCTCAGGGACACAAGTGTGATGACTCGGACTTGAACCAACACTCAGCTGATCAGAAACACCAGAGCTTGAGTTCGGTGCTCTTAAATGCTCGACCGCGACACGCCAGATTGGCTTTTAGTATAGAGTGGTTAATAGACGAAACTTGGTGTAGAGTAAAAGAGGCCTACATGTGCCTTGTTTTTGAAAGGGCAAGGGCACCAAGGCATTTTATCTTTGTGGTAAAAGGGCACAGAATGAGGAAATTGTAAATTTCTACTGGAGCATTTCCAGGGCACGACGGCAATATCCAGGGGCACAGAGGCAATCGCCTTTGTTGCCTCTGTGAAGTATAAGGCCCGGTAAAACTAAAAATCTTACTTGTGGAATCTTCCGGCTCGGTCCTCGTTATCGGCGTAAACGAAGATCTTGAGGGCACAGTTCTCAACGTGAGCCTGGGAGGCGAGCTCACTCGCTAAAATTTCATTGGAGCCTTGTTCTTTCTTAGACTGTGGGAAACAACATTTTTGCAAAATATTTGGTTTATTTTGAAAGACAAAACATGGGTAAGTGTCTTGCTTAAAGACACTATTGGTAATTGTCAAAGACTAGTCTTCTCACTTGGTGTGTCTCAACATATGCATAAAATAACAAACCTGTGAAAATTTGAACTCGATTGGTCGTCGAAGTTGCGAGATAATAATGAAAGAAAAAACACCCTTGTCACACAAAGTTGTGTGCTTTTAGATGGTTGATTTCGAGACCTCAAATTCTAAATCTGAGGTCTTGAAATCAAATTCGTTGAAAATTACTTATTTCTCGAAAACTATGTCACTTCAGAGGGAGCCGTTTCTCACAATGTTTTATACCATCAAACTCTCCCCATCTCGTCAGCAAGTTAGGTTTTATGCAAACAATTATTTTGAGTAATTACCAATAGTGTCCACTGCCTTTAAGCAGCTCTATGAAATCGGGCCCTGGTCTTATTTCTCAAAAACTACAACACCTCAGAAAGTAATAGTTTAAGGGAGGTTTTCTACGATCAAATGTTTTGAGTGTGAATGTGAATGGGAAGTGCACAGGGAACTGTAAATATTTGTAACGTCAGGAAAGGGTGGCCCAAGCATTTTGGCTGGGATCGTAGGTCTACATTGCATTCAGCTTGGGCGATATCACGATATTATCGAATATCGCGATATCAATTTGGACACGATTTCGATATCGGATGGATTTGGTTTTAATTGAAATATCGATATATCGCGATATATCGATATATTGATTAACTATCGCGATGTATTTGCTAGCTGAGACATCTTGCACCCCATAGGTTTGGAGTAAAACCAGAAGACCAGAAGAATAGGTCATTAGAACACCTCTCTTATGCTAGGACTGTCTCTTCTACAACTTTCACTTGGAGTTTTAAGACTGATGATGTCAAGTTTCATTAATCGCGATTATATCGAATATCGTGATATATTGTCGGCGATATATCGTGAATAAAATAAATCGATATCGCCCAAGCTTACATTGCATTGCACCTTCCTACCTTTTCTAGACCATCCATTAAGCTGAATAAGAAGCCTCGATGGTCTGGAGACTTATCCTGTTTATCAAGAGCCAAAGATGTTTCCATTGCATAGCGCCTACCTACAAAACACATCAAAAGCAATCATCAACAAAAACATTACAGGGGATGAACAGATATTGCGTAGCGTCTACCTACAACCACATCAAAAGCAGAAACAAAAACATTGCAGTTATGACTTGAACAGAATAACTCACCATTTGATCGTTATGCTCTCATTTTCTCACGGGGAAAAAAAAGAAGCTGTTTCAAAAAATGGCTTCCGCAATTTGACCTGTTTTCATCTAAGCAAGACATTTCTGTGCTTAGCAGCTTTGAGTCTTGAGGCCTGCTGATGTATTTCCTTTGAATTGAAACCAAATGATTATTTGTTTGTTCACTCCATGGGAACTACAAGCTAATTTATTTGCTAATTAAAATAAAATCTGTTGCTTAAAGTCACTGTGTGTACTTAATGCTAATTAACATGTTGGGTATCCATGCGATGCACAATGATACAGCAGGCCTAATTAACCTGTTTGTTGACAGAGCATTTAATAGCAATCAGCCAGTTTTACACAACAAAAGCAGTGTGTCAGTGCAGCCTGTAATGTAATGACAGATCATGTGCTGAAACATTGAAAGCACTCACACAGCTACATTGTACACAGTCAACCCTCAAATTGATCAAAGTGTCATTCACACAAAGTGTTGTTCAGCCAGAGGTGTATCTGTGTGTCTTTTGGACACCCTGTTTTAAATTTTGACACACTATTAAATTGTATCTGTCATTTACAAATGTATTTTGATTGTAAGTGAGCACTTTGGAAAACCAGTACTTGAATTTCCAGCAAATTTGGACACCCTTAAAATTACAAAATCCTGGTTAAAAATCTGCAATCACATGGCTTGCATTGTAATGAAGGAAATAAATGGTCTTCTTTCGAGTCCATCATCTACTCTTCAAATGTTTGGCCAGGATTAGGCGCATCTCACAGCCTTCTTGTTAGCTGTGATCGGGTCTTCAAGGCACTAAATAACTTGGTTAGAGTTGTAGGAGTTTAGGCATTGCATGGTGAGGTATCAATATTTGGTTTGCAGTAACATCATAGTGTATCTACTTTGATCTTAGAGAACTGTCTTTCAGTACACAGTTACAACATTCTCAAATTGTGTCAACAGATTTGTTGTTTTGATGGTAAGTCAATAAATTTGCAACTTGTGAATCTACATACAGTGTAGTACAACACTGTAGTTGCAAGTGTTGAGCAATCTTACAAAAAACACAGGCTTGATATTCACCAGCAAATTTATGCACGCGTGTGTGAGGTAAGGTTGCCACGGGAGGACAAACCCTAAAGCTGCATTAAGACTCCTTGGATTGAACTCAAGATGTTGCGTTTCATTGCCAAGAAGACCTTGATGAAGACTTCTCCTCCAGGTGGCAAGGATCGACTGGAGGTCTGTCTCCTTAATGATGATCCTCAAGGGTAAGCCATAATAATCAGTTTGTGTTTATTGTAATTGTTTACTGTTCTACTGTTCATTGAAAGCCTTAACATGCCAAATAAATGTTATAGTTATTTTAATCTCTCTTTTTATACACACAAAATGCGTATTGTTTTGTATAGGCCCCCTACTCTTTTAAAAATGCTATGTCAGATTTTTGGCCGATTTGACCCCAAAATTTGGATTTAAAATTCAATAGGTATTTTGATAGGGGTCGAGAAAGTTACAAGCTTTCATTTGAGCCATTGCTAGAAAAAGTCCGCCAATTATTAGTAGCAGTAAAATAAAGTGCTCAAAATTTGTTTTTGTCGGGATCCCGACAATATATCACGTGACCAATTCTTATGTGTTTTATAAGAAACGTTTTCAATTTTTGTCATGGTTCCTGACCATTAAAAGTAAAAGTTAAACTTTTTTTTGTTAGAGCGGGTGATACTCTCTGAAATACCATTCGCTCAAAAAAATCTATTTTTTTAATGTTTGGGGCCAAAAATCTGACATAGCATCTTTAATGTTTTTATCAGTGTAAACATTGCTGCTTTTTTTTCAATCATCTGAGTGTTATTTTAATGTAAAGGTTTTTATCACATTGATCCATGTTGTTTCCTTTTCCTTGTTGCTGTTATTATTTGTAATTCATGATCAATACAGTGCAGTTAGCTGCATTTCATGTTTGTTATTATTGACCATTAAATTAAATGAAATTAATCCATATGGATTAAAAATCTTTCCAGAAAAAAAAGTTCTGTTTATCCAGAAGGATTATTTTCTAAGCAAGCAATCTTTAAAAAATTCACAGTAACACTTTCAACAAGGAAAATAATTCATCTATATGGACTGTGTTGTGGTGGTGTTCATCAGGCTTGGAGTTCCATCTTTGGGAGGGCAATACCATTTGCATTTTGCGATGAGCTTTTATGTTTAATTGGGCACCGAAGCCAAGACCAGGGCAAGCAACAAGAGCATGACCTCTGTGGTCGCCATGATGGTACAGTGTTTGTGTTTTGTCCTCTTCCTGAATATTACACTTTTTAACTTTTATCTAGAGACTATGTTCCCTTTTTTAGGTTTAGTAGTCCTCAAATCTATCTCCCTTTATATATTCATTTTAATTTAGTTTATTATATTTATAATAATAAGGCCCCAGCTAACCGCTGATTTCACAATGACAAGAATAAGTATTGTCGTCTAGTTACTGAATCACAATTTCTTGATTTGTGCAACTCATAATCATAGGCGTTAAACCAATGTTTGTGAGAGAGATTGGTTGTTGCCAGCTTGGTGTTTATATCCCCTTGTGGGAGTTTGCCGAGTTCCCTTGATGGAAAGATCATCTAAACAAACAAACAACGGCCATTTGTTTGTAAATTCTGTAATTTTTTTAAATACACACTTATTTATTTACGGCTGAGAATGTTTGGCAAATAATAAACATCGTTGTAAGAATGTATGGATAAAAACAAATTACGGAAAAGTTTCCGTATGGCGCCAACACTTTTTCATTCGATATGAAATAATAAAGTATCTAATTTACCTCAATGAGATATCCCTTTTTTTGTAAAATAATAAATAGAGTGAAAAAGTGGTGGCGCCATACGGAAAGTTATCCCAAATTACATTCATTGGATAACTTTCCATATGGCGCCACCACCTTTTCACTCGTTTTTACAAAAAGAAAAGGGATATCTCATTGAGGTAAATTAGATACTATGTATATTATTTCATATCGAATGAAAAAGTGGTGGCGCCATACGGAAACTTTTTCCATTCATTAATCAAGTAGGGGAAATAAAATCGAATTTCACACAACTCCATTCACACACTCGCATCATGGAGGTAGAAATATTTACAGTCATGCACAACCTGTCACTGGACATGCTGGATGTGCGTTTGTATTGGATTGCAACACTACCACCACGCACTACGGCAAAAGCAAAGCAAAGTAAACTCCGGCGAACAAACTGTTTTCAACCAAATATCCGCCCACTCCACTAAATTAAAAACCACTCCGTTTCACACAATACTTACAGAAGTAGGCAACCAACGGGTCCCTCTTATCATGATCCTTGGCTAGCAGTAAATACGGTCGAACTGCTCGCAGCTTCGGTGGAATTTCAGGATCCTCGGAGGCCGCCATCTTGTTTGGTATGTTCGCTGGTGCACTATTTCTTGACGCTCGTTTTATATGCAGAAAGCAAGTCCATTGCAGTCGCGAACCAGTCATCATCGAGTCATGGGTTTGTGGGCGGGGGGGGGGGGGGGGGGGTAGGGAGGGGGCGGGGCGCCGGGTAGGAGTAACCTGAATCTTTGTAATACCGACAGAGTAACATGAAAATAACAATATGGATTTATATTGCTGAGTTTCGCTTTATTTATTATCCCCAACTGAAAGAACCAGGGGCCAATTTCATAGAGCTGCTTAAGCAAAAAATTTGCTTAAGCACGAAAATAGCTGGCTTATTTTACACACTGGCCAAAATGTCATGCCATGTACATTGCTTGAGACTGGTATTTAGCTGTTGTTTACTTAGCAAAACAATTGAAAGGGGTCTTGGCCGATAATCTGATTTTACTAAGCAATGAATTTTTTGCTTAAGCAGAATTTTTTGCTAAAGCACCTCTATGAAATTGGGCCCAGGGCTTAATTTTTTAAAAATTACTGTCTGACAAATTTTCTAGTTTGAGTCATCAGCCATCACTCGTGCAAACTTTTGGGATTCCTCTAAGCATATTCTGCGCATAGAAAGTTTTTGTGCTTTCAGGATGTTAGACAAAATTGGGCACACGTACGTACCATCACATTTATTGGGGGGGGGGGGGGGTTCGGGCGCCTCATTCTGAGCGCCTGTTGTGCCAGTGTGTGCTCACTCCCCCCCCCCCCTTGTCTTTTTAAGGAAAACATGCCGTCAGTAAGGGCGAGGCCCTTGGGGCGGGCTGAGTGGGTGTGCGTGGGTGTGTGTATGGGTGTGGGGGGGGGGTAGGGCTCCCATGGGCCAATTTTATATTGCTCAACATTGCTTATTGTTTGCTAAAGAAACGAGCAGGACACCAGTCACAAATATTGTACACGTGACACGTTATTTTGGCTGGTATACAGATTCTGGTAAGCATAATTTGTTTGTGCTTATGCACTTTTTGTGCTCTATGACTATTAGGTAAAATGATAATTGACTTTGTAAAACAAAAGTTGCCCTTCAGAAAATGTGGCCCTCGTATACCTCGTAGACGAAATGGAACAATACCCCCCCCCCCCCCCCCAACACACACACGCACACCTAGGTGCCACATTAAATTTATACAATTTCCTTTAGTCAGTTGTTATTACTCGGTTCCACCTCGGTTTACTTATTGTTTGCGATGTGATTTTTGTTAAATAGAGCTTATTGACATTATTGGCATTAATAATAATTTCGAACTAACCGATCTGCCCTCTTACACTCTGCTCATCACTGGTCCCCGTAACAACCGTTCAAAAATCACCCCAAATCTTTATCAAAACTATCCTCGAAGTATTTCACACCCCCTGACCCTCAATCACTCGAACTGTTTACTTTACCATCTACCTATATACACGCACAATGGACGAGTACAATAACTTCACCCTAAAAAGGTTCTTGGCAACAAAAAATTCAAACGCAGAGTTTATTAAATTTGATCATTTACAATTGACTTGTGTCTGATGTCACTGTAGGCCAAAAGCCATCTCGATTATAATATTATAGAGGACTTGTTTTCTGCCATTATAGTTTTCTCAACAACTGGACGTTCTTTTTATGGTGATTCTTTGACTATAGGTGGAAAACCATATCTGTCTGCCAGATATATTATGTTCTTTAGTGAGAACTTGTCTAGGTTGTTTTAATCTACTACCGCGGAGTAGATTTTCGGAATTTGGGAGACTTCTTAGTTCTGAGAAGATCTGTCCTGCTTTTTAACTACCTTGGCGGCGGAAGGTAAACAATCGGCTGGGACTACAACTCGTGTTTATTGGATCGAGGGAGCTATAAACTTGGAATTCTATATATAAAGTCGATCCAGTGTCCGGATTAGCTGCCTAATTCGTTGCCATGGAATTTGCTTTTCCGAAGTCTGCAAGGCGTGACAGGCGAAGGTCAACTGCTATATTTCTGAAGGGGGTGTAAGTATCCAACAGTCCTTCCAAAATGACACACCACAATATTATTGTATAGAAGAGGTTGTAGTTATTGAATATCGCTTCTCAAATAATCGATAAAATGACTCAACAAAATGGCAACTTCAACAATACATTAAACATTATGTTCTGATATGGCGTAGCTCCGATGTTTACAAGGCTCACTGAATTTATTTATTGGGTCTCTTTGAGAATGCTGCTCATGTACTGATTAGGTTGAAGAGGCCAGTAATGTAATTATTTAAATAAACTTAAACAATTCAAGGCCAAATTCTGTGGCACTGTTCAAACCATTCCGGGAAGATTTACATTCGGAATTATTTACCAATAGTGGCGCTTTTTAAATAAAGAGGTACGCTGTGCCCCGTTTAGCAGGTTGCTGGCAAATACGTTGTTGTTCCGGGGTTCCAGGATAGGAACGTAGGAAAACAAAGCCAGAAAATCGAGTATATCGAGCAATGGAGAGCTGTCGATTGTACGAAACATTGTGAGAAATGGCTCCCTCTGAAGTAACATAGTTTTCGCGAAAGAGGTAATTTCTCACTAAACAAAAAAAGATTTCAGCTGAAGCCTCTGTATAACGCATCTGAAAGCACACAATGGGTGTTTTTCTTTCATTCTTCGGTGACAAATTGAGTCAAAATTATTTGGTTATATGGTTACTTCATGCAGACGTTGTGATACCACCGAGTGAGAATACTATTTGACAAATTTATTACCAAAGTTGTCCAGAGCCTTAAAGTAAGTGCAGTTTCGATTAGTGTGTAAACAGTGACGTCTTTGTGCGTGACTTATTTGCGCTGCCGGAACAGATTTCACTCTTTCTCCAGAAACGTATTATAATCCACCGAGAAACATGCATTTCACGAATCCATCTGAACAAAAGTAAGATTTGTTTACTTTTGTCACTCGGGCTGCAGCTGGGTGTAGGCATTTTGTGATTCCTTAATCAATAATCTGAACAATGAATCATGAAGCACACTTCATAACTTCCTGCGAATGCAATTGCTATACGAATTTTGTTTTCGTAGCGAATGCCAAGCAGGCCGGCTTGAGTTTAGTACAAGTCAACTATGACGCAAAAAGTTCGTTGCGAATTGTGACGTCAAAATTCGAATCCCAGTCGCAATAATGTGGGGTTATGTTTTGGTTGGTATCATTGCAACGCCGATGTCTTCTTGGCAAAATTACCAAAAAGGATGTAATAAAAGCCACACGAAAGTTGAATATAAGTGGAAAATTTGATCTCGTTTAATCTCGGTATCACGTGGAAACTAAAAGAACCGCGGTGAGTTTGTCCACAACTTATCAAGTTTTGGCACCCTTTTCGAATCCACGGTTATGGCTTTCGACTCGGCTTCATTTCAGGCTCCGTATATCTCTCGTCTGAAGCACTGATGATCGCGTACGCAGAGCACATGCAAACTTGTCGAATCAACCGCGGGGCCGAATCCGGAGCAGAAGACGTGGTTTCGAAAAGGGCCTATATATAAGAAGAGACACTCCAATTACAAACCAGTGTTCAGTACACACAATAAATAAATATATTATGCACACAGCAAAAAGACACAAGTATCCTTGACACAAAAAAACAACACTTCATTTGCATACACGTCAATCGATTCCTATTCAGAGTAATTCCCACTTGATTTTGGAAAACCCTTTTAGGGTTAAAATGTTTACACTTTCATTGGTTTCCTCTGCTCGGGGGATTATAACTTCTGAAAGACTAAGGTAAACACTACCCGCATTCATAGGAGTTTCGTGAAGATTATAAGTAGTGTATTTAACCGTCAGTTGCTGCCGTTTGCGAAGTGACGAGCTAAGTAAACTTTCAGAGGGATAAAGCGTTGGAAACAAGTAGAGTATGGTCAGTTTTGTTTCTTGTTGTGGAGAACACAACCGTGAGAAAGACAAGTGTAAGAAGCGGTGATGCACCAAAAGTTGTGACAATTTTCTTTTACGGTGAAAGTTGTTCGATTGGGAATTTTAAGCTGATTTTTGGCAGGACGAAAGCGACTGTTCACGGCCGACATCCACGAGATGTTTGCCTCGGCGACGCTGAATGCGAAGATGCGGAAATTTCGCACGTGAGTATAAAATAATCTAGTAATGATGAGTTAGTGCTGGATGAAAACAAAATGTATCTGTATTTTGGTGACGTTATAGATGACGTCACTGCGTAAAGAGTTCTGAGAGCACATGAATGAAGCATATCAAAAGCTAAAATGATCTCCTAAAATAGTTTTTTCTTCTCCAGTATGTCCATTTGCAACAAGCGTTTGATTTTGTACTTTTGAAAAAATTTATATTTAATTGCTGGGCGGCAATTAACGCACAGAGGTAGAAATGAATCACTAGTGAATTAATGGTCAAAGATACCTCTTTGAGATACATTGTATAAATGTGTGCCCTATATCCCGGTATATTATATTAAATGCATCTTTCGATGGTAGAAAACCCCAGTTGAACCCCACTATATAGACCCCATTATGAACAAACTCTCCCAATCAGCGCATATTTCTAAGTATCTCACTCGCCAGATGGAGAAATCATGAACAATTATTGGGAGATCCTTCGAAACACTGCATGCATCAATAATGTTGAGGCGGTTTGAAGTAATAATTATTGTAACCTGACATTAATGTGGTTCATAATCATAGGCTTACTTTTAGATCCGCTCTCTAGAGTGAAAAGGCACTTTTTGAAGAGCCTTATAATGGACAACTGTTTTTCGAGTGGTCTTCCACTCTTTTAGATTGAAGTTTGCATCTTTTTGAGTGATTTTTCACTCTGTCCTGGAGTGAAACCCCTCTAAAAGAGTGAAATAACCACCACTCTTTTTAAAGAGCCACATGAGGGACAACTCGAATTATAAAAAGTGGTGTTTTTCACTCTTTAACATTTAGTGAGCATTTCCATAGTACCTTACAGGTGTGGCAATAATGCCACTGTTTAAATCCTGCATTGTTTGACCTGCTGAAGGAGCATGGACTCGAAAGTTTGAGCCGCACTCTCGTTGTGCCGCAGTGTCAGATGCAATTGTGTCCGCCATGCAATACTGTCCACTCCGGACACTTTTGCATATGCAATCGTGTCCGGGGCTATGCAAAAACCTTCCGGTGGCCATGTACATGAATATGAATGTGCGCGCGTATAGCGAGCGGACATGCACTGAACCTACGTACATGCAGCATGAATATTCACGTATGATTGCAGCGAAAACCCAACGACCGCACATTTCCAATGTCATTCACGACATGCAAGGACGGTTCTTGCACGGGGCGGACACAACTGCATATGCAAATGTTATGCAGCAGCGTCCGGGCGCTCACAAATGCATATGCATATGCAAAACCGTCCGGCGGACATTATTGCATATGCAATAATGTCCTCCGGATTGCATAGAGGACATTATTGCATGCGACACCGCCGTTGCATTCCAAATACTGTTGTGGTTTTGTTTTTGTGTATGGTTGGTTGTCATAAAGCTACCCCAATCGAGGTAAAATCTTACCCCCTGTTTAAACCAATCTCCCATTCGATACCCGTTAACGACAACAACTACGCTTCGGATTGGATTAGCGTAATGTCAAAGGTCAAGCCAGTTATCACTGGTTGCTATGCAGCTGAAGTTTTATTGCACCTTAGCTGGTAATAGTGGACCACCTCTCTAAGGCCGTATAGTATAGCACTTACAAATACCCACTAGTATTAAGCCAGTGTCAATAATCACCATGTTGTGATAAATAACGAGTCAATACAACATTAAAGGCACTGGACACTATTGGTAATTCCTCAAAATAGTTGTTTGCATAAAAACTAACTTTGAAACGAGCAATGGGGAGCTGTTGATAGTATTAAAAATTGTGAGAAACGGCTCCCTCTGAAGAAACGTAGTTTTTGAGAAACAGGTAGTTTCTCACTCAATGTTACTTCAGGCCTGAAGCCTTTTATTAGGCATCTGAAAATTGTACTGTTTTTTAAGTCACAACACTTTTATTTTTCGACAATTTTTAGGCCCATATTTCATACCAAGCCTAACCGTTCCGTTCGCGGCATATGGTTTGCAGACCGCCCCCCCACCCCCCATCCCGATATAATTACCTCAGCAAACAACAATTCCAATTTAAATCTTACCTAATCCGTTGCTATAGCAACCACGCTTAACCGCTTGTTTCAAAAACGACCCGAACTCCCACAACATGTCGCGCGTTTGTGTTAGATATTGTCAAAAACACACAAGATAACAAATCACAGTGTGTCAATTACGATGACCAAACAACAGTTGGGACGGGAGTATACACACTGGGTGTCAGTCTTTAGAACACTAGTTCGTGACATTGATGCTAAACAATAGATTACCTGTATACATCATTCATCTTCTGAAGGAGAACTTTGTAAGAATGGACAAGTTGGCAAGTTCGAGCACTGAATCAAAATGGAAGAAACTCCGAGCTGCGAGCAAGTAAGTCACATTGTTCATCTGTTTTTGAAACATTGTTTTCTAACATGCAGTAATTCACCATCATTGTTTATATTCGACGTGTTTTGCGATAGCGACTCGTGTAATGCAACAGATAGCCGTTGTTCTTAAAGTCTTACATTACAATGCAAACACAGCGTGGTTTTAGCCGTTGTGGTATGCATTGCTATGTCCACCATTTTGTAGATAAGTACAGACTGAGGTTTAAAACGCTTCTTTTGAATTGATTTGTCGGAAGAGGGGTTTCTTCACTGTATAATTATGCTACTTTGCTTATATCTCGTTATTCACTGTGGGTGTTGAGCATCACGTCTGAACATAACTTCTGCTTTCTTGGACCACTGAAACTTCAGTTGAAGAATATTATTAGCAATTTAGCAATAATGATGAACATAATGGTTCCATGAATTCAATTGCAGTTACATTTTTTGTGGGCACGCGTGAGCAAGTTTAAAATTTAAAATGGGTGCCACAAACAAAAAAAGCAAAATTGTTATTTAGTTTAGGCCTATTCCCGATAAATGTTCACCTGCTCCGTGTGGCCCATATCAGACCCGTTATTTCATCTTAAAGAGGGCAAGGCCATGTTTAGTTTGCAAGAGGCATTAATTATCATTGGTAAATGGTATGTCTATGGGATATACGTTTGAAGGGGCACCAAGGCTTAAACAAGGGGCAACAGTGGCTACTGCCCCGTTTCTTGCGTGTACAACCAGGCCTGCCTCATACTTACAAATGACCTGACATGGTTCTGGCTATCGTCGTGTGAACCATTTTCTTTTGCTGTTTGATGTTTATTTGAATATTTAACTGAAACAGCCGTATAGACGATTCAAACCAATCCCCAGACGTCCTATCGTATTTGACACGGGGTGATAAGGTCAGGAACCAGACCGCTCACCCATATTGGCAACACACTATGCACAACATTGTGTTCAAACTAATTGATTTGGCTTTATTTTATTGTCAACTCTTTGGATTTAAAATAACGTACAGTTTATTATTAGTTTTAGTATCCTGGTAAAATCTAATAATTATCTTTTAGATACAGCGATAAAATAAATCAAGTGTTGTTTTCTTAAGAAGGTTCATACCCCCATGTACATAAATTGTAATAATCTTTAAATAAATACCCATCTTATCTATATAAATATCATAAGTTACAAAATATACCATATACCTAGAGTCATTTTTGTATAGCTAAATTTAATTTATAAGAACCATCACAACGTTGTCAAACGACTGAAATAAGACTACTATATAAATATAAATTAACAGTAACAGTCTTCAAACAAAGCATTTCATATGAGTTTTATGCATTATAGTCTTAACATCGTAGTTGCAATACCAGCCGCGTTTTATTTTTTCATTTTCGACTTTTAAAATGTATCCGGCGTGTATCTAACCTTTTTCCTTTGACGAGGTGTAATTATTTATAAGAGTTTTATGATTTTTTGTCTCAACTTCGTAGTCGCAGTATCAGCCGCGTTTTTCGCTTTCAACTTTTCTACATTTAAGTATTATGGTGTTTGTGTGACCTTTTTTCTTCGACGATGTGTAATTTATCCTCTCAGTGACTCTCAGGTCAGAGGTCACAACGTCAGGATGAACTTAGTGTGAGCAGCTGTTGCGAGTTTTAAAGAATTGAAAGATGTCCAAATAAATCATTCAGCAATTAGATCCAACTCAGTATTGAACTTCTGACAACAAAATACAGTAGCAGATTTGGGCCTATACTGTGTTCTGGGTCCGGGTAAATTAAACCTTTTGAGCTACAGACCAAGTGGTCTGTCACTCGAGCCCTGTCATACATTGTAATATTTATACGAAATTTGAAATGCCCACATTGCTAGCCTAACGAGATGGAATGCAATTTTATTCCCCATACTTTATATTCTTTTAGTATTTTATAATAAGTGCCTTATTGATTGAAAACATTCTTAAAATGAATTTTAGCAAAGATCATTTGTTGCCGCTGTAGTTATCTCTATGTGTGTAAGCTTACAGTGTTAAGTTGAACATGAAATATACGATGACTAGAGCAAGCTAGTCGAAACGTTGAGACCAATTTCAGAACTGACTCCGCGGCAGTACAGTTAATTACGATCCTATAAGCTAAAGTAGTAGTCCAGTCTAATTTCTATACCATCCGCCCTGGTAATAGTTAAAAAACAGGACAGTTCTTTTCAGAACTGAGAAGTCTTCCGAACCTCCGATTATCTACTCCACGGCAGTAGAATAAAGCAAGACAGTTCCCTAAGAACAACTCTACCTGGCAAGTAGATACACACATGGTGTTACCGCAAACCAAATATACATTGATACCTCACCATGCAATGCCTCAAATCCTATATAAATATAGAATCATTACCTTTTGTGATTCAAGAGCAAGTAATATATGGCAGTATAAATCTTACTTAAGGAAATATAACTATTCAAAATTCACTACAATATTATTGATGACGTCAGCAGATAACAAACCATAGTGCATTCCTCCCAACTCATTCTTCTTCTGTCCACCACGAGAAAGAAACGGGAAATTATTCCCAGAGGCAATGCACTGCCGACTAAAGAAGCCCGTGCCGCACAGTGGCAAAAGCACGCTCCGAACGGAAATTGAATCTACACTGGTTTTATTCGTATTCAAAAAATGCTGGCATTTTCCTCCGTGTTTTTCCGTTCTGTGATCTGTTGGCTCTGCCTCAAATCGCATAAGAATGATTGTTCCTTTCCGATTATCTCATTCTGTTGGTCAACCAGACATATTCGTCATTCTGTGGATACAAAACTCGTTTATCGGGCTGAGAATAAACTACAAATAATAGTAAACTTGCGGGTGCAACCATGTAATATTTCTCTTTTGAGGGAATGTCTCCAAACTTGCAGTACAACCATGTACATGTAGTGGTTAGTTTTTGAGGGAGTGGTGGCTCTGGAAAGTGAGCCGGTTTGGTCTCGACGTATCAAAAGGTATACTCTGCTCGTCTTCAGACTCATTTTGGACAATCTTCAAACTTGAGGGCCGGGCTGCAACCATGTAATCATACTCTTGAGGATGTGTTGGCTCTGAAAAGAGACGGTTTGGTCTTGACGTTTCGAACAGCATACTCTGCTCGTCTTCAGACTCATTTTGAACAATCTTCAAACTTGAGGGCCGGTGCTACCATGTAATAATACTCTTGAGGATGTGTTGGCTCTGAAAAGAGCCGGGTTGTCTCGACGCTTCGAACAGTACACTCTGCTCGTCTCTGGGCTCATTTTAGACAATCCTCAACTCGATTTAAGGTCCAGCTTTTCAGAGTCAGAGATGTTGTTAATAACATAGGAAATTTTGTTGTTTTGATTGGAGGACGCTATACTGACTCCTGTGACTTTTAAAGCGACTAGTCGCTGCAATTTTTTGAGAGTTGAGTCGATCTTTGTGATGGTTAATTTTGAAACTGACTTCGCCGTCTTCGGTGAAACGTCAAACCATGACGACGCCGGGAAAGTGGGGACTTACTCCACACCGCATATTCATCGAGCTCCCAGGCCGAAGAAATCGCAATTTAAACGGCGGACGTCGTCGCTCCCGCCACGGCAGGTCAAGGATGTTCCGAAAATCAAAGTGCAACACAGGTCAGCGTCTGCCATGGACCAAACCCGTCTTTATCCGTAAGTTGTTTATTTTCAGAAATGAAATTTATATGGACTTCAAACGTTTTCCTTCTTGCTCTTTGTTTGTCTGGGGTTATAAAACCTTTGCAACCTGTACCTATACGAAAGCTCAAATAATTTGATTATGACCAACTGACTCTTTTACATTTTGAAACATAAAGTGGGCAACAAAATAATGTTGTATTGTGGATTTTGGGCATTGCATGGTGAGGTATCAATATATATTTGGTTTGCGGTAACACCGGTGTGTGTGTACTTGCCATGTAGATTATGTTCTTTACTATAGGGAGTAGATTTTAGTAATTTGGGAGACTTCTCAGTTCTGAAAAGAAAGGTAGAAGTTTTGTCGGGACTACTACTTCAGCTTTAGTGGATCGAGGGGACTTCTCGTTATTAGCTTCCCTACCGCGGAGTAGATGACAGTTTGTATACTTTTGTATAACCTTGACAGCCAATGTCCAACTTGTAACCCTTGTGTATCTCTAAGGTTTTAAAATAAATAAATAAATAAGTAAATAAAATGAATAAATAAAATTTACCCTAATACATGTAAGTGTCAACCGGCGGTCGTGGTCCGCTACGATCACTCGGCCTCATGAGCTCCATGTAAACCGGCTGTTGTCGAACCACTCTACCAGCCTCAATACTCGCCCTCAAACTCTCAGAATCTTCATACGTAGGAGGCCGATCACCTCCTCTGTTATGGGTGAGCTCCTGGTAGTATGAGGACTCATCTCGGGCACTGGGTGTGGGGTTGGTACCTCTTTGCGAGGTACTGAGTTGGCGGCTAGCCGCGAGGCGAGGGGCGTAGGGGTACGAATAGGATGTTGTTGAGGGTTTGCGTCCGGAGGCGCCCCTTGACGCGAAACGACTGTCGTTGTCGTAGGTTGGATTGTTGACGCCTGTAAACAGGGTTTTAAATATTAAAGGCATTGGTAATGGTAGTTACTCAAAATAATTGTGAGCATAAAAACGTATTTTATGCATTTGAAAGCACTTTGTACAAGGGTGTTTTTCTCTCATTATTCGCTTCCAACTTCGATGACCAAATGAGTCAAACTGTTCACAGATGTGTTATTTTATGCATGTTGTGACACACCAAGTGAGCTGAGAATACTGGTTTTACCCTGAAGGTGTCCAGTGCCTTAGATGTATTGGATGACTCCTATTAATAATAATAATAATAATAATAATACCATTTATATAGCGCCTTTTCCTAAGGTTACAAAGCGCTCAGAGAATGACAGAAAAAAAAAAAAAAAAAAGGAATGCAAACAAAAACCAAGAGGAAAACCACGACTAGGCAAAGCTAGCAGCATTTAGCCAAGAAAGTCCCGCGCAAAGCCTGTCTCTCTTTGACTAGAACTGCAGGCCAAGCAAAGCGAGATTTACTGATTGAAAAAGAATGTTTTCAGAGACCTTTTTAGCATGGTAACAGAGCTAGAACTTTTGGTTGAATTTGGAAGGGAATTCCACATCCTAGGGCCTGCAACTGAAAATGCTCTGTCTCCTGATTTTCTGGTGGTTCGAGGAATATACAAGTTGCCCTGTGAACGTAAGTTGCTCTTTATAGCCCTGGTTTCTAATGAGTTGGAAATGTATGTGGGATAAGTACCAGACATACACTTAAACATGTTTAAGGCCAATTTGAACATTATTCGTTTTTCTACTGGGAGCTATTGTCTGACCAAGCAATCAATTGAAGCTCTCTTGCTGAAACATTTGAATCCTTGCCGAGGCTTACCTAATTTTTTGAAATTATGTCTTAATAATAGTTACCCTTCATTCCGTCTGATGGTGCGATTGGTGCCATCGAAGAATTGGTACTACGTCTGATCGAAGGCCTGAAGAAAAACAATTAAAATTTGAACGAAAGTATGAAAATGAATTAATCAGTTTCTATTCAAAAGGTCACTATTCAAAAAGGTTCTATTCAAAAAAATAAATACAACCATACGCGAAAAAATGTATTCAAGGTATTTTTTTAGTACTTGCTACAGAAGCAGGTCAAAATTATCTGAGGAAACTAGTAGACTGGCTCCCAGTCCCATTATCTCCGTAGGCCGTGTCCAAAATGGCGGCTACAACGGCTTATGGCAACGGTTCATGGCTACAACTGTTACTGAGGATGTCGCTAAGGACGTCCTATACTTTAGCGCGTGATGACGCGGTGATCAAGCCGAAGCCGTAGTCGTAGCCGCCAATATTCGGCCACGGCACCTTTAAAAAGGGTGCGAGAAAACAGTTCTTAAAATAATAATTTATTCCAATCTTACCCTCTGCTTGTTGGTTGCTTTCTGTTGACGAGGCAGACGGCTATTGCTATAACGACCAAGACCAAGAAGAGTAGAATGCCGCCCCCAACGGCTAGGCCTGTCAGCAATCCATGGTTGAAGACTGTGCCCTCATCACGGTCTTGCGTCGTGGGGTTGACTGCATGGGTAGTGAGAGTGGTACCAGACCTGAAGTGACGTTGATGATAAAATTGGTTTAAACAGAACACGTGTAACTGTAAGTGTGAGTAATTTTGTTTGACAAAGTAATGTCAGTTGAGCTGTATAGACCGCTTTAGAGCTTGCATGAATATAGCCTGAATATCTGACGTCACACTTCGCGGCTCCTGAATTACGCCCTGAGCGTACGTCCGGATCCGTACAAATGTACCTTTGACCTCACAATAATTTCAGATGGAGAATCGCAGTCAAATCCCACGTACATGCACAAACATATAAAACAACAAGACATGCTTGCATGTACATAACATTATTCGCACCGCATGCAGACGACCGAATTACAGTGCAACTGACAAACATCACCTCGGACCAATCAAAACACATGGAAAGCTTACGTCACTGCAATGAAACCATTTGGCCCCTATAATACCGGTGCAGGGATAAAGACATGGGACCAGTCTAGCATGAACAGAACACACTTTGCGTGAACTTGAGAGAGGGGCCGGGGGGGGGGGGGGTCGTATGAAGACACCATACATAATAACCCACCTTTCCACAATCATTATATCACAGAAGCAATATGGCATGGCGGCAAATGACGTGCAAGCATTTCCAGTGCACTGCGAGAGTTGGGCCCTGTGAATGGAAGAGTTACAAGTCAAAAAAGGCTTCATCTTATACTCCTATACGGAGAGAAGAAATAATGTTCAATATCCTGATTATGGTCACAAACACTCATACATGATGTAGTCGAGTCGAACTGCGTCATCAGCCCCCCCCCCCCCCCCACCCACCCTCCTTGCCAAGTGAACTACATTCAAATCGGGTACGTAAGATTGGCACGTGGTCCACTAAGACCAATCAGATCCGCAGTAGACATACCACTGGTTTATCGATGTCAGAACCCCATTATACACAATGACACGAGTTGTTATAAACCTTTATGGAAAGGAACGCTCCTATATAGACCTTTATCATTGTGTTGCCATCTTGATTTTACTCCATTCCAACTCATTGTAACCAAACTGAGGCTGGACTAAATAATAGTCTGGTGCCATGTTTGCGCAATGTATGTTAGCATGCATTACTGTTATGCATTACTGTTATGGAAACAGGGAACGTGACCAAGAGGGTGACAGAGTGCATAAAGGTCTATACTCCTATGTTTTATACCCTTTTCGAAACCACCGGTCTCAACTACTGGTCCAGTAGACCAACAGTGACATTTATTGTGTTTACAGCAAAATACCGCTCCTTGTATAAACTCACCTATTTCCCGTTCGACACAACCAGTATGTCTCGATGTCGTCTTCAGAACACGAGCAATGAGTCATGTGACTGCAGTATGCGCACTGTACGTCACCGTCACAGATCTGGTAGCAATACGGGTCTTCGCTCAGATAGAACTGGGCTATATTCATATTAAAAAAAGTATTTTAAAACTTAAGAAAATCTACATCAATTATGAGTTGAGCAAGAAAGAATGAGTATGCCGGAAGCTTCGAAGAAGGATGAGATCAATTAGTGCAAAAACTGACCGTCTTAAGAATAGTTTTTAAAGTTAAGAATACTGCTTAGAAAATATACTAGCTTAGCGAAAGCATTTGCGGGGCACCGGTCGCCACAATGTAAATTTCATGGAATGGTGGTATGTAAATGGTAACCTAGTTCTGCTAAGCAATTTTTCTGTGCTTATCAAGGTTTGTGCTAAAAGGCTATGTGAAATTGGGCTGTGGGTCCGGTTTCATAGAGCTGCTTAAGCACAAAATACAGCAAAACAAATGTCTGCTAAGCAAGCAGTGGACCAGTTAAAAAAATATCTGCCAATAATGGTGTTTTGGTTGGTCACTCCTTTCTGCTGAGCAGACTTGTGTAGCGCTTAGCAGATTTGAGTGCTGAAGCAGCATGCAATTGGCCCCTGTGGTCGATTTCACAAAGCAGGTATGATTACCTACCTCTCAGTGATTTGTATTGTGTCATCACACTTTGCTTAGCATAAGGTTTGCAGTTCAGATCAATCTTAACTGTATTTACCTGCCATAGTAATGTTGCATGGTAAAGTCACATTGCATGAGCAATACACCATCACTGAAGCTGAATGGGCCACTGCTTCGTCACCTCCGTACCTTAAAATGTGAACAAAATACAAATAATACACAAGTTTATCTGTGTTTATTAGTGTGGTTTTCCATAGGGGGCCTATTCGAGAAAGGTAAATGCTTTATTCATTTACGGTGCTTCTGGAAAACTGGACAAAACTGATGGACTGCTCTCCGAAGGGTCTTATGCACGCACCCCTTCATGGAGCTTTTACTGCACGCAATGTAATTCAGAAATCCTTCCTTTTCATATAATTTGCTCAGCCGTGACTACCTTTTTCACAATGTTAGTGTGCTAGTTAAAAGAAAGGTAATGCAAACTAAAGAGTCTTTCTCAATGGCCATAAGACGACACAACTTAAATAGGTATCTAAGTGTAACATGAGCAGTGTTACTAGAGCAAGCTAGTCGAAACGTTGAGACCAATTCAGAACTGACTCACCGGTAGTGCAGTTAATTACGATCCTATTATCTAAAGTAGTAGTCCAGTCGATTTTCTATACCATCCGCCCTGGTAATAGTTAAAAAGCAGGACAGTTCTTTTCAGAACTGAGAAGTCTCCTGAACCTCCGATTATCTACTCCGCGGTAGTAGAATAAAGCAAGACAGTTCTCTAAGAACAACTCTACCCGGCAAGATAGATACACACATGGTGTTACCGCAAACCAAATATACATTGATACCTCACCATGCAATGCCTAAAATCCTATATGAGCAGTTAAGTAGAAATACATGAATAGAGAGAGGGAGAGAGGCAGAAAGGCCACAGAAAAAAACAAGGGGTAAACAGTGAATATGGACAGAAACGGGGGTTGAGGTGTGAACGTAATTCAGACAGGATTTATTTTATAGGGATCATAGAATTAAATAGAAGGGGTTAGTACCACACCTTTTCCACATGGAAACAATATCATGATTCACGCTACTTATTTCCACAAATCCCACCGCTGCCACCAAAAGAACGGACCACAAAAACATCATCGTAGATTATGGCTCCAGTCTGCCGTGATTCAGCAGCAGAAATCCAGGTATTCGGTACGCATCATTTGCTGTCTGCAAGTGTCTCCACAAGTCACTCAAACATTTTGTGTTCTAGTCGGTTACTAACTGGTTGAGCAATCGAGAATGTCGTAAGATTTTCCAGGACAAAACTAACTACATTGTTGCCATTTAAAGAAACTTTTCTGCATTGCGTATGTGACCCAATTGTCAGATTACCCTCATTGATATACCAATTGCATTGTGATAGGGTCATGGTTTGAACTGTTCATTGTTTATACGAGATATATGGATTTATTATAATAATCAATCGTTTCTATTCATTGCCGTGATATGTTTTCAAAGATTGTCCTTGTGGCAAAACAATGGGCAGACACAGCATCTGTTCTAGCCTGAACATCTGACCTTTCACCTACACTCATTTCACATTGAGATACGCAGTCTAATTCTTCACCATAATATACAATAGTGTGACACTGCATGCAAACGACCAAAAGTAAGCTTTCCATATCTGTGTTTTGATTGGTCCGGGGTGACGTTTGTCAGCTGCGCCTACATCAACTCCGACCAATCAAAACACAGCTATTGAAAGCATTCGTCACTGCACGTTTATCCAATGACATCATTAATGTTTGTACATGTATATCCAATGAAATCACTGGTTCTAAAAAGCCCGTACATGTACATGGGACCACCAGTCTACATGCACATTCTGTTGTTGTTGTTGTAGAATTACATCCTCGTTCCCAAACAAAATAAAATTGAAGTGGCGTAGATCGATTTCTATCGCATGTTGATGGTGTGTATACACACCTCTAGTGTTGAGAAGAATAGTTATGTTATAATGAGAAGAATAGTTATGTTATAATGCGAAGGGTTGACGCCCTTTTGTGGAAGTTGGGATTAAGTATGGTGATTCATTATTGAACATAAGAGATTAACTTAAAGGTAGGAGTCAAACTGTAGTATATTAAGTATTGAGTATACAGTGCTAACACACATCAGTGTATAGTAAAACCGAAATTAATATTAAGCCTATTAACCCGGAAAATACGTGGTAATTTATATCTGTAAAGCAGGGTGTTAGTTTAAAATTATGTCTCTAGCTATGTCTCATGAACAAATGTATAAATATTCGGGGTAATTAAAAAATGTTTTTCAAATGTTTACCAACTAAGCCACGGCGCCGGATACTTAAAAGAGATGTAGACATTTACACTAAATGAAGTATTGGCGAATTCTATTTAAAATGCTCTTTAAAAGTAACTTGAACAAACAAACAACCAACGCCCGGTAGGGCCCTCAGAGGTTCAAGTCTGATGCTCTACCGACTGAGCTAACCGGGCTCTGACAAACTCTCAATAAGAAACACGTTATGAAATGACAAGTTAACAAAGATGGCTAGTTCAAAGTGTAGATTAAAACTGTAGGCACCGCCCGGATTCGAACCGGGGATCTCCTGTTTACTAGACAGGCGCTTTACCAACTAAGCCACGGCGCCTGTTGGCAAAGTTTCATTTGATTGTAGTAAAAAATGGGCCCAGCATGGTATTCATAGAAAAATGTTAAACAAGAGAAAAACATGGTCGCCCGGTAGGGGACTTGAACCCCTGACACTCAGATTAAAAGTCTGATGCTCTACCGACTGAGCTAACCAGGCTCATTTACAATTTATAGTACTATAGCTATGCCTTCATAATAAAACAAATTATTTGGTATAATTAGTTAAATAAAACAAAGTTAAAATGTAAGGCACCGCCAGGATTTGAACCGGGGATGTCCTGTTTACTAGACAGGCGCTTTACCAACTACCCACGGCGCCAGTTGGGAAAGTATCATCTGAAATAAGTAAACGAAATTAATTTAGCATGATGAAGATTCAAAGAGAACTGTTTGGGTAAAAACAAATGATCGCCCGGTAGGGGACTCGAACCCCGCGACCCTCAGATTAAAAGTCTGATGCTCCACCGACTGAGCTAACCGGGCTCAGTGTGCAGGGTGTTAATTTCAATCTATAGCTTTGTCTCAGTAATGAAATAATTTAATTTAGCTTAAACAAAACAACATTTGAAGGCACCGCCCGGATTCGAACCGGGGATCTCCTGTTTACAAGACAGGCGCTTTAACAAATATAAGCCACGGCGCCTCTGGACAAAGATTATTTGATTGTAGCAAAAATGTTCCTAGCATGATATTCATTCAAAAAAAGTTTAAAAGAGAAAACAGGGTCGCCCGGTAGGGACTTGAATCTAAATTTTTCAGACTTTTCAAAGACCAAAACATAGGCACCTCCCGGATTCGACCGGGGATCTACTGTTTACAAGACAGGCGCTTTAACCAACTAAGCCACGGCGCCTCTGCTACGACACGTAACGTAATGGAGCCATAACCGAAAGAAATAATGATTGAGTGACAAACGCAACAGCGCCCGATAGGGGACATGAACCCATCCATGACCCTCTGAAAAAAACTTGTTGATAAAAGAATGAACAAACCTGAATTGCGTGTTATCGCAGCGTATGACGGAGAAGTCACCCATTACCGAAACAATTGTATTTCTTGCAGGCCGAAAAAAAATGTACATTGAGAAAATAATAATTGAGAAAAAAGGCACCGTTCGGATTCGAACCGGGGATCTCCTGTTTACTAGACAGGCGCCTTAACAACTATAAGCCACGGCGCCTCTTGACAAAGTTTCATTTGATTGTAGTAAAAAGTGTTCCTAGCATGATATTCATTCAAAAAATGTTGAAAAGTGAAAACATGGTCGCCCGATAGGGGACTTGAACCCCTGACCCTCAGATTAAAAGTCTGATGCTCTACCGACTGAGCTAACCGGGCTCTGACGAACTCTTAATAAGAAACACATTATGAAATGACAAGTATACAAAGATGGCTGTTTCAAAGTGTATGTTAAAACTGTAGGCACCGCCCGGATTCGAACCGGGGATCTCCTGTTTACTAGACAGGCGCTTTGCCAACTAAGCCACGGCGCCTCTTGACAAAGTTTCATTTGATTGTAGTAACAAATGTTCCTAGCATGATATTCATTCAAAAAATGTTGAAAAGTGAAAACATGCTCGCCCGATAGGGGACTTGAACCCCTGACCCTCAGATTAAAAGTCTGATGCTCTACCGACTGAGCTAACCGGGCTCTGACGAACTCTCAATAAGAAACACATTATGAAATGACAAGTATACAAAGATGGCTGTTTCAAAGTGTATGTTAAAACTGTAGGCACCGCCCGGATTCGAACCGGGGATCTCCTGTTTACTAGACAGGCGCTTTGCCAACTAAGCCACGGCGCCTCTTGACAAAGTTTCATTTGATTGTAGTAAAAATGCTCCTAGCATGATATTCATTCAAAAAATGTTGAAAAGTGAAAACATGCTCGCCCGATAGGGGACTTGAACGCCTGACCCTCAGATTAAAAGTCTGATGCTCTACCGACTGAGCTAACCAGGCTCTGACGAACTCTCTATAAGAAACACATCATGAAATGACAAGTTAAAACTGTAGGCACCGCCCGGATTCGAACCGGGGATCTCCTGTTTACTAGACAGGCGCTTTGCCAACTAAGCCACGGCGCCTCTTGACAAAGTTTCATTTGATTGTAGTAACACATGTTCCTAGCATGATATTCATTCAAAAAATGTTGAAAAGTGAAAACATGCTCGCCCGATAGGGGACTTGAACCCCTGACCCTCAGATTAAAAGTCTGATGCTCTACCGACTGAGCTAACCGGGCTCTGACGAACTCTCAATAAGAAACACATTATGAAATGACAAGTATACAAAGATGGCTGTTTCAAAGTGTATGTTAAAACTGTAGGCACCGCCCGGATTCGAACCGGGGATCTCCTGTTTACTAGACAGGCGCTTTGCCAACTAAGCCACGGCGCCTCTTGACAAAGTTTCATTTGATTGTAGTAAAAATGCTCCTAGCATGATATTCATTCAAAAAATGTTGAAAAGTGAAAACATGCTCGCCCGATAGGGGACTTGAACCCCTGACCCTCAGATTAAAAGTCTGATGCTCTACCGACTGAGCTAACCAGGCTCTGACGAACTCTCTATAAGAAACACATCATGAAATGACAAGTTAAAACTGTAGGCACCGCCCGGATTCGAACCGGGGATCTCCTGTTTACTAGACAGGCGCTTTGCCAACTAAGCCACGGCGCCTCTTGACAAAGTTTCATTTGATTGTAGTAACAAATGTTCCTAGCATGATATTCATTCAAAAAAATGTTGAAAAGTGAAAACATGCTCGCCCGATAGGGGACTTGAACCCCTGACCCTCAGATTAAAAGTCTGATGCTCTACCGACTGAGCTAACCGGGCTCTGACGAACTCTCAATAAGAAACACATTATGAAATGACAAGTATACAAAGATGGCTGTTTCAAAGTGTATGTTAAAACTGTAGGCACCGCCCGGATTCGAACCGGGGATCTCCTGTTTACTAGACAGGCGCTTTGCCAACTAAGCCACGGCACCTCTTGACAAAGTTTCATTTCATTGTAGTAAAAAATGCTCCTAGCATGATATTCATTCAAGAAATGTTGAAAAGTGAAAACATGCTCGCCCGATAGGGGACTTGAACCCCTGACCCTCAGATTAAAAGTCTGATGCTCTACCGACTGAGCTAACCAGGCTCTGACGAACTCTCAATAAGAAACACATTATGAAATGACAAGTATACAAAGATGGCTGTTTCAAAGTGTATGTTAAAACTGTAGGCACCGCCCGGATTCGAACCGGGGATCTCCTGTTTACTAGACAGGCGCTTTGCCAACTAAGCCACGGTGCCTCTTGACAAAGTTTCATTTGATTGTAGTAAAAATGCTCCTAGCATGATATTCATTCAAAAAATGTTGAAAAGTGAAAACATGCTCGCCCGGTAGGGGACTTGAACCCCTGACCCTCAGATTAAAAGTCTGATGCTCTACCGACTGAGCTAACCGGGCTCTGACGAACTCTCAATAAGAAACACATTATGAAATGACAAGTATACAAAGATGGCTGTTTCAAAGTGTATGTTAAAACTGTAGGCACCGCCCGGATTCGAACCGGGGATCTCCTGTTTACTAGACAGGCGCTTTGCCAACTAAGCCACGGCGCCTCTTGACAAAGTTTTATTTGATTGTAGTAAAAATTCTCCTAGCATGATATTCATTCAAAAAATGTTGAAAAGTGAAAACATGCTCGCCATAACATACAAAACGCGATTTAAAATAAGCTATTGTCGATAGCAAAATATCGAAGCTAAACTACTTTGTTTGTCACCAGACAAACAACGCCCGGTAGGGGACTTGAACCCCTGACCCTCAGATTAAAAGTCTGATGCTCTACCGACTGAGCTAACCGGGCTCTGAAGAATATACATTCAAAGCCAAGTTTAAAGATTTTGACCAGAAAGCGTCAAGGCGGAAACTGTATTGTTGTAAAACAAAAAGGCGCCGCCCGGATTTGAACCGGGGATCTCCTGTTTACAAGACAGGCGCTTTAACCAACTAAGCCACGGATTACAGGATTACAGAACAGGGTGTTCACAGTTTATAACACTGGACACCTTAGGTTATAAAATTGTCAAAGACCAGTCTTCTCACAAAATTATGCACAAAATTAACAAACCTGTGAACATTTGCACTCAATTGGTCGTCGAAGGTGCGAGTTAATAATGGCTGAAAAACACCCTTGTCACGCGAAGTTGTGTGCTTTCTTTGAGACCTCACGCGTGAGGTCTCGAAGTCGATTCAAATATTTTACTGAGAATTTACTTCTTTCTCTCAAAAACTACGTTACTTTAGAGGGAGCCGTTTCTCACAATGTTTTATACTATCAACAGCTCCCAATTACTCGTTACCAAGTAGGTTTTTATGCTTACCATTATTTTGAGTAATAACCAAAAGTGTCTAGTCCCTTTAAGACTAGTCTTATAGGAGAACAGAGGACTAGCCATACGTTTTTAATAACCAATAAACAAATCATATTTGACTTATCATCCTAGTTAGGACTATGCAAGTGCGATCCCCGTTATGTTGTCCGTGGTAGGGCGTGGTCGTAAAAGACTATACACAGTTGCCCAAATGAGATGTTTGTACAGGCTCCACCTAACTCTTTCAAACGCTACCTTAAATCAACATCATGAATATTCATGAATAGTTTGTATACGCCAGAAGCAACAAACACATCTGTTGGTGTGTATTTGTATACGGCATTTGTACACCTTTGATCTAAATGAAAACGCTGTATACAAAAATGCCTTTTTATATTGTGTTTGTATTGTAGTGCAAAAATTGATGTTACACAGCCACACAATATGCATTTACATGTACATCATAAACGCTTATTCAATAAAAATGTGATAGGCCTATCCAAATTCATAAAACTGGTCTAATTTTTTCAAACTTTTCAAAGACCAAAACATAGGCACCGCCCGGATTCGAACCGAGGATCTCCTGTTTACAAGACCGGCGCTTTAACCAACTAAGCCAGGGCGCCTCTGCTACGATATATAACGTAATGGAGCCATAACCGAAAGAAATAATGTTTGAGTGACAAACGCAACAGCGCCCGATAGCGGACTCGAACCAATGACCCTCTGATAAAAAAGCCTGTTGATCAAAGAATGAACTAACAAGAATTGCATGTTATCGCAGCATGTGACAGAGAAATCACCAATTGGCCGAAACAATTGTATTTCTTGCGGCCGAAAAAATATACAAAAAATAAGTGAGAAAAAAAAGGCACCGCTCGGATTCGAACCGGGGATCTCCTGTTTACTAGACAGGCGCTTTGCCAACTAAGCCACGGCGCCAGGTGATTATAAAGCTAAAATTTGTACTCTAATATGGACGCCTGGTTATTGTAATGCTAATGTGGGCACTGATCTAGTAGTTGTACCAACAGAGATCAGATAGTTGTATACGTGTCAAATGAGCCGCGGAGCGCCCTCATGTGGTAACAATTAAGTTAATTAAAATGGAGCATTCATCTAAAAAGACCTCAATGGTTAGTAGTCATAATATGGCTTATGCTTATTGTGGTATCAATTTAGGTAGGTCATTCTTGCCCCAAAGACATTTTAAAATGTTTAACATTAACATTTAATGGCTTATGTTTATCTATCATAAACAATTTGGGAGATTTTGTTTACTCTTATATATATATTTTTTTTTTCCAAGTTTAGGGAGTTTTTGTGTTGTAATCGAACTGGTGTACAGTATTGAATTTGTGTACAATAATATTGTTTCCTTAAATTCTACAATACTTCTGTACAAATCATGTAGGACACAATCAACATATTTTATAGGTCTATACATGGAGGTAGAAATACATCCACCATTTTAAAACTGTATGGTCTTCGAAATAAAAAAATAAAAAAACGAAAATTGAATCAGGCACCGCCCGGATTTGAACCGGGGATCTCCTGTTTACTAGACAGGCGCTTTACCAACTAAGCCACGGCGCCACATGAAGATTATTTCACAAACTTGTAACTCTAATAATTATGCCTGGTTATATAATGCTAATGATGGGACTTGTTGGTGGTTGTGTAACACGTGTCAATTATTCCGCGCAGCGCCCTCACGTTGTATTATTTTAGTTATGTATTGGGCATTAATTCCTCAAAGATCTCATGGTTGGTTTCCTTCCTCCATGGTTAATCATAAAATGGATTATGTATATATCTATAAATTAAACAATTTGGGGCTTGCACATCTGGCGTCACACTTCGAGGCTCGTGAATAACGCCAGAGACCGGCCTCCAGCCGGCGTGTAAATTCACCTTTGACCTACATTCATTTCACATAGAGATACGCAGTCAAATTTTACAGGAAGCTGTGTTTTGATTGGTCACTTCAGTTGACCTCAGACCAATCAAAACAAATCCAGCTACGATAGCTTTTAGTCACTGCATTTACCCACAGTAGTATCATTGTATCCAATGAAATCACTGGATCTGAATAGCAGGGGCTCAGTCTATGTTACACCTTCGTCCCTGTATGTCAGTTAGCCCTGTAGCGGTGACGTCATGACCAATTTACATCCGGTTCAAAAGTGGGATCGGAACCGGATCAATAACGCGATGCCAGCTGATGGGTTCTAAAAAAAAACATGCTGGATCTCAGTCCACATTTCTGGATTGAGTGTTAAGGCGGTGACTGTTAAACAATTATATTATTGTTCTCTTGTCTGTTGATCTTCTATCGGTATCATATATTATATATCAACAACAAAAGATTACACACAGAAATAAGACAGCAGGGTTAACAATGCGTACAAGACAATAAAACAAAATACAAATAAACCCAATATTCCATTGTGTTCCATACTGAGTATATATGTAACTACGGGTGTCGAAAATACTCAATTACGGCAAGAATTTAGAGCCACATGTATTTGACTAATGGGTCAATTAATATTGCAACCTGAACATTTTTGCACATGATATGTCAAACCATGGAGGTATACCTAATCCCAAAACTAACATTACATGTCCGTAATCGTTTCTAACCGCACCCTGTTAACATCAATTAAGGGTTGCCCCCAGTGTTGTTACTCATACGCCGACAAAACATGGCGTCATAGCCAGTAGAGGTTTATCTCAAACACAAGGAGGGCAAATTTCAAGGGGCTGTTGTTAAATATTTAACAACTATGAAATAACAATTTATATAGCAGCTCCCGTCTGTTTCGATACATGCCCTTTAGACCCAGCTGCATTGTGTTTGTAGTTGTCACATTGTTTGTTTGTTTTGGCAAAAACGGCAACCTAGTGATTATATTATTATGAACGATAAACGGAGTGCGCCGCTTAAACCATACACGTTTTATATTATTTATATACAATCATAACTTAGCGTGTTATGATTAACTACAAAAACAGTACAGCACGGCTAGTGCATTTTAACGTGAAGTAATACCCCGCGCAGTCAGCGGAAATTTTGTGCTTCGGTCGAGAAACAAAAATGGCCGGTCGAAAATCCACTGCATCTAATAGATATAACCCAAGGTAAGATTGTTTCTTTGATATTCCAGTCGGCCTCGTTATTGAAGGACTAAAATTGATGTGTTTTTCTAAAGAATGGATTCATCTTTGTTAAACACATCTTAAAGGCCAGGCTTTCTATTTTGTTTAATATGTCTTCATCAAATTATTGCATTCATATGTTGATGGCATTCACAAAGACAAAATAATTACAAGTGCATTGGGTAATGGATAATAATTATAATATTGTATTTCTCCACGTATTTCTCTTTACGTCATTTTGTCATTTTGTATCGTCACAGACTACTATTATCCCACTTGGTGTATCCCAATACGCATACAAACAACCTGTGAAAGTTTGAGCTCAATATTGGTCACTCGATGTTGGAAGAACAAAATTGTACACCATTGTTGCATAAACATTGGGGTGATGATTTTATACCTCTTTTTTTAAAACTACAAGGCTTAAAGGCAGTGGACACTATTGGTAATTACTCAAAATAGTTATTAACATGAAACCTTTCTTGGTGACGAGTAACGGGGAGAGGTTGGTTGTATAAAACCTTGCGAGAAACGGCTCCCTCTGAAGTGCCATAGTTTTCGAGAAAGAAGTAATTTTCCACGGATTTGATTTCGAGACCTCAGATTTAGAACTTGAGGTCTCGAAATCAAACATCTAAATGCACACAACTTCGTGTGACAAGGGTGTTTTTTATTTCATTATTATCTCGCAACACCAATGACCGCTTGAGCTCAAATTTTCACAGGTTCGTTATGTTATGCATATGTTGAGATACACCAAGTAAGAAGACTGGTCTTTAACAATTACCGATAGTGTCCACTGCCTTTAACGGATGTTGTTTTTCACAAATTTGTTTGACCTATCAATATCTCTCAGCCCTACGCCTTGTAATGTGTAACTTGTTATGGTCATTAACTTGTAGATTAATTATCAATTACTATGACACAAATCTCTATACGAAATTTCGTACAATCAGACACCCTGTAGTATTTTTTATATAAATAATTTAATAAATCAAACAGCTGTGGTCGGAAATGTATCAAGTTCTAAAAATGAGCAAAAAAGGCTTCCTTTCCTAAAAAAGAGTTTACTTAAACAGAGGGAAAAGGAATGACGCCCGGTAGGGGACTTGAACCCCTGACCCTCAGATTAAAAGTCTGATGCTCTACCGACTGAGCTAACCAGCTCTATACAAGACAGTTACACATGGCCTAAAAACAACATTGAACAAGTTGGACGAGTTTATCTGGAGTAAATAATAAATAAAACAAATACATTGATAGGCGCGTCCGAATTCGAACCGAGGATCTCCTGTTTACTAGACAGGCGCTTTACCAACTAAGCCACGGCGCCATGTGGTGAAAGTCATGTGCAATCGGCAATCTATTTGTTTGTTTCTAAGCTACGGCCGGCGGCCGGCCGGGCGCAACCGAGCATGACAGTTTCCAATTTAGTCTGTACATGCACTGATTTTACGTAATTTTTTTTTTAAAGACACTGCAGAACATAATATGGGGGATACCCATCATATCAAACAGAGGTGCAAAGTAAAATAAAAGATAACGGTGCAAAATAAACAAACAAACAATTAACGATAGTACTCAACAAACAAACATCCCAACCAACAAACAAATTGAATATATTTATTTATTTATTTATATAATATTCTTTTTTTATTTCACAACTTTCCACTTAAGTTTTGAAACTATTTATTAAATTACTTGCAAGGATTTCGCATCAAGCATGATAGTTTCCTTTCATTGTATTGTTTTCTTCTTTTTTTTGTTTTCAGTCAATTCCATTGACCATAGCATTATATATCATAAAATTTTAAGTGTTCCTAATGGGTTTGTCTAAAGGGTTGTTTTTTATTTAGTTAATATAGCGGGGCAGAGTGAAAGCAGCCACTTCCTTTGTGATTTGAATTTTAGGAGCTATTGGAAGACTGGAGTAGTAAAAACGAGGACCAGGGTCCAATTTCATAGAGCTGCTTAAACACTAAAATAGTATATTTGGTTTGCGGTAACACCATGTGTGTATCTACTTGCCAGGTAGAGTTTGTTCTTAGAGAACTGTCTTGCTTTATTCTACTGCCGCGGAGTAGAACAAACTCTACCTGGCAAGTAGATACACACATGGTGTTACCGCAAACCAAATAAACATTGATACCTTACCATGCAATGCCTCAAATCCTATACTAAATTGTAGCTAAGCAAAATCAATGTTACTTACCAGCAGAAGACTACCAGCCAAATGACCTGTCATACACGTACAATGCGTGACTGGTGTCCTGCTCATTTCTGATTAGCAAGTATGTGTATGCGCCCTGTGAGTTAGTTCTCCGTTCACACCACTGTGTACACAATTTTGTTCATGCTCGGCTGCGCCCGGCCCGAGGCAAAACACGCCCATTATGCTAAGTGGCCTCATCTTTCCTGTGGAAAAAAGTTAAATGACCTAACAAATAAGTAAAAACAAAACATCAACACTTTTAGCAAAACAGCAAAGTATGACTCGAAAAGATTTTATTCCAAATGATGTTGGGTAAAAAAAAAATAAACAAAATATGACAGCCCGGTAGGGGACTCGAACCCCTGACCCTCAGATTAAAAGTCTGATGCTCTACCGACTGAGCTAACAGGGCTCTTGAGAGAAGGTGGTTAACAATCAATTTATTGGATGTAATTTACAAAACAAAATTAAAAATGTAGCACGATGTGGATTCGAACAGCAGAATACAGACTGAGCCAAAGCGTTATGTTGACCTGTCTATTCAACTATTCAGAGAAATAAGTTAATTTACAACAACGATTTTTTTGCAAAATAACAAGGTATCAATCAATGAAAGGATTTTGCCCGAAACGGTGATACTGATGGCCAAAAAAATAGAATCAATGTATGGTGAAGAGGTTTACAACTAGTGGTTTAATCCCACGATGCCTGGGTTTTGATAATTTTACCGAGACGAAGTCGACTCGAGGTAAATTCCAGAACCAGGCTTTGGCGGGTTTTTAAACCACTAGTTGAAAGCGATTC
The DNA here is from genome assembly GCF_902459465.1 of Asterias rubens. Classification (NCBI taxonomy): domain Eukaryota; kingdom Metazoa; phylum Echinodermata; class Asteroidea; order Forcipulatida; family Asteriidae; genus Asterias; species Asterias rubens. The sequence continues at coordinate 17,912,708 of NC_047072.1, forward strand.
AACACACTTTGATTCCCATTCATGACATAAATACCTTTTGGGTTGAAATGCGTAATAAAGTATATAAAGAACGTTTATAAAGAAACTCTGTAAAGCTTACCCTATCCGAGTGCAGTGCTTGAGCTCTGTATGTTTCCTCCACCTCCATGGTGTTCAGTATACATGTTACATGTACATGTGTGTTGTGTCCGTCCGTACGCGTGTGTTTTCCGCTTCCGTTCGTGCGCATGCGCGTATAGTCTTGGTGCATATTCGCTGATTCTTCTTTTCACACACGGCGCGGCCAACTCACCGACAGCGCCTGCATCGCCCGTAACAAGAAACGTCTTGAATCGAGACTAGCGCAGAGTTGCCACCAATAGGAATAGCGAAACTGTCTGAGGTATTCATGAAAAGGAGTTAACCGGAAGCCCGGTAGGGTACTTGATTCCCTGATCCTCAGATTAAAAGTCTGATGCTCTACCGACTGAAGCTAACCAGGCTATGGAGATGTGTTATTTTAAGGGTTTTTTTACCTTTGTTAACGAGATAAGGCATAATAAGCCACGGCGCCACATGAAAATAATTAACAAACTATGATTTAGCCGTACAGTGGATGTATAGCAAAATATTGTTAAAAAACACAGAAAGGGACAGCGCCCGGTAGGGGACTTGAACCCCTGACCCTCAGATTAAAAGTCTGATGCTCCACCGACTGCGCTAACCGGGCTCTGACGACCTCTCAATAAGAAACACGTTTCCAGTTGTGGCTCACTTTAATAGTTTATCTGAGGTATATACAAAAAAGCTAATTGTGTAGGCACCGCCCGGATTCGAACCGGAGATCTCCTGTTTACAAGACAGGCGCTTTACCAACTAAGCCACGACGCCTGTAATTCTTCAATACTTTAATCTTAATGTTGCCAGTGTGAGGTGGTGTAAAAGTTAAGTAATAATTAATATAGTAATAATTTCTGCTTACCAGACAATATTGTATGCGACTCTAGTTTCATAGAAAGAAGCTAAGCACAACAGAAATTGTGCTTACCAGAATAAAGTTACCAGTCAGACTATAATTATATCTCATGAACAATGTGTGACTGGTATCCTGTTTATTTCTGCTCAGCAAACAATTGTTAAGCGATATTTTGTATAACTCGGCCCAGATATCATCAATTATTCAACGCCCTATAGCAAGATACATTTTCAATTTTCCCCACTCAATCCATGCATGTAACAAATCTCTCATACATACAATTACCACCCATGCGTAAAACTCTTTTCCCCAACGATAGCGTGCGTTCACACATCTCCGAGTCCTCAAGGTTAATTATAAATGCCCTGAGAGTAGTAATGTCCTCACGATTCAATCAGTCTTGGAGGCAGACAACTAAATGAAAAGAGATATCAAGCAAGATGCAGAATGTTTCCAAATACAATAGGAGGTTCACGAATGTGTGGACATTGTGTGTGGACATGAGATGTGAACTTAAGCACGACGTCCACACAGTAATATCTACAGGTATATTTAAAAATAGTGGCATAGAGCAAAGGAATGGACTTGCAAGAGCACCACTAGAGATTTCTCCAGAAGACGATCAGAGCATACTGATCGAAACGTCGAGTTGAAACCAACGGTTCTGTTCAGAACCACCCTAAATTTTACGGTGTTGGGGAGTAGGATTTTCCTTGATAATAGTGGCATAGAGCAAAGGAATGAACTTGCATGAGCAACACTAGCGAATTCTCAAGAATGGGGAATAACAGAACAGTGGCAATAGCCAGACCGCGCGATTACGGATCCGCATGGGTGTGTGTGAACAAAGAAGACGGTACACTGATCGAAAAGTCGAGTTGAAAACAACGGTTCTTTTCAAAACCACCCCAACTCATTTAAAGATAGTCATTATGGTGTTACCGCAAACCTTTCCATAACAATGAAGGGAGCCAAGAGAAGTCCCCAATTGATGGGGGGTTGACACTATAGGGACTTTGAACCCATGACCAAATTATCAGTAATAATTTGTCGAAGGCAAAGTGTCTCTTTGCGAAATTGCACATCGGGAAAATTGCTTCCGGGAACGAATGTGGAGGGGGGGGGGTCCACACAACTCTCAAGGGATGGAAATGAGGGAAAGGATAAGCATGGAGGAAGGGCATTACAGATCACAGATACTAATAATGTAAAGATGCAATCACTGAATCACTGGGTGGTGTCACAACTGCATATGTGATCCTAGGACATGTATTGTGTGATGAGTCCAATGACAGATTGAGCTTAAACTTCACAGGTTCGTTGTCATGTATAATGTAGGTTATGTGATAATTTTATGACAGACACCAATGTTATCCGTGTGTTTTAAAGGCAGTGGACACTATTGGTAATTGTCAAAGACTAGCCTTCACAGTTGGTGTATCTCAACATATGCATAAAATAACTATCCTGTGAAAATTTGAGCTCAATCGGTCATTGGTGTTGCGAGATAATAATGAAAGAAAAAAACACCCTTGTCACACGAAGTTGTGTGCATTTAGATGGTTGATTTCGAGACCTCAAGTTCTAAATCTGAGGTCTCGAAATCAAATCCGTGGAAAATTACTTCTATCTCGAAAACTACTCCACTTCAGAGGGAGCCGTTTCTCACAATATTTTATAATGCCAACCTCTCCCCATTACTCTTGACCAAGTGAGGTTTTATGCTAATAATTCTTGTGAGTGATTACGAATTTGGTAAAAACAAAAGTACTGAGTATACAGTGCCAATTCGCACATCGGTGTAAGGGTAAAATCAAAAAGAATATTCTGTATCCCCGATGCAAATTTGTAATATCTGTTTTTATTTAAATTTAATTTAATATTTCAATATCTGTTCCTCAAGATTGTTATAATAAAAACTTTGTTGGTATTACGGATGTAGAACGACCAACAGAGAGCTGTGGTAGTATAAAACTCTCTCTGAAGTAACGCAGTTGTTGAGCAAGAGGTAAGATCTCACTCAAATGATTCTAAAAAGACTTCTGGCCCGAAGCCGTTTTACGCATCTGAAAACACACAACAATGCAACAAGGGTGTTTTTCCTCCATTATTCTCTTGCAACTTCGACGACCAATTGAGTACAAATTCTAACAGGTTCGTTATTTGATGCATATGTTGGTACACCATGAGTGAGAATACTGGTCTTTGACTCTGTAGTGCCTCTAAAGACAATAGGGACTTTTCGTTTTCGACGACGGATGGTTCTGCGACGGTTGTTCAGCTAAACGTTGTCGTTTTCAGCACAACGAAGATTCATCCCAAGTACTGTCATAGAAATTGAGGGACGACCGTCCTCAAAGCCGACGCATGCGCAGATGACGCCAAATGTCATCTTTACCGTCGCAGAACCATCCGTCGTCGAAAACGAAAAGTCCCTAAAAACTCACATCTGAAAGAAAATTGCAGGAATAAATACCGACGTGTTTTCACGGAAATAATTATCACACGGCTCAATTTTGAATATAACGACCTCCAAGCCACGAAGCGAAATATGCATCCGCATTCACTTCAACTTCTGGATAATTATGTGGGATGTTATTCTTTGCCGGATGTTGTTATTTCCTTCAGAGATAAAATAAAAAAAGATTCTGGACAAAGGAGAGGCCTTTTATGACTCTGACCTCCTTCCAATTTATTTCTCCGAAGGACACTCTTCTATTGTGTATAAGGAATAGTCATCGTAAAACGCATCTAAAAGGCGTGCTGTAAACGGTCAGTTATTGTGTGGTCAAGAAATTCAGTCGAAACATCTTTGAATATTACGTTAAAGCCCATTATGAATAATTTATAAATACAAGTAAATTTGCGGAAACACCCATGTATTAAATCTCTTTTGAGGGAGTGTTGTCTCTAAAAGGAGCTGGTATTGTTTTGACGTTTCGTACTCTGCTCGTCTTCAAGAGAAAAAAAAAAGGTTTACGTTGCCGTTATGAGAACGCCATAAACTGTTTCACGCACAACAATCATACAACCTGGAATTGTATATTGAAGAACTTTGACAAATGTACGATTGATAATTATTTTTATTTGTCAGCCACCCGATCCACTGCAGGATGAACGCCTTAGCATAATGTATCCAAGTGTCCTTGTTTAGCATGTGCTTGACACACATCGTGATTTAAACTGCCTCCTTTATGATGCACATGTCCACCTTCGCGCTATATACAGATTTTTAAATAAAAAACCGCGGCATGGCTTTTAAGCTTGCACTTTTCGCTTCTTCTGTAAACCTCCGACTGTATATAAATTGATGAATTATGGATAACCAAAACAGTGAACATGCGAGATTGCATCTTTAGTTATCACAGAGTTCTCTCAGCTGGACTATCGCCTGTATAATCAAATACGCCAGTGAGTGTAGAATGTTTATGAAACATTGATGCAGCAAATGCATTACGCCGGGTTTTTTTTTATATCACCCGCGTCGAACACATTCTAATTAAAGGGCCTTTTTGTTTGTCTGTCTGAGGCTCTGAAAGGATTTTATGGATTACTGAAGATCAACATTTCATGTTTCCTGATTAACAAACGATGAATATGTGAAGCGTCAGGGTGAATTCAACTTCTGAAGTGAACATTTCGCCATACAATGTCCATGAGCAAGTTCAACACTTATTAGATCAATATCTCTGCAGTCGAGATCTTTTACATTCTGCTGTCGGGCCTATACTCCACGGAGGCAACTAAGGCGATTGCCTCCATGCTCCTTGGTCATTGCCTTCTTGCCCTTCAAATGCTCCAGTAGCAATTTACAGTTTCCTCATCTGGTGCTCTTTACCGAGGAGAAAATACATTGGTGCCCTTGCCCTTTCAGAAATGAAGCACGGGGCTGTGCTGTTTTACAGCTCTTCAAAACTCGTTTAAAATGCACGTGCTTTTTTCGTTGTGTATGAATTCATAGCATCTGAACGTTTCGTGTTGTTTTGTGATGGGGCGAATTAACTAATGCTCGCGTGTGTTTCCATTACCTTGATGTCTTTTTGTATCTCTCTTCTTACGATAAAGCAGACGTCCATGGTACAATCGTGACGCAAGCCCAGGAAACAGCCTACTGCTTTGTAATTATCAGTCATGCACATTGACAATCACGCTAATGAAGCTTTCATGTTAATGCCGAATTGTTAGAGAACTGCCGAGTTTTATGGCATCACCTTTTGTCTCCGCTAATTTGAAGCGTCTTTCTATCATGGTGGATTGTTCATGAGTGTATTGTCATGGTTTTTATGATACACTCATGGAAAATTAACCGCTACAGCAAGGTTGTAATTATGATTGACATTACATTCTGCCTCTGGACGTCGTTGTTATTTCCTGAGCATGCAGTGGATTTCTATTTTGGTTTTCTTTGAGGTAATTTCGTAACAAAAAGTTTGCTCATAATCAAAGAAAGTGCAGTGCTCATATTCAAACTTCAAACTGTTGAGTGGTTTTAACTCGACTTGTGGCGTGCAGCCAATTAGCTCTCAGCACTCAGTTTGTGTATAACGGCGGATATTAACTGATGCAAAACAAGACTATAATCAGTGCTTCATCTGTCTGCAGCAGAAGTTATTCACTGGAGTGCTTTTCTTAAGGAGCAAGAACTGATCTCGTCATTTACTTTTTGGTGGAATTTATGGACGTTGGTTAGAAATAAAAAGGAGTATAATTCGGCATATACATCTCTTGCAAGGGGGCAATATGGCGGACATTCCCTTTTTGGAGTGAAAGACGGACCCTACTTTCAACTCGACTTAGAATTAAGCTCGTTCCAATTTCACTCAAGGAAGTGGCACTGATTGACTTCCACTCTCAAAAGAGCGAATTGAAAACCACTCAAACGGAAACGGCTTCATGTTGTGAGGCGTACATAATATAAGGCTACATTCAAACTCAGATGGTTCCCGCCAAAACCATTCCTATAACTCGCCGACTACCCCCCCCCCCCCCCCCCAGGAACACGCACATTATTCTGATTGCTTTTTGCCAAGGTAACCAGGGATTGATCACATTCGGCAAGCCGTTTTTCCTTATCGTCCAATCACCAAACTCAGGGGGATTCTTTCCGGGGATGGTGGGCGAGGACGCATCATTAGATCGTTCTCCAAGGGGAGCTTACGCAACGAACGACGGCAGCTCGGGTTATCATCAGCCGCTCGATGGTGATTAGGCTGTCCATGCAGCAGCTGAGCAAGGTTGCAGAAAGCAGAGTGAGGAAAACAAAATACAATTTTGGATCCTGAAGGTTGTTGATGCTTGATTTTGGTACTCATCTAAATATCACGCCTTCGGCAAGTGTTTCCATGGCAATGAATGGCAAGTTATACGTGTGATCTCGTCCAGCCATTTATAGTCCAGAACTCGTGAAGTATTCAGCAGCTAACTGTTCGGACACTGGGGTCGGTTTTTAATACTCGGTTTTGGTACTCACAGTCTTAACAGAATTGAAACAATAATTATCAACTACTGTGATCTCGTCAAGCCATTTATAGTCCAGCTCTATGAAAATCTACGTTCAGCAACGGTGATTTTGGATACTGGAGTATGATTTTGGTATCTCACGATCTAAACATCAAATTGTGGGTATTTTTTAATCAATGAATGGCAAATCACTAAATATCCTATATGATCCCGTCAAGCCATAGTCCAGCTTGTGGAACGCCTTTGCAGCAGTTGATTCGCTTGTGGTGCATGCTGTGTGAATATATTATGTGGGATTCTGTGCTACAGAGCCACCAGACAACAGCTTTAATAATTAACCTTGAAGACATCTCTTGCTATAGCAATATTCGGATGACTATTCAAGCTGCTGTTGTTTTTGTGCAGCGGCTTTTCACATGTTGTTACTTTTGCACCATTGGAAAAGGGACATCATTTGATTATTTTTACGGATTTTTTTGAGGGGAAGGTGAATCCGCTTGTTTTGGATATGGCTCCCCTTTCTGCATGGCATGGCACCAGCTAGCTTCGCGTGTGAATAAAATCAATTTGTCAGAGTGTGGATATTAACTGACATGTTTCACAGGGATTCAATACTGATACAGCCATGTCGATTGAGAAATTCCAGTCGCTGATCGTATCCGTCCCGACACCGAGAATTGCAAAGGTACACCCTCTTCAGTTCCATGGCCACCCGCCGTTCACCGCGTCGATTGATGGCGTTGCTCCCGAGCCACTGCCCTTTAAGTCCTCGGAGATCGGTGGTCTTCCAGCTCTTCATCAGTCCGATTCGATTGCCGAAACCGGGCCTGGAACAATGAGCACGGTCACACCGTCTAGTACCCAAATCTTCCCGCCGTTGCTTAGCTTCTCATCACCCCCACATACACCGTCCGAGTGGAGCCCCACACCCGTTCAAGATAAATATATTCTGACCACGCCCAACATAAGAAGGTCTTCTTTTCTGTCTGTGCCATATCCAACTGACTTCCTGGCACAACTCACCACCGAACCTTGCGTTCCGAAAGAAACGTACCCATCTCTTCTAAAAGAAGAAGAACGAAACAGCCCAAGTTTTGAAATCATTCAAGACAAATCAGAAACGGTTGTTGTGAAATCTCCGGAAAGCCTGTCAGATTGTAGTCGGCCTGCTAGCCGTCGGGAGGGTGAGGAATCCCTTCTGTTCCAGGCAGGGAGGTTGTTGAGCTTGGGGTCACTGTCAACGGTGTTGGGAGACAGCTCGTCCCTTGGAAATACCAGTAATAATGCAGGCGGAAGCCAGGTCTCGTCAAGTCGGACCTCCCCTATGCTGCGACGTAACCGGCCAGTACTGGCCTGCAGTAAGCCCGCTCGCCACACTGGACGTTGCTCATTCTCGCCAAATAGGGAAGACTCAAAAAAGACCCTCAGCGGTGGTCTACCTTCAACACATAACAAGGGGGTCACAAACACAGCAAAACAAATGCGGTCCTTCAATGGTGACCAGATACAGTTGTACAATTTCAATTTAACGCCGTCGAAGAAAACGCGGGCAACGAAAACCGTCTGCTCAAGCAGACGAACTGTGATAAACGGCACTTTAGATAAAACCCAAACGGTGGTACTGAATCAAAAAACATTTCTAACAAGACTCTCGAATGTTTCGAGAAAGAAGAAAAATTGCCGTGAGCAAGGAGATGTGAACTTCTCGTCACAGACCTTGCCAGGGCAAAGGGGGCATGCTCCAAGTGGGACTTTGCCACGTATAAGTAAAACAACATTTAAACAAATCTCAAAATCTTAGCAGGAAACTTAAAGATATAGGGTCATGTACTATAGAATGCGGGTGCGGGGTCGTGGGTTCGAATCCATTCGAGTAGTATGTCTATGGATTCGGTTTTCAAACATGTCTTAGAAAGCACATTCCAGTATATAGTGCTGAACATTAATGCACGATGGTGAATATTTTATACAAAATGGCGGCGAATCCTCCTTCATAATGCCAATTAACTTGATCGCGTCCTTATAACTTTATTCATAACTGTTAATTCTTTCATTTTTAATTCTGTCATTATGTTCAGTTGATGGGATGTATTCATTTCTTTTCTCCAATATGCCCACATGCAGTCAACATTCCACTTTAAAGCACCATGCATAGTTAATTAACTAATCTAGTATTTCTTTGTATAGCCACATTGTGTTTGCGGTTACATCTTTTGTGCACTATGTTTGATAATAATATTGCTCAGTGATATAGTTGCCCAGCTTGGTTGTCAATTTCGTAAGTGTGACGTAATCACTCTAAAAGCCACGCCCACGTGGTACTTTGTGTGCTTTAAAGGCACTGGACACTGTTAGTAATTACTCAAAATAATTTATAGCATAACAACTTATTATTTGATAACGAGCCAAGGGGCCTGTTGATAGCATACAACATTGTGAGAACCAGTTGTCTCTGAAAACGTATAGTTTTTGTGAAAGAGGTAATTTTTTGTAAGGCCTCCATTACATGAAACCTGTTAGTATGCATCTGATTATTAAAAGCACACACATTTTGTGCATCAATGGTGTTTTACCTTGCAACTTCTCGAGTTTCGATGACCATTTTTATTGATTAAATCAATATGCCAAGCGTTCAATTCTGCATTAATTTTTGCTTGGTTGCAGCAGCTAAATAGCTTTGATGTAGTAAACGTAAGTATTCAACTGTTCACTATCTTCTATATAGAGGTAAAACACTAGTCTTCTGTATTTTGAGGCGAAAATTAATCTGTATTATTTTGTGTTCATTGAAGTAATTGTATTGTGTTTTCTAAGGTTGACAATGATCACTATCAAAAAAGGAAGTGTGACTTCGACTTGATCTATTTGTTTTATAAGACAGAGGGCGGTGTTGAATACACAATTTTAGACCTTGCTTTATCCCCCCCCCCACCCCCTCTCATCATACAGTTAAAACTGGAAAGGAAGTCATGTTAAGACAAATCAATGTAAAGGGTAAACAATGAGGGCCGGGTAACCAACAAAAAAGTTTAGAGAGTGTGCATAGACCTTTTCGCAAATACCGGGGCGCGCGCGTAAAGCTTGGAATTAGGTGCATTGTGGTCTAGCTGGTATCCAAATTTGATCCATATATATCCCACAATGCACCTCATTCAACAGTCTGCGCTTGCGCATTGGTATTTGCGATAAGGTCTATTGAGACTATTACTAGTAATATGATCATACATTTTCCCCTTAAACTTGTGTTAAATCTGTTCTCGTATAAACAAAAATGTTTCATTTTTTTTTTAATTAGGCCTAGATTTTAACCTTGTTCCGCAACTAATTCTCAAGTGTCTATCGACTATTCATTTTGAGGCTTTTGAGTTCTGTTTAATTTAACTTCGATTTCGAGTGTCATTTAAAAAAAGAAAAAATCTCTTTTTGGGTTTGAAAAGTAAAGAAAGGGGAAAACTTTGTATATAGCCTTTATTTGGTTAAAACCTTTTAGTAAGAACAAAAACATTAACATTTAAAAATCAGAAGGATAGATTTTTCTCTTTTGTACATGTGGTGGCTCTGAAAAGAGCCGATGGTTTTTGTTGTAGCTGGAGTAGAACTTTATTTCTTGGCCGCTCTCTTGGCTTTACCAGCCTTCTTCTTGGGTGCTGCCTTCTTGGGTTTGGCTGCAGCTTTCTTGGCTGGCTTGGCGGCTTTCTTGGCTGCTGGTTTCTTGGCGGCTTTCTTTGGCTTGACGGCTTTCTTGACCTTCTTGGCTGGCTTCTTTGCTTTCTTGGTCTTCTTGCTGGCCTTCGCCTTGGCTTTCTTGGCAGCAGCTGAAGCAGCTTTCTTGGCCTTCTGTGCAGCTTTCCTGGCTCGTGTCTTCTCCTTCTTTGCAGCAGCTCTAACCTTAGCCGCAGCTTTAGCCTTGGCCTTGGCAGCAGCGTTAGACTTTGGTGCCTGGGCGGATAGCCTGAAAGTACCGGCTGCCCCGGTGCCCTTGACCTGCTGCAAAGTGCCGTTGGCTACGCTGGACTTGAGAGCTTTGCGGATGTGATGAGCCTGCTTGACAGTGTCGACTTTGTAGTTGGCGGCGATGTACTTCTTGATGCCCTGGGTGGATGACCCACGGCGATCTTTCAAAGCAGCGACGGCGGCTACGACCATCTTGCTTGATGATGGGTGAGCGGCAGGCTTGACGGTTCTCTTGACCTTTTTGCTTGGTGAACGAGGTCGAGACTTCTTGGGCTTAGCTGCTGCCTTAGGTGCCACGGGAGCCATCTTAGCGGGAGAATTCGAACGAGACCTCGGACGACGCTTCGGGGAAGGTTTCCTTGGAGAACCAGCCATTGTTTCAATCGATTAGTGACAGTTGTACACTTTCGAGACAAAGATCAAAATATGATATGATTATTAAAATAACGCGCCACCTTTTGTAGGCGCGATGCGGACGTGACAGAACGCATCGGTTTAATTATGGTTTTGATTTATGAAAATGTATGAAATATGGATTCCATGTCTTTGTTGTGTTTTTGCCTGCATAAAAATCATTCTTAAAGATGAATTTCGACTGATTGTTTTAAAAATTTTGGGGTTAATACAAAGAATATACTATAAGCTATTGTTTAATCATGTTAATTTCATAAATAACGCGTTTATGATTTCGGAAATTTAATGCTAATTTTTGTCACATTATTGTTACAATTTTGACTGAAAATAAAACATTTTTATCAAAAATATTACATAAATAATATTTAAAATCTACACAAAATCATTCAGTTTTAAGTTCCATCTTCAACATCTGTCGTAGAAATGTCCAAATAAAATGATTTTTCAAGTTGAAAATAAAAATTTCGTTCAGCTGTCGTAAACATGTTTGAGCTGAAAACTCGCGGCATCACAACTTTTGCTCTCTGCTTTTTTTGCGCGTGTATTTTTGTATGTAAAGATTCGAACCTCATCATAGCTACCAACCTAATCAAGTTCGGGTTCAACACAAATTTAACATTGCCTTCTTATCATTTAAGAAAAAGAGGCATAATTTTGCAACTGAAAGAGTATTTCACACGAATATAGCATAAAAGGAACCCGTCATGTCATCCCACATTTGACCTAAGTTATTTCCTAATGAAAACAAATTATTATTATTTTCATCTCGCAGTGTGTTGTGTGACTCAACCTAAACTCAACAATTGTTTTCGTGTTCGATCTGGGCTCATGAACTTTTCTATTTTGTGTAACATTATTATATCTTGCATTTTTTGCTTAAAACTACATTTGTTTAACTTATAAATGATAAGTTAGTGTAATTCAAACAAATATTATAAAATGACAAAATTTCGTCAGGCCGTGTGTCAATTATTTCGAGTGTTCAATGATTTTTTTTTTCATCTCGCGTTGTTGTAATTTTTGTCATGACTCAAAAACTAAAACTCAAAATTGTGTTTTCATGGTTGCGCACAGTGTTCGATTACTTGGCTCATGAACCTTTCTGACTAAGTGGTGAATTAACTAGCATTTTGGACTTAAAACTGCATTTGTTTAACTTATAGAATGGACGAGTGTATTCGAAGAAAAGCAACCCCCGTCAGACCGCTAAATACTTTCGTAGTGACTGTATAGGAGTGAAAATGTTCAATATGAAAACGAAAAGTAACTATTATTTTCATCTCGCGTTCGTGTGAATGGCTCAGAAACTAAAACATAATAAACTGTTTTCATGTTGCACAATGTTGATATGCGAGTTCATAAATATTATTGCTTATTTGTTAATTAATGAGTCGCATTTTGGACTTTAAAAAATACATTAATTTTTCAACTAATTTTAGGATAAGTTAGTGTAATTCAAAAATAGCATAACAGAACCCCATCATACCGTGTGTCATCCCACGTACATTGAACCTAAAGAAAATCGAGTGTTCAATAAAAAAATATATATATTTTTAGTTTCATCTCGCGTTGATGTTGTGTATTAATATCATGCACAAAATGAAGAAACCAATTTTGTTTTCATGTAGCACATGCTGTGTTGATTAAGTAGGCTCATAAACCTTTCGTATTATTATGTGTAATATCTGCTTGCATTTTATACATTATTTTATTTTATTTATATATTATGATCATTCAGACAAGATAAGTCTGGCTCAGCCAACAAACCTAGCCTGAAGTGTGGTGAACATCTTTTGGTGGTTTGTTCGCCCCATCTATGCATGACGACGGACTACTAGGCCCTAGCTGGCGCCTGCGCGCAATGCAGATACTCGCGGATCACCTTTTTGTGGAAAGTTTTAGCCTTAAGTTCCCTGTTGAAGAATGATTCTTTCTTAGCTCTGTTCCCTCTTTTTTTGTTTATCAAATAAGTATCTGAGCAAAATTACCTTTAACAAATACAAATAGGTCCACCTATTTTAAATCAATTCTCATGCTGTGGTTCTTGTCCAAAATAAAACCCCTTCTATTAATAATCAAATTAAAAAAAATGCTGTGATGAAAAATAATAATTGCGAGAGTTTGATAGGCCTAGGCATAAAGGCCTAATAATGATGACGCGTTCACTCTGTGTTACCCCCCCCCCCCGCCACAAAAGTCTTTATCAAACAAAAGTAAATGAGAATTCTAAACTTTAAAGACAAGGGGGGAAATAAGATAAAGGAAATCACTTATCCAACTACCAAGTAGGTACGAAGACTGTGCCCAATTAATTATTCTCTCAGTACCGACCGAGTCACTGACTGCTGATGCAGCAGGCCTGCGGCAGCCATTCCTCTTGCAAAAACATTTGAACATTATTTCGATGATGGTGTGGCGGTGTGTTTTGATTGAACTACAATTTTGACTGAACTATTCCATTAGATTGTCCGTGGGAAACCCTTAATCCCATCTCTATTTGTTCATCTTAAGAAACGGAATAAAAGACCACAAGCTTCTGGATCTCTGACCAAGTTTGGCCAGGAGAAATATAGTTATGTTACCGAGAAGCTGCCATAATACTGAGTTTTGTGTTTTTGATTTCCGCGTGATAAAATATGGCATAGGCCTACTATAGACTTCTGTCAGACCGATTGTCCGATCAGAAGATTTGATTTCTTCTTTGCCAAGGACTGGATAATTACGGTAGGCCCTACGTGTGACACTTTCGCGACAGGTCACTGTCTTCCTCCGTGGTTAAGTGTTCTCAGCAAGCACCATGAATTGTATTGGTCAAGTACGACACTGAAGACATCTCACCTCGGGAGGTGGGGGGGGGGGATAAAATAATGTTGACAGAATGCATGATAAGTAGGATTTGAAACTTTGCATGGTGGAAATAAGATATAGAAGAGTTTGCGGTAACACCATGTAATGACTATCTCTAATGAGTTGGGGTGGTTCTGAAAAGATCCGTTGGTTAACTCGACGTTTCGATCAGTATGCTCTGATCGTCTTCTGGAGAATGCTGGACTCTGATGCTGCATGCTGCTTAAGTACGGGGCGGCTTTCACTTTATGAAAATAATGCATGATTTTTTACCCCCCCCCCCTCACCCCACCCCCGTCAAGAGGTCCCCGCCAAAAAAACGGTGAACGTACAAACTACTCAAGCGCCCTCTTTTGAACCATCCTCAAAATTGAATGTTAATTTCTTAATGTTTTTTTTCTCTGTTCAACCTCCTTTTTTACTTGACACTGTACATAATGGACGGAACACAAAAGTTTACCAGTTTAGCGTCTTGTAAAATGCAGAAACAAGTTTTACTTCTTTTCCTTTCACTTTCACTGGTGGACAAAAGATTCAATGAGTGTTGTGTGTACACACCACCAACTTTTGACTTCCTAAACGGCCTTCCAGTGATTGTTTGGGATGAGCATTTTACTAACACTAACAAGACAAAAAGTATTCAATGGGTATCCTTGGCTATCTGCGGGCGGTGTTTGAGGCGTGTGGCACCAAGCCCCTTTGAGGGCCAAGTTGTCAAAATGGCTATGTCAAGAGGCATATTGTGCTGGTTTTACGCTGTAGCCACAAGTGACTCTCAAACCATGAAGGAAGAACACAAAATGTATGTTCTTTCTCCATGTTCAAACTGCATCCAGGGCTCAATAAAAATTTGTTCTTAAAACTCTGTTAAGCATCGAACACTTTGATAAGCGAAAACGGTGAGGCACCAGTTTCAACAGTGTAAACTTGATGTTATTAGTTACCTGCTTAGCAAGTTGTGGTGCTTACAGGCTTTCACTTTATGAAACTGGGCTTTACCGAAGAAACTTGTCTCTGCCGTGGGGATGCACCTCACTCATCACCCCATGAGCTTTGCAGCCCTAAAGCCGTAACAAAAAGGGTGGATATTATGCCACGAATATTGATCAAGCAGATCGATAATATTGCGGTATCATTAAATGGGACTTGGCAAATTGGCCGTGTGTATATTGTGGATTATTTTGGGAGGATTGACTTTCGGCAGACAAGAATAGAAGTTTGTATGTGCACCCCATACAGCAATCATTATTGGTGGGCAATAATGTGGCCAGGGTGTACCCCCCCCCCCCCCTCCTATTGTGTCATTATTGTGCTCATGGAATCTCGGGAATTCTTCGATGGATTTTAGGCATCTTCTGTGGGCTTGGGAGGAACGGAGCGTCTTATTAATGGGAAAATTATTTTTGGGGGCACCCTCTGATGCCAGACCGGGCATGTAAACCAGCATTACATATTTATATGGCTTAAATTATAGAGATGCTTGAATCGAGAATAGATCCAGATAGCTCGGCATGATCATCTCATCACTGGGTATTTTGACGTCAGCAAATTCTTTATCCGTATACATGCAACAAATAATGCAAGGAACTTCATGCATAGGCCAGAGTGGTGCTCTATTATAGACAACACGGATCCTTTGAGGTTTTATCGGATGAAGGGATTGGATTAACTCTTTTTAGTAATGCAATCCAACCACCAGTCACGGCCCATTAATACTGACAACAATGATTTAAATCCAGGAGAACGTGTGCAGTCTTTCAAACACGCCTTCTTTTGTGCCGAACTTCAAGCAGCGAAAGGAACAAAATAGATAGGCTAAACGTCTTGGACACAATATTGTTTTGCAAATTCATCTGTTACACATGGGTCATTCTGCCATCAATTCCATGACATGTAAAAGCACAGCTTGATGACCGTCATAGCAAGAACTATACCTGGTTCTGATGGAGAAATACTGCCAAATCTGCACATCGGGATACACGTGCAGGTGACTGAGCAGCAAGATTTATTTTCGTTTCAGTATGGGCCCCTGATGATGTTACCCATTTTAGCTTGAAGTTTATTCTGAAAAATACTAAAAGTTGGTGCTTCGCGAATACCTTGCGGTGGTATTTGTTCCAATCTGCAAACATGATCTTGGGAGGAAGGAGAATTTGTAACAGTCTTTGTTTGCAGGAGGCTTGATGAAGGGCAGTTTCCTCGTCACTATATAGAAAGCTGTCACCCATAATAGCTACCCAAGACACCGGCAAGACACTAATAAACCGAGCAGTGTTGGTTGAAACTGTCAACTCTGCGATTGTTAAAGAACACCGAACATTTTTAACAACAGCCTGCAGGGGAACGATAACAAGAAGTATTCATGACAATTAGGACGTCTTGTTGGAATGATTGATGACGTATGTCATCGCTTGACAACCATACAAAGAATCTGAATCATTAGTCATTGTTGTTGTTGACAAATCCTTCAGAAAAAAAAAAACAGTTGGATTTTACTGATGTGACTTTATTGACGTAAGGATATTGTGGTGTTACTTTTTTTCTGAGAGTCATTCTCATCAGACCTTGATGTGCATCTCAAGTGGTTCACTTTTCACACGGCCGATGCTCTCTTCGGTTACAAGACATACAAAACCTACAGGGAATGTTGCCTTGCTTTCAACCTACAACACCACAAAAGCAGTTTAGAGTTTAACTTTCGTCTTGCATTGCAAATCTGTTTATTTGTAACTCAGCAAAGTCAACTCTGCACCGGGTTAAATTGTGAAACCCGATTCGAGCAGTTTGATGTTTTTGTTTACCAGAGAAAGTCAATTGATCTCGGGTAGTCAAGCAGTGAATTTCTGTTAAGTTTGTTGTAACCGAACCCATTTTCCACCGATGTATAGCACAGAGTCTTTTATGTAACCGAATTCGACAGAACAACAGCAGCAAGTGTTCTTTTTTCTTCATGGCATCTCTGTATGGAGGAATGAACTCTGTGAAAAACTCTCTTGTTACTTTGTTTTCTTGTATGGGAGTCGCTTGCACCAGTGGTAGGGCAAGGGTTTACGAACCAACAGATTAAGAGATTTGTGTATACACATAGAGTAAGGACCTCTCTATGGTAACACAGAAGCTTTTTTTGAAATGCAGCAAATTTAGACTTGCCTCATTAGTTTGATGTGATTGCACAGTGGAACTAAATATTCAGTTTCCTTTTGCGGAAAAACAACAGTTTCAAACATGTCAAGAGTTCGCGATAGGAGGGCTATTGCCCGCTCTCCTTCGACTCTGAATCTTGGCACGGGAGCAATACAGACATCTCAAGCCTCAGGTTTTTGTTATAATCGGGAAGTTATCTACCCCGTCCTCCCGATCACCTTGGACGAGGTCTACGATCGTGCTGCCAAATACACCAACAAGCTGCTTGCCAGACCCGTCTTCTACCCCGACAACGAGGAACTGGAAGACATCTTGCCCATAGCACCGTTGATAAACGTAGCGGCCAACGCTCGAGCGAGACGAGCCCAGAACGCTGCCGACAAACGCGCCTCTATACCGGTCAACGCAGCCTCACCGAACCCCGGTGGTGGACCGGCCTCCTCGTACGAGGACAGCAGGAGAGGTGTAAGTTATGATAGGAGGAGGGGTTCGGCAGCCCCGGGGGCCTACGAGGGGTCTGGGGCAGGAGGAGGCAGCCGAAGGTTGGGAGGAATTCTTGGCGGTTCCGATGATCACAGGAGGGGGTCTGGTGGGTTTGACCATGGAGGAAGGAAAAGTGGTTTTAGCGTAGCTTCAAACCTTCCACCAGCGATTGCCGAAGACGAGTAAGTAAAGTTATTAGTGTTGTTCAGAAAGTGTTTTGTGAGAAAGATTCCCATATCCTGCCACTACTTTTCACTCATTTCTCATTTGAGAAATTGGTACAAAATTTTGTTCTTTACAAAATAAGAAGTGGTGGTACTTTTTTGTCTTCAAAATCTGTTTTAAAAAGAGTTAGTGAGCTGACGTTTCGACCCCAAGCAGTACAATTGGTTTAGCAAATTATTTTTGAAGTGGCTAGTAAGTGTGTGATGTTATTTTCACCCCAAGTATATCATGTTGTTTGGTAGTAATCTACAAATTATCTAGGGGTTTTTATGGACAGGAAGATTTCAATGCCATTTTGATGATTAAAAAAAAGTAACTGCATAAAATACCCCCAATCTGATTACTTTACTGTAAGAAGGGCCCTACTACTGTTTGTGTAAAAACTTCGTATCTGAGAGAAAATTAAAAATGGTTCAGATACACCGTTTATGAAAAGAAACACTTAATAATAGTTGAATAAAACAAAACAAAAGTATATTAATGGTAACAAACAAACAATAAAACCATTATAAATACAAATAAATAAAATGGTGGATAAATAAATAAAAAGTGTAAATAATAACATAGTAACCAACAGAAAATAAAAACATAAATGAGTATAAATAATTAATTTAAAGAAATAGTGCACAGAAATGCACACTCAGTTGACCTCAAGATTACGCCTAGTAAAAGCTAGCCGAATCTTTCTCAAAGACTAAAATTTAAGTACAACACAACACACACAACATAAAAATTAGGTCAAGGAAATTACTCTTTAATTAAAACGAGTATGCCCCGTGAGAAGTCGACTTTTTGTGAGTTACAAACAAACTTTCTCACACGATTATGCGGCGCTTGGTCTTTGATAAATTATTTTCTATGACGTAAAATCAAATTTTTGCTGGAGGTAAAACTTATGCAGCCATAAAATTTGTAAGAAAGTTTTGCCAAAGTGTTGTTTCATTGTTAACTTGTGCTGTTATGTAGACCTTGTATAGTATTTGTGTTTCTTAATTTAATTATTAATTTATTAATATTGTTTATTTTGGCCACTTGTTTGCTTGCGCGAGCCTTAATTAAACTGCGCGTGCGCAGTAATAGTTTCCAAAGTAAATCTAGTACCTATACGTGTAGCAATGCAAAACGCATTGATGAACCAAAAGCGCCACACTAACCGATATTGAGGTGACCTATGACCTTCTTCTTGACAACGGGACCCTTGGCAGTTGCTAGACTGCGTTTAATCACACATTTTGACCATTTTTAACGCCTCTTTGGGGCAAAAAATACCAAAGCTATGTCTTCCAAGCTCGCCAAGGAGAAAAAGTCATCAAATAGGGTGAATTCGGCCTCAAACAAGGAGTAAGTTCGTACCGTTAATGCGGCCTTGTTTGCACTGTTTATTGAGTTTTTAACGTTCGCTGTGCAGTCAGTTCGCTGTATTGTTTGTGTGCATGCTACTGCATTGGGCCGCGGGACGGGTTAGTGTGTTGTGTATTAAATACAATGGCCAATACAATGAAGAATAGGGATAATGGCCGACCAACTATGTTTGGTTAAGATGGTTTGAGGTGTTGTCGTCTGGCTACATATTGTTGCAATGGTTACTGTAAATAATGGACATGAGATGGGGGTAGATAGAGAATAGAAGTGAAGTAGATTGTAGAATGACAACCATGAAAATGTCAACTCAACATTCTTAATATTTAATAGTTAAAAATGCAAAATATTTTATTTAAATATAATTTCCTTGTCCTTCCTACCTTCTTGAATTGAATGAAAGTTGAATCTTGCTTTAATGAAATGTAATTTGTTTGTTGGAATTTTGTGTAAAAAAAAACAAATAGATGTTTGTTTGTAATCGACAACCCATCGAAAACTAGAAAACACACTGACTGGCTGATTACAACTTAAATATCAATACTAGAGTAGTACTACTGGAATAGTTTCCGTATGGCGCCACCACTTTTTCATTCGATATGAAATAATATAGTATCTAATTTACCTCAATGAGATATCCCTTTTTGTAAAAATGAGTGAAAAAGTGGTGGCGCCATACGGAAAGTTATCTGTACTACTAGTAAAATAGTAGCCTGCCTTTAGCCCACTGATCGGTTCTTTGAGTCTGATGTATTCTACACGATGGAGTCCGGACCATTTTGAAAAATTAGCTTTCCCTGCCAGGATTCTTGTCTTTTGTTTTGCTTCTAAACGTTTTTTGTGTACCACCCCACCGGAGGTTATTTTCTAAGTGTTTTTACATAATTATTTATTCTTCTTAAATTTTAAAACTATTTGCATTGCTTGTTCTTCCTTGTAGATCTTTTGATTTGCAAATTTTTATGTGGTGTTTCATGTTTGCTGGCATATTTTTTATTGTTTTTTATTATCAATTTGCCTTCTATTTAATTTCATATTTTAAATTTATGTAAAATTGTTGTAATTCAGTCTTTGTGCTGCGAGGACAGTTGTTTAATAAACCATTTTATCTATCTATCTATCTATCTATCTAATTAAATGAAATGAAAATGTAATCAAAAAAGTATAATGCAAAACATTTTCTAATCTGACGGACATTATGGAGGAAACTGTTTCTTTCTTATTAAAGCCATTGTACACTTTCAGTAAACAGTATTGTCCAAGGCCCACACTTCGTGTATCACAACTTCTATATAAAATAACAAACCTGTGAAAATTTAGGCTCAATCGGTCATCGGAGTCGGGAGAAAATAAAGGGGAAAACCCACCCTTGTTTCCGCACGTTTCCTTGTGTCATGACATGTGTTCAAAATAAATCTTTAACTTCGCTATCGAGAACTGATATTGTTTTAATGTTTTCTCAAAAAGTAAAGCATTTCATGGAATAATATTTCAAGAGAAGTCTTTCACCATTACCTTCTGTTAACCCTGTAAGTTATTTGTAAATCTGTGAATTTTTTTCTTTTTCTGTACGGAAAGTTTATAATGGCTTTAATGATATTCCTTATGTCTGGCATTCAAAGACTGCTGAATCGGAATTGTTTTAACCCCGAGATGAAATTACTAATTCAGTCTTTGTTAATTTATTATTCATAGCAATATCGTTTGTCGCGCACGTTTGGAACTCAGAACTAGTGCATTATTTTGGTGTTAATTGTTAACAAGAACTCAACTTGTCAAGTTACAATGTTTAAACACCTTCACTGTAAGTATTAAAATACTGAAGTATCAGAAACGTCACTATCAAATGTTATGATAAAACATGTTTAAGGCCCAGTGACTCTAGGGGTAATAATGTCGGAAGCGCTTTGAGAAACCCTTGGGTTTGAAAAGCGCTACATGTTTATACAAACTGGTTGTTATTATTATTATTGCTTCAGTTTGCTTTAAAGTAAATTCAAGTCAAAAAGCTTTTCACAGGTGCTCCCCTCACATTACATTCAATTTTTATGAATTTACATGATATTTTTAATGAAATCTTCGCAAAATAATTGGAGTTTAAGTAATTTGGTGGTTCAATTAATCAAACAAAACCAAACACACAAAACCCACTTGAACAAAAACAATACCAAGTGATCTTTGCTAAATTCCTTTAACAATTTTAAAATCAAGTACTGAATATACAGTGCTAACACACATCGGTGTATGGGTAAAAACCAAAATTAATATTCTTTATTCCCGATGCAAATTTAACATCTCTTATAATTTTTAAATCAATAATGGAAATTTAGTTCGTACAAGTTTAAACAAATCTTTATTGTGTAAAAAAGTATTCATTTCAAATACTCTCTCTAGTGCTTTACAGTAGAATTTGTGAAAATCCCTGTTATGTCATCACTAATGTTACGTCATAATTATGTGGGAGCTCTGTTTTGTATAGCCACTTTGTTGCCGCATGGAGGTGTAATGACGTCAAAGTATTGTCACTTTGACGCACGTCGACATACGTCAAAGTGTTTTATGGTTTTCCAAAACCTTGAGATTGGGACCAAACACTTTGGCTGATAAATTTGGAAAAATTCGTTAGTGATCACATAAATGTTAATGTTTTTTTTACAAACAAACAACATTATAGACATGCTTGAATAAAAAGCATTCCCATTAAAAAAGTTTCGCTCAAGCTATTTAATATTTGTGGAGTTGTTTCACACTTACAGACTGATATAGATCGGTTGATAAAGGCAGTGGACACTATTGGTAGTTACTCAAAATAATTATTTGCACAAAACCTTACTTGGTAACAAGTAATGGGTAGAGGTTGATGGTAGAAAACATTGTGAGAAACGGCTCCCTCTGAAGTGGCATAGTTTTTGAGAAAGAAGTATTTTTCCACGAATTTGATTTCGAGACCTCAGACTTAGAACTTTAGGTCTCGAAATCAAGCATCTGAAAGCACACAACTCCGTGTGACAAGGTTGTTTTTTTCTTTCATTATTATCTCACAAACTCGACGACCGATTGAGCTCAAATTTGCACAGGTTTGTTATTTTGTGCATAATATGTTCAGATACACCAACTGTGAAAGTTGGTCTTTGATAATTACCAATAGTGTCCACTGCCTTTAACAGGATTTCAGAATATAAAAGCATTTGGGTCCTGAATATTTAATGAGGCTCACCTGAAACTATTGACTACTTGTTGAGCACACCTGTCATCACGCCTGCTTAATCAAGTTAAGGGATTAGTGTCGAGTCAAAAGGCGTTTTAAGTTTCTAAAGAAGCACTTTGTCAGAACGCTCCTAATGTAACACATCTCCTTAAAGCGATTTGTAATTGTGATCAATCGTCTGATGAGTATGTCTGGTTGGTGAACGTCACTTTTTTTTGTGGTCTCTTTTTGTCGTCTCGCGTGTATTGATTGGTTTTGTGTATTTTTGTGCTGGAAGGTGGTGATGTATTGTCCCTCTGTAGAGTACATATATAGGAATTGAGAGTGGATTGGTTTAGTTTGTTGTGGAGTTGTCATGTAGTAACTACTGTAAGTTTATTCGGGTCGGTTTTTGGAACGCTGGTGTTTGTTCGTAGAAATGCCTACAACGCTTAAAAGGTAATGTGCTTTAGAAATTGATACCATATTCTGTCGACTCTTTGGTTACTTGTTTTGTCAAGTTTTGTTTTACATTTTTTTTAGTTCTGAGACCTTGCTGGGAAAGCAAAACTTTACACAGCCATTTATGGATCATTGTTTCATTCATTATCATTCAGTTGCGGTGAGGGCAACCATCTATTATTTCCATGCTGCACCGCCTTGTGTTACGTTGGCAATCATGTCTTGGGTCATCATCCTTTCTGTCTCTTCAAGCAGGATTTGAAACTGCAACCTCCAGATTTATTGGTTAGGGGCTTCTAAGTTTCTAACAGCAGCCATGGCTTTGCAAAGGGCACTTTTATAGAAAATCTTGAAGTTGAAGGGGCACCAAGGCCAGGGCAGCAGAGGCCATTGCCCCCAATACCTCTGTGTTATTCCAGGCCTGTTACAGGCACTTAAAGACACTTAAAGTCACTGGACACCTTTGGTAATTGTTAAAGACCAGTCCTCTCACTTTGTGTATCTCAACATATGCATAAAATAACAAACCTTTGAAAGTTTGAGCTCAATTGGTCATCGAAATTGGGAGATAATAATGAAAGAAAAAACACCCTTGTCACACGAAGTTGTGTGCTTTCAGATGCTTGATTTTGAGACCTCAAAATTATAATTCTGAGATCTCAAAATCAAATTTGTGAAAAATTGCTTCTTTCTCGAAAACTGTGTTACTTCGAAGGGAGCCATTTCTCACAGTGTTTTATACTATCAACCTCTTCCCCCTTACTCGTTACCAAGTAAGGTTTTATGCTAATAATTATTTTGAGTAATTACCAATAGTGTCCACTGCCTTTAAAATACAAATTTAAACCTTTGGAGAAACCGCTAACATGACAGATGTTAAAGTGTCCCCCTTTATTGTGTTTCTTGTTGATACCTATCATCAGCTCTTGAATATCTTTCCAATCTAACCTTTTGGAGTTTAGACTTATCAGATGTTTTAATTGACGGCTATTAAAATTATATTGTAGCGTTGAGGGTGTGCTGTATTGGAGTGCTATTGTCTGGCGGACAAAACGTTTACACTCAGAATTGGGTTTCGAGACGACGTTAAATATATCTTAAAAGATGGCTAACTGTGGTAACTTTAGAACCAAGGAAAGGTTTGTGCACAAAATCAACAAATATTATATTTAGAATTGTTTACTTTTTTTTATATAGTGGAAAATATTGCCGGGGAAAAGATCACCTGTTGACAATGTTTGTGCTTTCATTATACTCTCAGCAGGCCCAAAATTTTGTCTTTGAGGAGGGCAAGGGCACTTTCATTACAAAATTTTTGCAGTCTGTTGGACATTTTTGAAGAAGCACCAAACTGCCAAAAGCAAAGACTAGGTCAACAGAAGGTGTGGTCTCTGTGTGTTTCATGTTGGGTTGACAGTCTCGGCAAATGAGTTTGAACTGAATGTTTGTAATGCAATCGCAATATCTACAGATTTACAAACAAAAATATTTTTCGTCTCCTGAGACAACATTTACTTTTGTGAAGTTGTTTTACTAATTTTTGAAAAACCACAGCACCTCAGCAAGTAATATTTTTAGGGAAGCTTTCTACCACCATTATCTCCAAACCGTGTTAGTTTTAAAATGTAAATCTGTGGAGACTGGACATTGTGTTTTGTGACCTACATTCAAGAATTACCAAAAGATGAACATGAAGTTTTTATTTATTTGGTGTTTTTTTTTCTGTACAGAGCCGCGTCCATTGCAGCCAGTGTGATTGGATCTCAAGAAGGCAGGAAACAAAAGCTCGTTATTTGGCCGGAATGGAACGACGCCGATGTCAACGCAGAAAAATGGGTGAGTACAAAATCTTGTCATCTGAGGGCAAATCACAGGCAACCAATTTCAGGCATTTGCCAAGAAACAAAAATTCACTTGTCAATTTCCACATAATTATCTTGGAGACAGAAACACCCGAGTCAGACTAGCCACCATGCGTCGAACCAAATAGATTAGGAGTGACTCTAGGTTGACGCAAATACATTTTTGCCGCGGACAGGAGAACTTAACATAACGCTTACATTAGGTTCGCCTCATGACAAGATCAAAGTTGAAATTCAAGATGCTCCAGAGTCATGAACAGTTGCAACAATCCCTCTTATGACTGTCACACCTATCGGCTCCAAGTAGGTGTCATAAATCAAATGTAGTCCCATTTACCTTGCAGTAAAATGCTGTAGTACTATTATTATAAACCACAAGGGAAACAGACTGGGCATTTAAAAAAAAAAAAAAAAAAATGGGTTGACCCAAAAAACATTGACTAGAATGAGATTTGATCAGCATGCTGGGACTAGCTCCTTAATAGCCCTAATGTAGGTAGTCTCCCTATCTTGTCAAAATCTTTGTTCAAGGGTGCCAGTTGGGAGCCATTCATTCTGTAACTGCCATGTAGCCAGGGGTCGATTTCACACAAAAAACTTAGGACTTGTCCTAGGAGATATTAAAAACTGAAGGGTAGTCCTAAGTTAAGACGAGTAATTCGTACTCACTCGTGATAAGACTAGTCTTAAATCTTTGTGAAATCCACCCCTGGGATCACACCCAAGCTTAAGAGACAACCTGCTTGTATCGTAACCAATTTACAAATTATTTTAAATTTGCATCATGGCCTTATGTAAAAACATAACTTGGCTATTTATTTTGATTTTTTTTCTTTCAGGATGCCCCGCACAAAGCGAAGGAGAAAGAGAAAGGAAAAAGTCCAAGCAGTATGGTAAGAAAATGGGTTTTAAAACTTCAAATATTTAGCACTTGCATCAGACTCTGCACAAGGATGGCACCACCAAGTTTACTGTTCATGTTGACGATAGTTGAATTGGGTCAACACACACCTTAACCAAGTCTTCCTAGTATCCATTTTGTGGTCTGTTATACGTAAAAGCTGTGTATATGTGAACCCCAAATTCCCCAAAAAATGTTTGTGGCCGAGAGGTTGGGAGCAGCAGACTCGAGCTCTAGATTCTCATCAGCAGAGTATGGGTTCAAGTCACGCTCGTGACAATTGGGTCCCTTTAGCAAGAAACTTAACTATTAATGCTGCACCATTGTTAAGTGTCTTGCTTAAGAACACAGGTGTCACAAGTGGGACTCGAACTCACACTCTGCTGATCAGAAACAAAAGAGCTTGAGTCGGATACTCTTAACCAGTAGCCACGACACACCATCAATAGGAGACTTTCCAACGCTAGGTGGCAGCAGACATACTGGGTAAATTTCCATTGTTTACGTAGTTCTGAACACGCGCATAATTCTGAGAACAATGGATTTACCCGGTAAGTCTGCTGCCCTCTATCGTCCCAGAAAGTCTCCCATTGACCTATGTACAGGTACCACAAACCACATGTACCACAACACCCTGTAATCCCTCTCATCTCATCGGACTTTCTCAACTCTTCATCTTAAACAGCAACATTTCTTTGATGACCCTGAGGGTCGTATCGAGATGCCGCCGTCTCTACGGATGCGTGTTGACCACTACCAGAGACCGCAAGACTTCATCACGGATAAGCTACCGGTCATCTTTGACCCAGACAATGGGATGGACTTTGACCTCCACAGCGTCAACTCGCACATCAACGATTGTGAGGTAGGAATGTCACACCTAAATCAGTATTTCTAAAACATTCTGTCGAAAACTATAAGTCCTGTCAGGCATGTGTGCTTCGTTTTTGAAAGGACAAGGGCACCAAGGCATTTTCTCCTTTGTAAAGGACACACTATGAAGAAATGTTAAATTTCTACTGGAGCATTTGAAGGGCACCAAGGCAATGACCAGGGGGCATGGAGGCAATATACGATCCATTAAGCTCCGCCCCATTATGTATTGACCAATTACATTGCAACGAAGGTCTGACATATAAGGTCTGACATGCGTGCGCGTATGCTTGGCGCGCGTGGCAGAGTTGTGCAGAAAGGCATTGGAGAGCCCCACGTGTTGTTGCTCACACGTGCGTCGTGGGCGGAGTCTACTGGATCGGTCTATTGCCTTCATGGCCTTTGTGAAGTATTAAGCTTAACTTTCCATGCCTGTGACCTAAAAATGGGTTGGCAGCAGACGCCACTAAAATTGGAAACATGTTTTATCCTTCCATCTACATAGAAGAATTGCCTCAGATTTGCCTGTACCATGTTTCCTATTTACAATCATGTCAAGGTCCCACTTTGCATATAGACTAGAGAAAAAGTTATGATTTTTTTTAAGGCACTTTCACTTACATTATTAAGTTGAAATTACCATATTTTTTTGTTTACAGTCGATGCGTTGGATCATCAGCCAAATTGCAAACCTCTGGCGCGTCTCCATTGTAGACCGCAACGAGCCTGAGTCTTCCATGACCTCGGTGGCCAATGGCGTGACGCGTAACTGGCGACCGTGGGATCATATCTTCGCTCTGTGTAGAGTCGGCAAGAGCCCACCTCAGTACAACCCTCACGGGAAGTACATCGTCAGGCTCTACTGGATGGTAGGCAGTCAAGTTCTTGTTTCTCATTATGCAGGAAATCATTTTGTATACAAATTATTTAATGATTGTGGAATGACAGTGCGAGGACCTGGTCTTCACCACGTGGTAATGACCGGGTTGGTGGCTGGCCGCTGTCAACTGACCGTGCGCGGAGTCCCAATGAATAAACATGAAATACAGGGCAAAGCACAAATACTAGTGGTACACAGGGTATGCTGGTTTAGGTGCCATTTGTTCGCTACCTGAGCAACAATTCTGTATTTGGAGAAAATTGCATTTGAATTTGAACCTTTCTTTTAACTACTGTTCTGGATAAAGGCGACTACTTACTTTCAACACAGAAATATTCAACTGTTTCACTTGGTGATACTTAGTTACCTGTTCCTGTTTGTTGTGTTTTCATTTAGCCTCAGGGAAGACTCTGCCAGATTCAAAGAGTCAGGCCATTAACGTTTTTATGCGCAAATATTATAACACCAAAATATAGCAGACCTCTTTGTTAGTGCTGGACTGTCAACGGTTTTCCATCTTGCAACCGTTTTGCGACCAAAGATTTCATGGTGTTTTTGTGATTGATTTCAGGGTTGCTGGCGTAAAGTGACCATCGATGACACCATACCGTTTGATGATAATGGTAACATGTTGCTACCGGCTACCACTCTCCAGCATGAACTGTGGCCGATGCTACTCAGCAAAGCACTCATTAAAGTCATCTCACTCGAGTAAGTACAACCCTCGATTGAGCGATTGATTGATCGGTTGATTGATTTATTGATTTTTTAAATTTCTTTTCCCATTTCTGAAGAGTTAAAGGGATTGTATACCCTTGGTAATAGACCGATCCAGTAGGCTCCTCCCACGACGCAGGTGTGAGCAAGAACACGTGGGGCTCTCCAATGCCTTTCTGCACAAGTCTGCCGCGCGCTCAAAGCATACGCGCACGCATGTAGGACCTTAGTGTCGACCTTCGTTGCGTTGTGATTGGTCAATACGCAATGGGGCGGAGCTTAATGGATTGGTCTTTTGGACATGTTGAAACCCGGTGTTTGTTAGTTGTAGAAATCCATAAAACTAATCTGTGTCATACATAGTTACACATCAAAAGCACTGCTAAAACTATTAAATGATATTATTTATTAATGCTCAAAATAGAAGCTTGAATTTCCAGATCTCAAACAATGTGTCAAAACTCAAAACCTTACGTACTTGCCCATGCTTTATGGGCAAGCACGTGCATATAAAGTGTGGACCGAAGAACAAAAAAGGATCACATAAGATAGGGTTTTTGAAACACTGTGGTTTAGTACACACGTTCACACAGGGTTTTCACGCGCGTTGAAGAACATGTTCTTTCTTAAGTGCACATAAGCAACGCATTTAACAACTTTTACCCCATCCTTCAGATGGGACGTCAAGTCGTAGGTCCTCTGAATACTAGATGTTATATTATTAATATTAGTATTATTAATATCATTTTGTGCGTAAGTTGTACTAAAATTCTCGTTTGATTGTGTGTGTTTTTTTTTTTAGTTATTCCGGTGGAAATAGCAATTGTGAATTTGGTGATGTGAGCGTTATCCATGCACTGAGTGGCTGGCTACCAGAGACCATACCTCTTCAGTAAGTATCTTAAAGAAATGAAATTATTACAAATTAATACACTGTTTCTTACTACATCTATTAGACCTTTAGACCAGTGGATTGAAGCCACAGTGGGCGGTGCCAGGCGGGCGGTGCCAGGCGGGCCTGCCCAGAACTAACCAGTGTTGCCCTGCACTCTTGAGCAAAATACACAGTGCTGTCCAGCACATATTTCCCCCAGATTGCACTTCACCAATGATGGTCCCATCTGACGATGACTAGAGCAAGCTAGTCGAAACGTTGAGACCAATTTCAGAACTGACTCCGCGGCAGTACAGTTAATTACGATCCTATAAGCTAAAGTAGTTGTCCAGTCTAATTTCTATACCATCCGTCCTGGTAATAGTTAAAAAGCAGGACAGTTCTTTTCAGAACTGAGAAGTCTCCCGAACCTCCGATTATCTACTCCATGGCAGTAGAATAAAGCAAGACAGTTCCCCTAAGAACAACTGTACCTGGCAAGTAGATACACACATGGTGTTACCGCAAACCAAATATACATAAATTATTTTGTTGAACCACTCTCCCTTGTTGGAATAAAGTAGGGAAATCATGTCATGGCCAAAAAGTTCACCTGCAAATTGTATCAAAACCCTTTAAAGCCGTTGGACACTTTTGGTACAGAAAAAAAAAAAAAAAAGTTCACAGATTTACAAATAAATTACAGGGTTTACAGAAGGTAATGGTGAAAGACTTCTCTTGAAATGTTATTCCATGAAATGCTTTACTTTTTGAGAAAACACTAAAACAATATCAATTCTCGATATCGAGAATTACGGATTCATTTTAAACACATGTCATGACACGGCGAAACGTGCAGAAACAAGGGTGGGTTTTCCCGTTATTTTCTCCGGACTCCGATGACCGATTGAGCCTAAATTTTCACAGGTTTGTTATTTTATATATAAGTTGTGATACACGAAGTGTGGGACTTGGACAATACTGTTTACCGAAAGTGTCCAATGGCTTTAAAGGGAAGATACACGTTTGGTAATTACTCAAAACAAATATTAACTTAAAAACTGACTTGGGAACAAGCATTGGAGAGCTGTTGATAGTATAAAACATTGTGGGAAACGACTCCCTCTGAAGTAACATAATTTTTGAGAAAGAGGTAATTTCTCACTAAAATAATAAAATACTTCTAGCTAGAAGTCTTTTATTCATTTCTGAAAGCACCCAAATTTGTCCAACAAGGGTGTTTTTTCTTTCATCATTTTCTCGCAACTTTGATGACCGATTGAGCCCAAATTTTCACAGGCTTGTTATTTTATGCTTATGATGGGATACACCATGTGAGAACACTGGTCTTTGACAATTACCAAATGTGTCCTTTCCCTTTAACTGTGAAATTGATCTGGGAAAAAAATGTCAGCTTGTGCATGGGAAGAACCAGGCATCCCCCATTCTTGTGTACTTCAATTTCACTGCAACTTCATGTTATTACAAGGAACCTGTTCAGAGTTGCAAAAAGAATACAGCTCACTCAAGAAGAAATACTTGAAGATGGTATAAAATCTGAGGAGGATGGTAATGCTGATGATGAAGATGGGAAGCAGGAAGAGGAAAGTATCATCGGGTAAAAAGATCTTCATGTTCGGAGTTCTGGAGATGTTGTTCCAGTTTTACATTGTTGAGATTTCTTCTGCTGTTGCAGAGATGTGCATGAATTTTTTCGTTTTGTTCCTTTTTTTTTTGCGCTGACAAAACGCTTTTGACTTTTACACTAAAGCCAATAAAGTTTGTTCAATATGAAACCCAGACTTTTTTTTTTTTTTTTTTTTTGGCGGGAAAGGAACTTTTTTATTTACTTGTTCCAGTATTGGATTTGTTATAAGTTTGTTTGTTATTTGTTGTTGTTGTCCATGTATTGGCAACGTTTTAGCCTAGATGAGTTTAATAATAATAATAATAATATCGAAGTCTTATATAGCGCACGTATCTACTAAACAAGGTACTCAAGGCGCTGAGTATATACAAACTTTCAGAAAGATTGGTAATTGCAGTGATGAATTTTGAGACCCAATTATTTAGCACTTTATAAGGGTTTACAAGGTGCTACGGCACATACAGCAGCCACAGCCAGGAACATCGGGGCGAACCCCTTCTCTTTTCGAAAAATGCACTGGGTTCTTTTACATGCGTTACACAACACATGGGACCAATGGCTTTACGTCCCATCCGAAGGACGAGGCAATGTTTATGTGTCTTGCTTAAGGACACAAGTGTCACCGCTGGGGATTCGAACCCACACTCTGCTGATCAGAAACACCAGAGTTTGAATTCGGTGCTCTTAACCGCTCGGCCACGACACTGGTTTACAAAATGTTTTAAAACTTTACGTTTTTTTAATTAAAATTTGGTTAGTTATTATCAACAATGTCGTCATAGATCTCCATAACCATTTCGTATACATCTATCATAACTCATTTTGCTTGATATTTTTGATGTATTTACCTTGCCCCTTTTTGTTTTGTTTTTTTCGAAATGCCACCAATGTTCCTCCTTAGATCTGGACTCAAATTACAGACTTTTTTGTCAGCAGTGACTCTCACTCCTGAGCATATAATTTTAACATTTAATCTTCCCTAAGGTACGGTCACCTGGAGAAGGTGTGGCATCTTTTGAAGCAACTTCTTCCTGAGTTCAAGTTACCCGACCTAGAGGAGCAGCTCAAGACATCGGAGGGCGATGCGGGAGGAAAGAAAGAAAGCAAGCCAGACGACACAGCGTCCACCAAGGAATCACGCAAAGAAGATAAACCAGTTAAGGAAGGAAAAGAAGGCAAAAGTAAGTGATTGAGTGTAACGATCTTAAAACATTTTCCATTTAACAAAACTTTTCGTTCCCACCCGAAGTGTTAGTTTTCACCCAGGAGTATAAATGGGTACATGCGAGGGTAGAGGTTGATATTGTGTATGAAAAAGCCAGTTTGTCTCCACGGCAACTCAGGGCTGTATACTCCCCAGGGAGCTGAGAAAGATTAAAGGATGTTATTGGCCCAATGACCTAGGGTTGATTTCACAAAATGTTGGGACTAGTCCTAACTTAGGATTAGTCCTAGGAGATATTAAAAACTTAAGGCTAGTCCTAAGTAAGGACGAGTAACTTGTCCTAACTCAAGATAAGACTAGTCTTAGCTCTCTATGAAATCCACCTCAGGGCACTATTATGTGAAGCGCATTGAGTTATGTTATTGTGAAATGCACTATATAAGAACTTGTTATTATTATCGTCGAGCACAATCTGTCATTGATTCTTCATTCTTTATCACAAAATACAGGCGAGAAATCTGAGAAAGGTGGCAAAGACAGCAGCCACAAAGACCATAAAGAGGACAAGAAAGACAAGAAAGATAAAGACAAAAACAAAGATATAAGTAAGAAACAATTTCTCTCTTTCACACTTTCTTATAAACTCATGGTATTATTTTGGAAATCAGTTTGATGCCTATTTAAAAAAGTGACACCCCTAACACCCATTTGAGATGGGCGTTCCAGAGTC
Source organism: Asterias rubens (assembly GCF_902459465.1). Lineage (NCBI taxonomy): Eukaryota > Metazoa > Echinodermata > Asteroidea > Forcipulatida > Asteriidae > Asterias > Asterias rubens. The sequence continues at coordinate 17,944,848 of NC_047072.1, forward strand.
GCGTCATACTAAATTCTTAATTAAGTAAATGAAAAGTTTGACGTCCAAAAGAATTAGGAGTGACTAGACGCACCAGAAGTTGAAAGATCGTCTGTTTGCAGACGTTCGAGAGGACTCAAGAGCACCTTGGTTTCTTGTCATGAGATGAACCTAATGTAAATGTTTCCCTTATCTGAAACCAACATTTATTTGGGTCGACCTAGAGTCGCTCCTGATCTATTTAGTTTGGCGCGACTCTGGCATGTCTTTTAAGTGCACTTGCAGTAACTGATGAGGATATAGTTTATGGTTAACTTTTTTTCTACACTGCGAACAGGCTTAAGGTTTATCCCAAAACCATATCGAGCTGTAAAGATGGCACATTCTCTACAAATCTCTCAAAATTTTACTGCTTGGACATGCTGGAGTACTGTTGTTTTTTCTTGTTTAAGCTTCGTTCTTAAAAGTTAAAGTCCCGCTCTAGTCCCGTCATTTATTGAAGGCTAAATACAAGCAAGTTTTTACTCCAATTGTAACCAATTTCTGTTAATCAACCTGTTGTTATTACATTGATTTTGTTTTACCTTAAACTTAAACCTAAAATCCCTAAACCTACCCCCACCTGTAACGAATACATTTTTATTTACTCCATCTTCTAATAATGTTACTTTTGTTTGACCTTTGCCCTCCACTTAAACCCCAAACCAACTTCCCCCTACTGATCGCAGGACCACCTGAAAAGGAACCACTTTTAGGTCTGTGTTTTAACGAGGCATGCCATTTTGAAAAAAAAAACAAAAAACAAGACATCTCTTTTTGCAGTGAACATTTTGTGACTAAGCATGTCTGGCTTTAATAAAAAACCTCAGAACGGTTTTTTTCCCCCTCTGTTCTGGATTTCTCTATCACTTCCTCGACTCTGTACTTGGCTTTTATTTTTCTATCCTCTTTCTATCATCTACCCTTTTCTATAACCTCGTTCTTATATCTGTTTGATTTCAAGTCTGGCTTTATCTGTCACTGATTCTGTAACTTTCGTGATTCTGTACTTGTCTAAAATTTGCATTTATATTTCTTTTCTTCCCGAAAATTACTTGTTCTTATTTCTGTCTGATTTCAAATCTGAATTTCTCTGCCACTGTTTTTAGCACTGTCTTCATTCTGAACTTCCCTGAAATTACATTTGTTGTTCTATCCGAAAGTTACATTGACTTTTCTCTGGCTGATTTCAAGTCCAAATTTCTCTGTCATTGATTTTGTCACTGTCTCGATTCTGCCTCTCAAAGTTACCCTGCTCTGATTCCTGTCTGATTTCAAGTCTGAATTTCTCTGTCACTGTTTCTGTCAACGTCTTCATTCTGTATTTCTCCGAAATCGGCTTTTTGGAGATGCAACGTTGAGGCGCAAATCACAACAACAACAAAATTAGAAAGAAGTGGCAATATAATTTACAAATTATGAAAAATTGCAAACATGACCGATGCAAAATGTTAACCTTGATTGTGTTTTCTGTAAAATGCCTGTTGGTCAAATTGGCATCCATGCATGTCCTCACCATCCCAAAGAAATTGCCCTGCCACGCCCTTGCCACGCCCTTGTTTTTGAGATTTATTGCTGCATTTCATGATATACATGTACATGCATCAGCAGCTTTGCTGTGACTCAAATTATAAATGTACGCCCAATGCTGCCAAGCCAACAGTTTGACCTTTAATTTTCCATCCATTAAAGGATTTGGGTACTTCTTGTTGGACACAAAACACATTGTCCACAGATTAACATTAAGCTAACACAGTTTGAAGATAATGATAGTAGAAAGCTTCCCTGAAAATATTATCTGCTGAGGTGCTGTAATATTTGAGAAATGAGTAAAACAATGTCACAAAAATAATTTTCGTCTCAGGAGACGAACAAATTAACTTATTATGTACAACTGATTTACCACTACTTTCACAACAGCTTTTCAAAATAAAGTTTAATTTCTCTCTGTATTTAAAGTCTTTTTTGTATTATTTTCCTGTGCATGTTCAAACTTGTTTTCACTTAGCTACTTCAAGGTTTTACTATTTCTCTTTTTTACTCAGTTTAGTAGATTATCTTGGTAACTAGTTCACTAATTCCTCCTTAACTTAGTTAGTAGATTATAAACTCATTAGTAACCTAGTCAACTAGTTAGTATTTCACTAATCTTTAAACTATATTTTTGTCAGTCTTTTCCCCTTCAAACTTTACTTATAACTGTGAATACGATAAAGTTTCATTTTAGTTTTTGTCTTTATTTTTAATCATGTCATATCATTTATAATCATTTTCTTTCCAGCCATTCACATGAATTATTTTTATTTTTGTCATAGTGTATATTGATTGCATGATCATTTTATCAGTACATGTAGGAGCATGGTTTTCGGTTTTTAGGCACACCATCACAAATCACATTCACAACCATTTCATTCACTAGATTTCATTCACCTCTCCAAGCATGATTTGTACACCTAGAAAATTGTTACACATCTGAGTTTTGCATGTCATGTGTCAGTTCCAGTGGCTTATGGCTAGCGACTTATGGCTAGCATTGTGGCTTTCTCTCTCAGCCATGTCAGTGGCAATACTGATGTGTAAGGAACTAGCCAGTAACTGATAGCCACAAACACCGCCTTTATACACTATCCAGAAAGGTGGATTGAGATCCTGGCATTTTTATCTCAACCACAGATCAAGATCTTGTGTTGTATTTACACTAGTGCTTGATCCAGCTCTGATCCCACTTTTGATCACAGCAGTCACATAAAGCACAAGCCAAATCCCTGCCATTTCTAGCAAACCGGCAAGACCACATTGAATTGTGATGTCTTATTAACCTTTGCGTTTACGCTTACTGCTGGAATCCACTTTGCCAGATCTGATCCACCAATTGCAGCATTCAACCCTCCTCAAAAGGTGGATTAAAATTGCAAGATCTTGAACCAGGTCTGATCCCGCTTTTTGTGATTACACCAGGGCTAGCAGTAAATTTTGACTTGTGTGTGTGCGTACTCCACGTTACTAAGCATTCTACGCTTAAACAGCTAGCGCAGAAATTCGGCGCTTGCATGTTAACGGAGAATGGTGATTGTAAGCGCAGAGTTCGGCGCTTGCATGTTAACGGAGAATGGTGATTGTAAGCGCAGAGTTCGGCGGTAAGCAGAGTCATGAAATTGGGCCCAGCTGTTAATCCACATTGCAGGATCAGATCCAGGTCTAATCCACCTTTCTGGATCTAGTGTAACCGTGGTCCAAGCAGTTATGGATTAATTCAGTAGCGAACATTATCAATCATCCCCATTGATTCATCCATGTTAGTTGAGTTGAGTATAGAAGGTTAGATTACGATCATCTGTTTTAATGTTGATGTTGGTTTGCCACGGCAAGATGAAATGTGTGGCCTTCACAACATTCATCCATCGTGGATCATGTTGCAGTTCTGAATTGATTTGGTTTGCGTTTTCTACTCAGCATACTCTTTAAAGAAAGCCATTGTTGATATTGAGTTGTCATGACGCACCAATGTTCAAAGATTTAATCAGAGTAGACATGTAGTTACTTGTGTTACTCGCGTTACGTCAACCACAAATCTGGTACAAAACCCATGGACCCCCGTCACAGCGTGCAACAATTGTTTTGTTATACCCTGGTAACATTATATCACTTCTCAAAGTTCTGTTGTCATCTTCAAACATTATTACGACAGAGTATTCATAGTTTTACAAACAGTTGTTCAAATAAGAAACAATTTTTCACTGTTCCCTCGAAGTTCGCGGCTGTTTCGTACAAAGTGCTGAAAATAAACCATTGGTGGGAACGATCAAGGTAATGTAAACCAGTGCAAAACTCATGTTACCCTCTGCGCTGTGCGTTTATGCGTAGCGGGCATCCTAAGCCATGGTACATGCAATTTTGTGTAACATCACGTGATTGGTTCTCGACCAATAAAACTTCACCATTTGTTACCGAGGTATAACAATACATTTTGAAGAATTCATGTCTTTGATAGTATGTGGTTTTGCCTCCTACCAACAGACAAAGACCAGCCGACTTTTGTCATACCAGAGACGCCCCAAGTGGCAGTGTTTGTCAGCTACCTGCATCCACCGAAGGTCCCCGTCCGAATATCAGTCCTGGGTGAGATGGTAAGTTCTGAATCTGATTTTGATGATTTTGATTCTGAATCTGATTTTTAAGTATGTATTTGATGTAGTCAGCAAAACATCCTAAAGCCCGGTTCATACTTCATGCGAATGCGAAGCGAATGTTGACGTTATAAATTTGCAACAAATAATTTGCAGCAGTTGAACTCCGCTCTACTCACTTGCGATTATCACTGCGAAAGGAGGGTCGTTACGTCCTATTCACGTCAAATTCGCTTCACATTCGCGGGAAGTATGAACTCGGGCTTTATGGAAACACCGCACCAACTTTTGTAAAGAAGAAACTTCTGTTTTAGTCGTGGGAGGTAAACCAACCCAAACTGATTTTGAATCTTTTCTGCAAAGGCAGGGAATTTTTTGGGGGGACAAAGCCATGGTTTTGACTTTGTCACTCTTTCTGCCATTTGTATTCGTCTATAAATAGGAGAGCTAATTTCTTGTTATAAGCCAAAAAATGGAATTAGCTGTTACAAATTTCTTACCAATCTGCGGTATAAAAGGGACCTACAGTATAAATGCAAAAATAGTTAATGGCCTGACGTTTCACATTGACATTTGAAATTTTCCTATCGGACTGACGGTTTGAAATTGCTTCTACCCTCTTCATCTCACCGCTTATAGGCTGATGCATCAGAGCGTCTGAGACAAGCAGGTCTATCCCACGTTTATCCACATCCGCTGCTCATCACACAGACACGCTCGTGCCCCCTTGTGGCTCCTCCTCCACCGCCGAAAATCCCCGCCTGGAAAATGGTACGACCCAAAAAGAAGAAGCCTGCACCGACAGACGAGGCTGCTGGTAAGGTTTTAAATTGTGTAATCAGACAGAAAGTTTAAGGCCTTGGGGGAAAAAAAAGCCCCTGTCGCATTGCCACGTGTGAGGGATGGGATGGGGCTTGCAGGAAGGTAGAGCTACACAGAGCCGTGGTTGTTTTGGTCTTGGTCTTTGTGCCCCAAACATTTCTCATAGACTTAGATATTTGAATGGAATGCTCTTTGCAGAATATTGAAACTCTGTTGCCTTGCTTCGAGGAGTATTTCGAAGGGGCACCTAGGCCAAGAGGGGCGCAACAGATCAGGCTGTTTCACCATGCTATTGTGCTGTGGTGGCATTGGTTGCTAGTTTGTAAAGTGCTTCCCTCTTAACAATGTAGCCCTGCCGTCGATATCACAAAACTCTTCCTAACTTAAGACTAATCTTAGGACTTCAGATAAGTCCCAACCCTGCACTGTGGCATGCAGACCTTAAGATTAATCCTAAGTTAGGAAGAGTTTGAGTAGAGTTATGCCTTGGTTCTCCTCGGCAATTTTTTTAGGGTGCCATGTTTTTTTTTTGAGGCCTGGCCGTATCCTTCACAATTCAGCTTCTCAGCTATGAGTAAAGATGATTATCACCCCTTTATTATTATTACTGCGTTTCACTTTTTCTCCATTGTGTTTTATACAGAGCAAGAAGTCAAGAAACCAGAGCAGTTTGTGCAGTTGACCTCTCCGTATGTCAACTACAAAGTCAGCCCTATTCCAATCCCAACAGAAATGTAAGTGTAACATTTTTGACTTGAATGATTGCAATACATGGTTACGTAGAAAATGTTGTTATGACCCAAAATTTAAATCTGAGACCTGGTGGAACATTTACCATTGAAATATCTGTAAAACAGGCAAAGGCTGGCTACAGACCTACTGGCTACACTATTGTAGTTTTGTATATTTTGTATATTTATGTAGGATTAAAACATAAGGATAGTTCCAAAAACCAGATATACATTCTCTTTTAAATTGACAGTAAGCGGCCGAGATCTTCGTTGTCCCGCGGGGCGTCCCGGGCTGGTACCTCGACTTCTATGCTTGAGATACATGAGGTAGACGAAAACGCTCCGGAGAGATCGGAAGAAGAAGAGGCCAAGGCTGAGGAGGAGAGAAAGGCACTAGAGTTGAAGAAACTACAGGAGATGAACATGAAGTCAGAGACTAGGGAAAGTCTACTCTCTGAGGTAAGATTTTTGGTTGTTTTTATTTTTTTCTTGGTAACACTTGAGGAAATGGTTACAGATAGGACTAGGGAAAGTCTATTCTCTGAGGTGAGGCTTTTTGCTTGGTTTGAATTGGTGTAAGGGTGGGGGTAGCACTTAAGGAAAATGGGTGCTGATAGGACTAGGGAAAGTCTAGTCTCTTAGGTGAGGCTTTGGGTGTAGGGACTAGGACAAGTCTTTGAGGTTAGGCTTTTTGCTTGGTTTGAATTGGTGTAAGTAAGGGGGTAGCACTTAAGGAAAATGGGTGCTGATAGGACTAGGTAAAGTCTAGTCTCTGAGGTGAGGCTTTGGGTGTAGGGACTAGGAAAAGTCTAGTCTTTGAGGTTAGGCTTTTTGCTTGGTTTGAATTGGTGTAAGTAAGGGGGTAGCACTTAAGGAAAATGGGTGCTGATAGGACTAGGTAAAGTCTATTCTCTGATGTGAGGCTTTGATTTGACTGGCGTGAAATTACCTCATATTCAAAAACTATGTTACTTCACATTGTCCTATGCTACCAACTGCTCTCTGTTGCCCATCAACAAAATTGTGTTATGCTAAAATATATTTTGAATCAAACATGTTCAGCATGCCTTTAATGATTTTTTTGTTTTGCTTTTCTAGAAAGCGACAGATGTCATTTCACCGGTCCCCACTTCATGTGCATCACCGATTAGTCGGAGGAAGTCGTCCGCCGTTGTGAAACGAGACAATCGGAGCCCGAAGGTTGAAAACGAGAAAGATATTAAGGATAAAGATAAGGTAACAGTCATCTTGTTCTGGGGAAAACTTCCTTAATCACTTGGGTATTTTTAAAAAGATTTTCTTGCCCATTCATTATACTGTAATTGTTTCTTTTTTAGTGTCCGCATGAACTCTTTTGAGCTTTCTGAGTAGTTGATTTCCTTAGGAATTCCCGCCTCGCTAGCTATTGAGACAGAGCTTTCTCTTACATTGCACCTCGTCTATGGAATTTGCTGCTGCTTGACCTCAGAACACAGAAAAATCCTTCAATCTTCAAACAACACCTCAAAACTCACCTCTTCAAACAAACATTGTATATCCTGGACTCTTGGCTTTGCGACCGACGCCCTTGAATGGCATCTTTTGTCAGATACTGTTACCTATTATATTTTGCCTCCAAAGGAGAAAAGTGCGAGTCCAACTCGTAAGAAGTCAGCTAAGAAAATCAGCAAAGTGGCCGAGAAGACTCCAACTAAAGGAGAGTCGAAGGTCGTCTTGAAGGAACCCAAGGCTGAGAAAGACACCACAGATAAATCTGGTAGGAAATTTTTCCCTTAAAGGCAGTGTACACTATTGGTAAATACTCAAAATAATTATCAGCATAAAACCTCACTTGGTAGAGAGAAATGGGGAGAGGTTGATAGTATAAAACATTGTGAGAAACGGCTCCCTCTGAAGTGACATAGTTTTCGAGAAAGATTTTCCACGAATTTGATTTCGAGACCTCAAGTTTAGAATTTGAGGTCTCGAAATCAACCATCTGAAAGCACACAACTTTGTGTGAGAAGGGTGTTTTTTTCTTTCATAGTTATCTCGCAACTCCGACGACCAATCGAGCTCAAATTTTCACATGTTTGTTATTTTATGCATATGTTGAGATACACAAAGTAAGAAGACTGGATTTTGACAATTACCAATTAATCAGCAACAATTATCATTCGTCCAAAGTCGCCCCATCCTCAAATTGTAATGGGAGTCACCGCCATCACCTGTTCTCTTTCAATTGCTGTTATTCTCAGCTCTCCTATGCTTCTACCTCTCAACTTTGTCACATTGTCTATCCAGCACAGCTTAGGGCATTCTCTACCTTGAATTGTACCCTAATAGGTAGACCGTCTTTAATTCCCGAGATGCATTGAGGCAAATTGTTTGCTGCAGGCGCAATTTAGTTAAAATTTACACTGAAAGATTGAAAGATTGTGTCACTGATCTTTGATTGTGTTTCGTAAATAAATTATGTTGTCGTGAATAGTCATGAGCGACACAGTTGGTTCAACATGCGGAAGTCGCGACTATCTTTGTAGTAGTTGTGGTGGCCCACCCCCCCCAAAAAAAGGTAGTCGCAACTCGACTAAGCACTCAATAAGCGCAACTTTGACACAAGTCCAAGTTGCACTGGTCGCTCAGGCTTAGCAGCAAGCCCCAATTCAGTGCGGAAACTTCTTACCTCCACAGCCAACCATAACTTTCCAAATTCTTTCTCTACAGAAACTGGCACCTTGAGGCCATCAGACGATGCCACTGATGCGATGTCCGTGATGACCGGAGCCGGGGAGGGACTCGGGTCCACCCTGGAGGGTGAGGCTCCCCCGGAGGCAGCCAAGGAGGAGGTGAAGCTTGAGAAGATGGTACCTAAAGATATCTGGATGGACTTTGAAGACTTCTGTAAATGTTTCAAGTAAGTTTTGATTTTAGCGATTTGAAAACTTCAAGGAACAATACAGAATTGGTTTTTGCTAACAAAACAGTTGCTGGCAGTGTAAGAATTTTATGTGATCCACCATATACATAGACTGACAAGCCTGTAGAAGTTTGAGATCGATTTGCCATCTGGGTCACGAGAAAATAGTGAAAAACCGATTACACATTTTGCATGACATCGATTAAAAGTTTGTTTGACTAAAATGCTGACTGAGTGAGCATTAAGCTGTGTAGGTCCTGTGTGTACGAGGATTTTAAAAAAAGAACCAAGAACACTTGTTGTGGAGAGTAGGGGTTAGTCCTGGTATTGCTGGTTTACGTAAGCAAGCACCCATGTTTACAGGTTTCCTCAGACTTGCATTGTTCCAAGATACAGTGTTTAAATTACGTAATATTAATTTAATACCCTGCTGGGTGTTCAAGGCGCAGTAAAAACCAAAAACTAACAAAACAAACAAGTTTTGAGAAGAGACTTGAATGTTGTGGTACAAAGACAAGATCTAAGATTAAGTGGTAGAGTGTTCCAGATGCGTGGTGCAGCCGAAGAAAAAGACCTGTCACCCAATGAGTGTCGAGACTTAGGTTCAATGAGGAGAAGCATGGAACTTGATCAAAGATTTCTTGATGGAGTGTAAACTTGAAGAAGTTCAGAAATAATCATCGATGGTTTCAACCGTTTATCCACTCCATGCAAAGCTTCAAGCATCACTTTTTCCGATTACTGACCTTCCATTATTCTCATTCTATTTCCCTTAGGACACTGTACATCTTCCACAAGCCATCAACCTACCTCTGCAACCACAGAGTGTCCGATCTTAAGGTATTTTATCAAAATTCTTCTTGTTGCTTCTTTATTTTGAAAATAAATTGTCACCATCCCCTCCCCCCCTTGCCAATTCCCCAATCAGGTGGCGATGTAAAACCGACAACGGCTTGACGTCACAGAGGCGTTACACAGTAAACCGTTAAGTTGGTGCGAAAACTTTGCATCTCTTAAAAACTGCATTTACCTCATACACACAAGCTTGAAATTGCATGGTGTCTCTATCGTGCAAGACAAGACCCCAGTACCAATACTAGATTTCCAAGAGAGGTTTGCAGTATTGTGAATGTCTCGTTTGAGTAGTGTTGGTTCTTAAAAGAACCACTGGTTAACGACTTAACATTTTGATCAGTATGCTCTGATCGACCTATCTTTAGTTCCTGCCGTCGCGCACCATCGAGCCACGCCCAGAAACCAGCTAAACGCCTACAAGGCACTGAATAAGCAGTATCCAGCAACAGAGTCCAGTATTCTCCTGAAGTCAATCAGAGCATACCGATTAAGCATTGAGTCGTTAAGCAGCGGTTCTTTTTAGAACCTCTATTTTTTTATTTTATTTTTTTTATTTTTATATGCAAGTCGCCAGACACACAAGGCCTAAAGGCCACTTCAAGGTGTGGGCTACAAGGATTTTTTTCCAGAGGCCTTTGCCACCTACTCCCAGGGCTGAAACAGGGTTACCCCTTTTACAGTCCATACGAATGTAGGCTTGGGTATCATCAGTCCGAAGCCTGGCCGTTAGAGCAGAAAGAACTACCTCCCCAATTTTACGTAGCAAGTGTCACGACCGGGATTTGAACCCACACTCTGCTGATCAAACACCAGAGCTTGAATCCAGTGCTCTTAACCGCTCGGCCATAACACACCACAAAAAGAGATACTCATTACATGTATACTCAAAGTTTTAAATCGTACTTCATGATGATTCTGTCATTTGACTCAACTTGACATTCTTGTACCTTGGAATTTCTGCTCTCCTTTTAAGTGCCCACAATTAATCAATTTAATCCTAGTTGCGGCCATTAACATTGTTATTTTGTTCATCTAATGCTTAAAGTTCCGCTTTTCTTGTCTTTCTTATTAACGCTTACTCTCTACTAAGAAACTGGAAAAATACCTCAAAAACATACAGGTTTGTAGAGCTAAACATCTGGGGGCCCAAGTTTCATTCAGCTACTTTGGTTGGGGGCCAAGTTTCATTCAGCTACTTAGCAACTTTGCTAAGCATGAAATAGAATTGCTTAGCAGAAACAGGTTACCAGCCGAAACTCAATGAATCTTAACCAGTGTGTGAGACTGGTTACCTGAAATGTTGCTGATGTTGCATTTTGGCTGGTAAACCTGTGTTTGCTACGCAAAACTTATTCGTGCTTGGTCGATAAATGTCCAGGGGTCGATTTTATCAAAGAGTTAGGACTGCTCCTGACTTAGGACTAGTCCTAGGAGATATTAAGGCTAGTCCTATTGTAATGTACATGTTCTACTCCAGACTTGTACTTATTGCTGTTCATATAAGTCTGCTGCTGGCAGCGATAAGAATTTTTTTTTTTTTTTTTTTTTTTAGAAGAGTAGTCTTAACTCTTTGTGAAATCAACCCCTGACAGCTTTTTGAAATCGGCCCTATGATTGTTTGTCTTTGAGGAAATGTCATCAGTTTGTGTATTTTGTCCGATTGCTGTGTTTTATTGTTTATTTTGGAAGGAACAATTCAGGCACAGAATGATGTTGAACATGATGTTGCACTGAATAAATCTATGTTGGCTACTTGCAATGTGGATTTGAGTTCAGTCAACAGGTTCATGTTTGTCCTACTGATAAATGTTGTAATTAACTCTCCAACTCTTACACATCGATGTAAGGGTAACAAACCAAAGTCAATCTTCTTTATCCTCGATGCAAATTTAACATCTATTATATTGTTGCGGTACCTGCTGCTAAAACATAGGGTTTGAACTGCCTCTAGCTACCAGGAAATCTTAAGCTTTAGTGGATGGAGGGGACTTCTGGTTATTAGCTTCACTAATGCAGAGCAAGTTCTAATAATTAAAATTAGTCTCAGCGTTGACTAGCTTGGTCTAATCATCGTCAGGAGGCTGTAGAATGTGAGAGATTTTGGTCTATTTATAGGGGTTTAGAGCTGAGGTATCAGTGTAGAACTTATAATTATTCCTGCCTGAATATTGACTATATTTTCTTGTTTATCTTTCTCAACCTCACTATTCCTGCCTGAATATTGACTATATTTTCTTGTTTATCTTTCTCAACCTCACTATTCCTGCCTGAATATTGACTATATTTTCTTGTTTATCTTTCTCAACCTCACTATTCTTTCCCTATATTTACGTTCCCGATATTCTTGTCTTCATATTCGCCTTGTTTCTGTTTGCCGAATTCTATCTGTCTTGTTTGCTGAACACAACACTGTTTAAACCTGCTCTTCCAAACATTACCTCATTTTCTCTCAATCCCTTTTTCTGTTTTTGCAAAAAACCTGCTATCACCACCACCCACACCCTGTCAACATGTTGACCTCTTGACCCCTTCTCTCCCATCCCATAAATCATTCCCCCTTCCCCGGTTCCCCTCTATGCCCTCATACATCACAGCTTGAAGCTGCACCTCTGTCTAACATGGTAGGCACGTTTACCAGCCGGCGGAGTGATACTGTAGGTGTTTTATTGCTACCACTTTCTTCTTTGTCATGTGATTCCTAAAGGTCATAGTTCATTCGGTTAGAGGTTATAGTTCATTCAGTTTCAGTTCACAACAATAAAGCACTTTGAGGCACTGGACGCTTTTGGTAATTACTCAAAATAATTGTCAGCATAAAAAACTTACTTGGTAACGAGCAATGGAGAGCTGTTGATAGTATAAAACATTGTGAAAAACGGCTCCCTCTGACATGTCTGAAGTATCAAAGATTTGGAGGAGGTAATTTCTCACTAAAATATTTGAATCTGAAAAAGCCTTTTTTAGGCATCTGAAAGCATACAATTGTGCCACAAAGGTGTTTTTTCTTTCAATATTCTCTTGCAACGCTTGATAATTACCAAAGATGTCCAGTGCCTTTAAACCTAAGACAGCAAATTTAACACAGCCTAGAAAAAAAAATGTGTGGTGGGGGGGGGGGGTGAATTGTGTAGACAAAAATATTATTCCTTTTGGACTCAACTTAAACGAAAGCCATGGATACCATTAGGTTAATTTATATATCATGCATGCCTTATTATTTTTTGCTACCTTTGTTAAACACATATCATAAAATGCACTTCATATGAAACTCAATGATAAAGCACCATTAATTCTATTCTATTTAGATGGTTATCATTAATCATTTCGTGGGGACTTTTAATAAAATGTAGCCTAATTACCTTCAATCTGTACTCCAACATCCTACTTCAACTGTGTTCCACTCACAAGAACAATGCATTTTTTGGCCGACATAAGCCACTCAAGGGGGTGTTCTGCAGTAACATTTGTGGACATCTCAGAGCGTGACACTGGAAAACGGCTTCATGACCTCTCCGCAATTATGGAACAAAGAGGACCTGACAGTGGAGAGCAGCTGTTGTCATAGCAAAGGCTTAGTTTGCTCAGTTCGAAGATAAAAAGCAAATGCAAAATAAGTTTGTTTGACAAAAAGCAATCAGTGTGCTTCGTTTTCCCCATCATGACACAAAGATGTTCATTCAAAGTTTGTGCTAAATGGTGAACCTGTACTTATCGTTGGCCAAAATTCGCATTGTTCAAGTGAGCGGAATATACCGCTGTTCATCAATGAATTCTAAATCTAACTGTCATTTCCTCAATGTGGCAACTAACTCTCTCTTCTTTCATATTTTTTTTCCTCTTCGATTGCCGCTTTTTCTAATGTCAACTTCAGCTCCAAGTGCCAAAATTTGGACGAGTTTCTCGGCATGAATATTGTTCCGACTCCGTATGTTTATAAACCTCTCATCCTCCGAGGCCCGCTTCATACCTCACTCAAAATAAAAAGCAAACCCTTAAAGCCTGGTTTATACTTGCAAATGTGAATGATATAGGAATTTTGATGTCACAAGTTGGCATTAGGGACTTTTCGTTTTCGACGACGGATGGTTCTGCGACGGTAAAGATGACATTTGGCGTCATCTGCGCATGCGTCGGCTTTGAGGACGGTCGTCCCTCAATTTCTACGACAGTACTTGGGATGAATCTTCGTTGTGCTGAAAACGACAACGTTTAGCTGAACAACCGTCGCAGAACCATCCGTCGTCGAAAACGAAAAGTCCCTAATGAATAATTGGCAACAATTGACTTTTGCTCGACCCCTGCAAAACATTTGCTGCGACGGCAGCCATGTATCGTCGAAATTCTGAAACTCTGAAATTCCTTTTCCTTTTTGGTGAGGTATGGATCAGTGTCAATGTACAAGTAAATATTTCTTAGGTCTGCATGGCTCAGTTTTCTTTCTTGTCAAGAATGTGTGTATAAATATTGTGGTATAGCTGTTCTAATAAGTATAGCTTGTGTAAAAGTACCACTCGTATTGTCTTTAGCCTGTTATCATGGTTATCAAGCCTATATTATGCTTTGTTTTTGAAAGGGCATGGGCACCAAGGCATTTTGTCTTGGATAAAAGGGCAACCTATGAGGAAATAACATGTATAATGTTTCGGGATTTCACCCTGATTTCCGCTCGCCCTTTTTCTGTCTTGGGCTTATTCTGTGCCCTCAGTTTTTTTTCTTAAAAGACAGAAGCAGACCATTGGGAAGAAGGACAGCCATTTTGTTGCTAATTTTTATTTCTTGTGGTGGAGAGCTTTTTATCCTTGTGTTTTCTTTTTACATCAAAAGCACACATCTGCCGCATGAGATGCACAAACTTACTAATTCATTTTAAAAATAATTTTGGGTTGAACAAATACAAATTTACTGGAGCGAGACTTGAAACTGACCTCCAGATGATGTTCTGGCGCTCTACCAACTGAGCTACATGTATTTGGCCAGGGGTCGATTTCAAAAAGAGTTAAGACTAGTCCTAACTTAGGACTATTCTTAGGAGATATCAAAAGCGTATCGCTCGTCCTAAGTTAGGACGAGTAACTCTACCTAACTCAAGATAAGACTAGTCTTAACTCTTTGTGAAATCCACCCCAGGAGCTTTCTTGGACTAGATAGCTCGGTTGGTAGAACACCGGCACATTAATCTGGAAGTGGCAGGTTTAAGTCCCGCTGTAGTAAATTTTTCTTTGTTCGACCCATAATTGTATACAAATTTATCCGGTCAGTTTTGTTTTGTTGTTTTTTACATGATCATTGTTAATTTCACAGTGCCAGTAATTGTCCTGTGTATGGCAGCAATACTCGCCTATAACCATGATAACAGTATAATAAGACATGATATTCTTCTTATTTGAGTTTGATTTTCTGATTTTCGTTTTTGTCTAAATCTTGAAAAAATCTGATTGTATACCCTACCTATCTATAAAACAGCCTTCACTATATGTATCAGTCTTTGTACTCTAAAAAAAAAAATTCCTACTTTTTTCAAATGTGGCCATGCGAATCGTGGTAATGCAGTTTTGACCCAGCAGAGTTGTTAGCCTGGGGTCAAACCATGAGTCAATTAGCATTTGTGTTTATAAATAACCTTTTGTCGGTAGCACACATCTGCATGAAATGCACAAATGTTTCTACTAATTCATCTGTTTATGTCTTTTTATGATGTATTTCTTAAGCATTAATATAATTCAGTTGCCTGGTATTATTTCCGTTTAATATAATTGCACTGTCGACTTCATCTTATTTTATTGAGCCTGTTATTTTTTTGTGTGAGTGTGGCCAGTACCTGCTATGAAATTATGTGAATGTTTGTTGTTGTTGAATGTTTGATGCTTTCCTTGATCAATTCAGTGCATCAACAAACTTTCCCTCAAACCAAGATGCATGAACGAAGTTGTGATGAAGCATTCACATCAAATTAAAATTTCTACATGTAGCAAGCTCTTGTTTCGCTCCTGCATTTTGACACAGTGGGTCAAAATCACTTTTGGGAAATTCCCCTACTGACATGATTGGATGATTCATTGAATTGAATATGCAACACTATTACATAAGCTGAGATCTTTTTTGTTATCTTTGTTGACAACTATTTGATAAATAAATTTGCAAGTTTTAACTCATCTACTTGTCTTTGGTTCAATACAAAAGTTTAAAATATTATATTGTTCTTCCACTGATGTAAAACAATGGAAAAGTGTACGCGTTATGCACAACTCTCAGCCAATGATAACTCTTCACGCTGGCAGCCAATGACGTCTATTGAAATCCTTATTCTAATCTCAGGTGTAAAGAAAAATAATCTGATTATCTTTGACTTGACTTTCAGGGTGTCCAGCCGACCGGCAGTAAGAAGTCCGCAGCTCCTGGTGGTCCGAACCCCAGCGCCTCCATGACTTCCCAGACCCCAGCCAGGATCCCTTTTAGTCCCTCACCCCAGCATCACGTAAGTCTCATCCACAAACTCCTAGTTTCCTTCAGGTCTCAATTTCCCTCAAAACACACAACTGATATTAATCCCATGCAGGGCCCAAAATTTAAACCGAACCGCAGTCCCGACCGTAAGGTCACTTTAAGGTCCTTGGCCCAATTTCATAAAACATTTAAGCACCTGTTTTGTTAAATTTCCATGTCATGAAGCTGTTTACCTTAAGCATGGGTACAAAAAATGCTGGCTAACCCACCGTAAGCACATGAGTGACGTAACAATACAAAACCATGGTGAGAGCGCATGCACACCTCAAAACTGTTTTGCTTACAGGTCAACAGCTTGATGAAATCTGATCCTGACAAAACACAATTCCAGCAGTTTTGACTGTTTTTCATAATAAACCTGTTTCTCAATTAGTCCAGGAGGCTAGCAAAATGTGTTTGAAGATAAATTAAGATACAGTAAGAGTCACATGTGAAATTTTCGGCTGAACACAGTGTCTACTTGCTGAGAAAAACAGCCACAAACTTTTTCTAAAGCACCGTCACTGCTACATGTACCTTTTCTCACACACGATTACATGTAACTATAACTTGAATACTCCTTTTTTTTTGCTCTTCCTTGCTTGTCATTTATGCACTGCTTCCAGGACAGGGATAAGGTAATTAATGGAGTGCTTTGTTTTTAGAGACAAGTTTTCTTTTTAGGAGAATTTGTGTGATCTAGAAGTTATCTGGAAGTTGTTCCAAATGCAGTGATTCTTTGTAGAGTGTCATGGCCGAGTGGTTAAGAGCATCGAATTCAAGTTCTGGTGCGTCTTCACCGGAGTGTGGGTTTGAATCCCGGTCGTGACACTTGTGTCCTTGAGCAAGATACTTTACTATAATTGCTTCTCTTCACCCAGGGGAATAAATGGGTACCTGCGAGGGTAGAGGTTGATATTGTGAATGAAAAAGCCTTTGGAGCGATATAAGCTGTTGCCCAGGTTGTATACTCCCAAGGGAGCTGAGAAACATTAAAAAGGGATGTTATTGGCCCTATGACCAGGGCATTAATGTAAAGCGCTTAGAGAATTAAGTGTTAGTTATTAGGCGCTATATAAATCGAAAGTTATTATTATTATTATTATTATTATTCTTGTCAAATGCACCTCAATGTAATGTTATAAAAACCCACACTTTCAAATGATTTGTATGACATTGCTGTTTGGTACAATAAATTTACTGCACCATGCCTTTTGAGTGATTTCTTGCTTCTTTGCTGCCAAACGTTAGCGCACCAAGCTAAATCAATCACATCACAAGAACCATCTCTGCCTTCACAGGTACCCATTACAACAGAAGCAATAATGGTTAAAGACACTGGACACTATCGGTAATTGTCAAAGACCAGTCTTCTCACTTGATGCATGAAATAACAAACCTGTGAAAATTTGAGCTCAATTGGTCATCGAAGTTGCAAGATAATAATGAAAGATAAAACACCCTTGTCATACACAGTTGTGTGCTTTCAGATGCTTGATTTGGAGACCTCAATTTCTAAATCTAAGGTCTCGAAATCAAATTCTTGAAAATTACTTCTTTCTCGAAAACTACTCCACTTCAGAGGGAGCCTTTTCTCACAATGTTTTATACTAGTCAACCTCTCCCCATTACTCATTACCAAGTAAGGTTTTATGCTAATAATTATTTTGAGTAATTACCAATAGTGTCCACTGCCTTTAAGTATGTTGCTCAAAGACACAAGTGATATGACTGGGATTCGAACCAACACCCTGATGAACTCAGAAACCAGAACTTCAATCAGATAAAACCGCTCGGGCAACACTATCACAACTTCAACATGACACTGACTGGGATTCAAACCCACACGCAGATGACTTTGTCACCCCAGAACTAGCCACTAGCTTAGAGATATTGTGTACATTGATTGCCCTGAGGTTTTGGCATCACCATCTCTGATGTGGAAGACTCTTCGTTGACTTTCAATGAATATAGAATAGCTTTCCACACATTACTCATGATTGGTTGATTTGCTTGCTGTGATTTTTTTAAATGATTTTCATTTTTAATAGTTTATTACTTGATTGTGATTTCATATAAGTGGTCAGACTGGTCCGCAGTTTTGTGTAGAGTAAAAGTTTGGTACTTCAAAACGGCAGACCGTGTAATAAGTTTGCAAAGTAACAGGGACTCAGCACAATTTTGAGGCATTCTTGTTTCTTAATGACTGCTTTCAAAGGCTTTTTTATAAAAACTTGTTGTTGTTGACAAAGTTTTACTGATGAATAATTGTTTATTTTCTCTGTCTTTCCACAGACCCCTCTTGATGATAGAGCTCCTCATTACTTCTGTATCCTTTTCATGAGACCAATACAATGTAATTGCATAGATTTTTTCACAAATACCCATTGTTTATGTGCTTACTACAACTTGGTTGCTAGCTAGACCAGCAAGCACCTCATTCCATACCTAATGTGCGCGTACGGAGTTGCGATATTATGACGTTGCAGTCCAAAACAGTGCCCTCATTCAGGACAATGGAGTCCTATCATTGGTCGAGAGTTGTGCATGAGCAGTGACATGTACACTTGATAACATTTCCAGCGTCTGACCTTCAGCGATTGGTACATGTAGTACGCTGAAATTATTATTACCGAATTATTTCAAGCTGGTGCTATGTATTAACTCCTTAACTATCGCCACTCACAGTCGTTGATAATCTAGTATCCAGTGAGATCATAGTGAGCTTCTCTTCTTTGTCTCGTTGGTTTGACCCGCCTCTTGAGCCTCCCAAGACGTCTCACAGCACCTCTAGAGAGAAGGAGAAGCACAAGGATGCAGAGTCCGTGGCTGGATCCAGCAGCGTCGCCGACGGACTTGGTACGTACAGAGGGTTTGGGTACTTTTAGCAGGACACAAAACACAATGTCAGCAGATTTACATTAAGCTTACATAGTTTGAAGATAATGACAGTAGAAAGCTTAAATTAATATATTACTAGCTGAGGTGATGTACTTTTTTGAGAAATGAGTAAAACAATGTCACAAAAAAACTCAGAAGGTGATTTTTTGTTCAGCAAGTACGACGTGTTTACGCGACTCTCCTGAGAACATTACTGTGTGATTTTCACCCTTTTTTTTTCCTCGGAGATTAGACTTGGAACATCATCTTTTTGAAGGCTAGGCCATTTGCATTCCATTGAAAAATCTTAAAGTCTATGGGAAACATTTGAAGGGGCACCAAGGCCAAGACCAGGGCAAAAAAGGCCTCTGTGGAATTTCAGGCCTAATTTCTGGCGAAAACCTACACTTGTTCTTTTCTGAAAAATGACTTGCTTTTTCGAATTTGAACTTTTTGATGTCCTGACAGGCGTTTTATTCCTTTCAACCTTTTAAATACACTTTCCTCCTCCCAGCTCTAAAAGAAACACCCACGATCACACCAAATGTTTCGGGTCTCCTCGTTGCGGAGCCCTACTCCTGGAAGAGCCTCGTCGTCGGGCAACCCATCTTGCGTATCCGTACGACGTCCACCAAGGCTGCTGCCCTCACACTGCCGCCCGGGCGACATGTTTTGCGTTTTACCATGAACGCTCCACTGGGCTACCATGTCCATCTGTGTTCGACCGTACCATTTGTTTACGGGGATGAGGAAACGGTCATGACCCATCTGGTTAAGGTGGGTTGAGTTTTTTATTAATAATATTTCGCCGACAAGTCACTATGTATACACAATCTTCAAAACTCATTTGAAAAACCTATTTTTGTCCTTAATATGTCATTTACCATGTCTTTTTAAATTATTTGAAGCTCCCTTGCTTTTGCATCTCTCCTTCGTCAGGAGTGGCTTTTGGACAGACATGGCCACAATTTTTATTATTATTTAATCTTATCACAGCATGCAAAAGAAAGATAGCATAATTTCCGCTATGCGGGTAACTCCTCGAGTCCGGCTATGTCGCGTAGCCTTAGATCTCGAGGGTTTTTTCTCTGGATCCTTGGTGTTCCCAACAGGATCTGCAACAGATATACATCCTCGCATTTGTCCCTGTTTGGTCTAGATGTTTCCCCAGTGCTTTTAGAATTATTATTATTATTATTTTGTTTTTGACAAGTTTGATGTTTCATCTGTAGGAGAGTTGTCGGTTCGTGGATCATGCAACCCAGGTGTTAAGAGGTATCGGTAACGTCATCCAACAGATCGACCATAAAGAAGGAATGGAACAAGCCATGCTTGCTCTGAATAACGTCCACTGCCCCGTCAGGAAAGACAGACTCTCTGTGCTTCATAACTTTGAGGTGAGCTGTTTTTTTTTCTTTTAAATTGTTTGCTTGACTAGCCGGCATAAGTTTAAAAATCGTTGTAAGTGCTAAGCAAAGTTTGATGTCACAAGAAAAACACAAGGGTGGTCGGGTTGGCTTATAATAGTGGTATCTTTCCCTACCTTCCATTTCTTGTACCCAAGTTCAAATCCCACCATGGGCACAATCTATGTGGATTGGGTTTTCAGCTAGTCCCTGCGACTGTGTGGGTTCTCCCTGGAACAATTCTCAGCGGGTTTCCTCTGACATCTAAAACTGTTCGCTCGGCCCTAGCTTCCAGTCTATCCAGGACCGCTGGGATGGGCTAATCGCCTGCACAGATGCTTAATAATAATAATAATAATAAAAATAATAATAATACAAGGTATTAATAAAGCGCTCTAACAAACAGGGGAAAGTACCACAGCGCTGTACAAGAAGTACATCAAGTATGCAGTGCATAGAAATATGGTGCAGTGTGAGTGTGATGCATGATGGGACTGCGCATTATTAAACCAATGACAGTGCATGATGCGTTTGCCCATCCCAGCACCTTTGGTTAAAGCAAGGCGCTGGGGACGAGCGAACTAAAACTGAAACTTCCTCCATTGTCTTCTCTCCATTGGGTTCTTGCCTAGTGCAGTGATTAAGTTTTCTATTGTCTTCTCTCCATTGGGTTCTTGCCAAGTGCAGTGATTAAGTTTTCCATTGTCTCCTCTCCATTGGGTTCTTGCCTAGTGCAGTGATTAAGTTTCCTATTGTCTTCTCTCCATTGGGTTCTTGCCTAGTGCAGTGATTAAGTTTTCTATTGTCTTCTCTCCATTGGGTTCTTGCCTAGTGCAGTGATTAAGTTTTCTATTGTCTTCTCTCCATTGGGTTCTTGCCTAGTGCAGTGATTAAGTTTCCTATTGTCTTCTCTCCATTGGGTTCTTGCCTAGTGCAATGATTAAGTTTTCTGAGAGTCCATGGCTTCACAACCAGAATAAATTAAAAGAAATTAAATACTGGCATCTCATCAAGCCCTACATAACTGACTGAAATTACTTTTAAACCTTTTTATTCTTCCCGGTAGGTTTTTGGCGAAGCTATGTACTTGACTCTCCGTAAAGCGTTTGGTGAGAACTTCTCGGCTGATATCGCTTACGCATGGAAGGTCTTCACGCTGGATATCAACTCAAAATCCGTCTCTGGGATTAGCTACGGCGGGAGTAGACCAGGTAAGCAAAAATTCAAACTAGCGCTTAGCGGATAGCAATGTTGGGCATTACTATCTGTTCAATCAGCACTGAGTGGTTGAACTCCACAGCTGCTAAGCAGAATTTGCACTCCAGTTATATTAAGAATGCTTCTAACATTTTCACATCACATCTGGATTCCATGGCTACTTGGAATTACAGTAAGCAGATTATTTGAGCTTAGTATGTTTTGAGGGACACCAGCCTCACTCTCATCATGTACACGTCTTTAGGTCGGTCTCTTGCCAACTTTCTCGATCTTGCTAAGCATTTTTTTGTAGTATTTTTTGTTTTTATCAGCCATAATTATTCACGGCTTGCACATCTTTAGGATGGTCTCTTGCCAACTTTCTCAATCTTGCTTAGCAACTTTTTGAAGTGTTTTTTTATTGGCCCCACTTATTCACGGCTTGCACATCTCTTTTGAACACAGCACTCTATGATAACCTTTAAGGCAAAAAATAAAGGAGCATTTAAAAACAAGTTTTTTTTCTACTCTGGTTGCGGACTGTGTTTTCATTGTGACTCTCTTTCCTTGATTATGGTAATTTCAGGAGCCTCTTGGTTGGTTACAGAGAGCAGGCCAGGTATATTGTGTGCTGTGATTGGTTAATGCAGTGAAGAATATTTACAGTTTGTTGATACTTATTGATATGTTTGGAACTAAACTAAGTAAAATATTTGTTCCTTTCTGACAGTAGCCTTACAGCGAACTTGTAGTTTATTTGATACTGGCAGCATTCTTATTTCCAAACAAGGAAAGAGCATTTCCGGCGAGAATATGCGTGATGATATTTTTGTTGAATTTTTGTTTTTTTAATGTAATAAATTTTAACAATACAGGATGTCTCTCAAACTGCATTTACCAGTATTCTGTTGCAATTTTGTAATTTCTTTCAGTTTTAATTTAAACAGTTTTTTATTCAAAATATGCTTTTGTAGTCCTTCATTGTCAAATTGCATGCTCAAAATTTAAAATGCACTGGCTCCCATCGGGAAAATTAAAGTCATAATTTTCACAAATTGGCCATAGCTAAACCGAGATTTACGAATATTCTATCACAGATTTTGATTTCTTGTTTAGTCATTTTTCAAACAATATCTTTTGTAGTTCTTAATTGTCAAAATGCATTCTCCAAATAAAGACTTTTTCAAATATTCAGTCACAAGTTTATGATTTCTTTCCAGCAGTTTTCATAAAGATTTTATTGTAGTTCGTCATTGTCAAAATGCATGCTCAAAAATGCACAGTTTTTTGTATAATGTTAAACAACTCCCTTCCTATCTACACTGCATCTTGCACCCAAACCTCTGCAATTGATCAACCACTTATAATCGTTTTGCTACCTCCTTACCACCCCACTTCACACCCTCTCCACCCCCACCCTTCGATTTTTATTTTCCGCTCCCACCCTTGTAGAGGAAGTTGCTGCACATGAATCCACAGGTACTAACTGAGTTGTTTAGGTTTTCTTTAGCACTCATCACCAAATACCTTGTGAGCTGTGATGAATAGATATTGAGTTTGCATCGGGGATAAGGGAGGCCGTCTTCAACTAACCCCCATTTTCCGCCGGCAATCGCCCGATCCCGGCGGCTTTTATCTTAGTGAACACTTACAAAAGGATTGCATAAATCATGAATATGCCAGCGCCCAAAAGGTCATGCTCTGGCTGAAGGGCTCAGTAAAACCCCATGCAAATTCATGTGACGTATAGTGTAGCTTTGTGAATTGACCTGTAGATAATGAGCTCATTAAAGTGGTGAAAGAAAAACCGCCGGGATCCGGGGGTTTACGGTGGCAAATGGGGGTTAGTTAAAGACAGCCTCCCTAAAGAATATCAATTTGACTGTACCCTTGCACTGTATACTCGGTACTTTCCCAAGTTAGGTGAACAAAATCACTGGCATATTACTCAGGTGGGATTCGAACCCATGACCTAGAGTGTGTATCTATCGGTCACCCAGGCCATGGCTTTTCCTTCATGATGGGCACAAAAAGTATAACATTGTCTTTTTGCCGAGGGTCACTAGCAGTAGATACAAATAGTGCATCTTTTGAAGGGATAGTATTACAACCCACTGTTTGTACCAATCCTGTTTAGTTGTTTGTTAATGCCCTTGAAACACTCCAGTAGAAATTTACAGTTTCCTCATAGGGTGCCCTTTACTGGGGGAAAATGCCTTGGTGCCCTTGCCCTTTCAAAAACGAAGCACACAGGCCCGCATGTCTGTGTTACTATATTTGATTGATTTTGTGTCTGATTGTGTTACCTTCTTTGCATGAATGTGCTTTACTCTGTAGACAATACCCTTGAATGTTTTATTTTTAGTTTTGTGATGGTTCTTTTTCACGAGTCAATAGTTTCATTTTTTTGTTTTGCATGTTGTTTGTATAGTTTTTATTCTTTATTATACTTTAGTTTTCATCATTAAGTTATCAGCGGACATAGAATAGCTGCATGCTTATTCAAACCCGTTCTTACAACAATTGCATGCTTTTGAAACGTCCATTCATAGAATAGTTGCATGCTTTTTAAAAACCCCATTCATAAAATAGTTGCATGTTCTTTGATTAGACACCACTTTTTCTGCTGTTTAAAAGTTTTTCTGTTCACAACATACAATGTAATTGTGTGACATGTTTTTTGTTTTGTTTTTTCATTTAATTTATACATGGAATTTGTGTATGATCTGTTTATCGCTGTAATTTAATTGCATGAAGGTTTTCAATTCACAAAATAGTTGCATGCTTAATTTCAATAGAAGTGCCATCACACTTTACTTGTGCATGTCTAATCTTTTATATAGTTGAGTGCTGTTGGATTTTTAGAAAAACGCCACCCACTTTTGTTTTGTTCACAAACATTTAGTTTGTAGTCATGAAACGGTTGCATGCTGTTTGGTAATTTTGTGCTATTTTTAGTATTAGGCCATTTCAAAATTGGTGGCTCGGGCTATAGGGCTCTGACTGTTGCTAAGGGAAGCCTATGCTTCAGTGCATGTTACCATGGTGATCTAGCCACAGCCGCTTGTTTCTGAAATGGCTTTTAGTCTCCATCCACCAATGAATATTAATCAAGTTGTAATTACTTGGCTGCACCTTGCATGAATTAATTTCCTCACAAAATAGTTGTATGCTGTTTGTACGTCGACAACCCTTACCCCTTCACATTATTTATTTTACACTCCAGGGGTGGATTTCACAAAGAGTTAAGACTAGTCTTATCTTGAGTTAGGGCAAGTTACTTGTCCTAACTTCGGACAAGCCTTACGTTTTTAATATCTCCTAGGACTAGTCCTCAGTTGGGACTAGTCCTAACTCTTTGGGATTCTAATTAATTTTGGTGTATTCACACAACACACAACTAAATAAAAATAAAACAAGGTGACGAACCACCGCATAAATGTGTTTTGGTACTTGGTGAATTTAAAGAGTATTTGAAATTATTTTTATCGAGAATGATTTTATGATTCTTTAAGAAGCTTTGAAATAATGCTCTGCTATGGTTGATACATCAGGCCATTCAATTTTGTTTGCAACTCTGAATTAAAAAAGATAAATTTATTTTCAGCCACCGGTGCATCAAGAAAGTCTGCCAAAATAAAGAAACGTAAGTTTTCGTTACGACTTTAACAGCATGCTTTACTTACACCAACCGCTACTTTAACAAATTGCCAAATTTTTGCTGTAATTCTATTTTGCATGTAAAATCAAACATACATATCTGTACATTAATCATAGGATAACTGAAAGTTATACAATTTTATTTGTGAAACGATTCTCAGTATATTAACCAAGTCATAATAATAATAGCTTTTTGTATAGCTTAAATCCATCAGTCAGTGAGCCGTGTGGCGCTACAATATTGTTACCCCTGGTCACTGGGCCATTTTGTTCCTTAAACCATCTCAGCTCCCTGGGTAGTCTTCAACCCGTGCTGCCAATTATGTAGTGCACTAAGCTAAGTCAATCACAAGAACCATCTCTGCCCTCACAGGTATCCATTTACCTCTGGGTGGAGAGAAGCAATTATAGTTGAGTGTCTTGCTCAAGGACACTAGTGTCATGACCGGGATTCGAACCAAAACCCTGATGACCGTAACCACCAAAACTTGATTTTGATGCACTATTAAACCAATTGGCAATGACTCCATTATGATTTCTAAATCTGTTGGAAAAAGAGCATTCTGCTGTAAGTGTTCGAATACACTTAAAACCTTAAATAAGTAAAACATGTATGTTAAACATGTAGTTCTTAAAAATATATGATATATTTGTAATAATTAGAGATATCACACTTAACTAATAGATTGTTTAATCCTCGTGAAAGACTTCCAAGTCCAGGCATTAGGCTGATAACATTTTGTGTATTTAAACTTTACGGCCATGTCGTACGAGGTACTCAAGTAATATTTAGGCATTCAGATTCAAGCAAGAAAAGACAAACGAAAAATTCAAACAAGTATTTATGTTACGTTCTTGGGAAAACTCTTTTAGAAAAATGTATGCTGTGATGCTACCTGGTATTGTCGGTTGACCAATACGAATATTATTAAACAGCTACCTGAGCGGAATGTTTTCAACAGAAATGGTATTTTTACTTGTTTATAATGCACTTGTTCACCATTTTAATGTAATTGTGTACACTTCTGAACTTTTCGTAATTATCGATTAAAAAATCAGGCCCCTACCTAAAGGTTTTTTGAAAAACTAAAAACACTTCTGCCGTTGAGAGCGGGCGTCAAAGGACAATGCCGCTGATGTCATTTGTGGGAGTTTACTTTGTTATACATCCACGCTGCAACAAAGCGGCTTTATCTACTTATGACGTTTTGAGAGTGATTACGTAACGGGGCTTTTCGCAAATCTCGCAGAAAAGCTCTGGACAAGGGCATACAAAATGTTGGTTTTTTTTTACACAATTGAAACCTATTTATAATCATATGACTTGATTTCCTTATTCATCGAAAACATTTTAAGTGGAATTCAGCAAAGTTCACGACTTGACATTTTCGTTCAAGCAGGTCTTTAACTGTAATTTTGTGTAGTAATTAGCACAGCTACATGTATGTGCACGCACAGGGCTTAAGAAAAGTCTCAATGTGTCTCTAGTCATGTCAGTGTGATCCCAGTATTACATACATGTTTGTGAACTTGTATAAGTCCTTTTGACCAAACTTTTTTTTTACTAAAACCATGTTTTGTTAAAGCTATTATACTATTGTATTAATTAAACCAAGCTTATATTTTACTTAACCCACATTTTTACATAAGCCATATTTTACTAATTCCATATGTTACTAAACCCATATTTGACATAAGCCATATTTTACTAAACCCATTTTTCAGCATAAAGCCTTATTATTGACACTCATCTTTACTATAGATCTAAAATTACTAAAGTTTTCCTCAATAAAATTGTGTCATTTCATGGTCATTTCTTTGTTGAAGCCAGAAAGCCTGTTTCCACACTTTTCCTAACATTCATAAGTATTCAATATACAAAATCCCCCTTCAAAATAGCTGCATTGTACGATTTCTTTTTCCTTTAAAATATAATAATTCTTTCTGTTTTCAAAGAGCCACCTAACTGAAAATTGTGCTTAACGTATTATTTTTGCTGAGCTGAAGTCGGCAGAGGACCAGTCATTACATTAAACCCAATATGGCATTTTGTCTGGTCCCCTGTTTTTCCCAAGCAATATTTAACAGCTCTATATACAATTTTACCCAGCAGGTTTAAACAAACAGAGACAAAATTATTTATGTTTACCCCATCCGCCAAAGTCACCATATGTGTTTATCTCTGTGCACACTGTCATGACTGTACTTAAATTTTGGTGCTCGATATCTGGCATGGTGTACCCCCTCTTATTGTGTCTTTATTATGCCCTGGGAATCTCAGGGAATCTGTAGGGGATACTTCTGATATTGATTTTACACCGTTTGTGTTTTGTTAACAGGGGATGTCCCAGATGCATGGCAAAACAGGTAAATACCTCATAAATATTCAGAAATTAACCTTACCCGTCCACAGGTTTACATTGATTATATTACACAATATTACAAGGGACCCTTCCCATGAAATATGCTAATCACATTCACGCATGCGTACAGACCCTGTTGGTTGGCAAACGCCGTAGAGATGTGCACTAAGCAGACGCGCAATCGTGTCTGCGTCACGCACCCATTAGCCGTGTACAAAACAGCGCGATGTTCCCTCATTTTGCTAACCAAAACGTTAGTGCGCACGCGCTATGTGCAATTTACATATTTCACGGGAAGGGTCTATTGTCCCTTATTACTTATCTTCATTGACGGTGAGTATAGGGATTCATGCCATGGCCCGAAACTTGATCTACACTTAAGACCCCTTGCAATACGCTTAGCGTACTCGCATGTGCCTATCCTGGGTGTCATTTTGGGTGTCGAAATCGTATACAAACATGAACAAAAGAATGTTGACAACCAAAATTGATCGCATTGTTCAGCGTTCTGTATTGTGTAAGAAATCAATAGCTCCCCCTTGCATAACACGAAACGCTTCAGGTACGCTGAGGTCAAGCGCACGTTTTTACGCAAAGAGAACAGCTAGTGTCCAATAATCTGCCTCCTTTTTGAGAGTGTGACGTCATATGCAATGGGTCTATCAAGGTATTGGGTATTTTATTTACCAACAGGGACCCAGCTGATGAGGAGATTGAGGCAGTGACTACGATCGCTAAACACTGGAAACGGTTCTTTGTGTCCAAGATACGATCTTCAAGAACACCAGGTTAGCTCATCTTAAAGATGTGTATTTTGTATTCAAGGCACTGGACACCTTTGGTAATTGTCAAAGACCAGTATTCTCACATGGTGTATCCCAACACACGCATAAAATAACAAACCTGCATAAATTTGGGCTCAATTGGGCTCAATGGTCGTCGAATTTGCAAGAGAATAGTGAAAGAAAAAAACACCCTTGTTGCACAATATTGTGTGCTTTCAGTCACCTTAAAAAGGATTCTTTTAATATTTGAGTGAAAATCATACCTCTTTCTCAAAAGCTAGCTCTCCATTGCTCGTTACCAAGTAAGTTTTTATGCTAACAATTATCAAAACCTCTTCACTTCGGTATCAAAAAACCTTTCCTGTGTCTCGTTCAATTCCGTATGAACCAAAAAATATAATGATTTTTTTATTTTTGTTTTCCAACAGGAACGGAGGAGAACTTGCTGGCTAAGGAGCAGTTGATGAAAGTCTGGACTACCTTGGAAGCCAACTTGGAACAAAACGCTTTGCATCTCTTCAGGTATTAAAGCCTCTTAACATAAACACAAGTTTCCTCACAAGGTTACTGTTTCCATAAAAACAATAATAATAACTAATTCTTATACAGCGTTTTCACAATAATGTATCAATGTGCTTGGCCCTGGTCATTGGGCCAATAACATTCCTGTAATCTTCATTCCTGTAATCTCAGCTCCCTGGGGAGTATACAGCCCTTAGCTGCTGTGGCGCTCCAGTACCTTTGTCATATATCAACCTCTACCCTCAAGTGTCATGACCGGGATTCAAACCCACACTCCGATGACTTAACCACCAGAACTTGAATTCGATGCTCTTAACCACTCAGACAGGAAGAATTTTCTTCTTTGATATTTGCCTAGAACTGGCCCCATGTGACACAGCCATAACTTTCTTACATGTCCTGAAGTAACCAAACAGTAGTTGCAGTAGTGGGATTGCTAACATCTAATGACCCTACTATTGTGACTGTATCTATAGGACCATGTTCAAGATCGACCCAGAGATGATGCCAGACTTCCCGTTCTACCAGGATGAGTGGAATCGGATCTCTTATGTCGACTTCCAAGGAACGTATCAAGAGCAGCCGGTCCAAACCTGGTTTGTCGTATTCAGGTGGGTCCCTGATATTTTAACAGGAATTATTTGTTAAACTTGTTTTTAAAAAAATGGTCACTCTTTGATTCCTAATGGGGATGTTGTGATTTGAGATCAATAATTGCAATGAAGTGTTTGAAGCAGTGCATGCTTCTTTCTTTGATAATGGCGTTCCTGTTACGTTCTTACTGAGACTTACCCCGCTCATTGTTGTCATTGACCCGGCTCTGCTTATTTTGAGCACATTCAAAATAAGCATTGGGAGAGAACGCAGCTCCCCGACCTTGGAGATCCCACACTGACCAAACCACGCTCATGGAGATCCTCCCACGTTTGGCCCTCGATTGGTTACGCTCTCAGCCACTTTTCCATCGTAGTAGAAGCGCTGTCTATGTGTGACCGGTGTATTAACTATGTGAACATGTATTAATACCATCCTGAATGATATGCTGTAAATTAGTATCAACAACAACATATTAATTATACATCTCATTTGTTATTTCAGGGAGGTATTCTATGTGCAAGAACCCATGCTTGTCGTCCCTAAACTCTACGTATCGATCCCAACCTGTATGCTGAGAGTAATTGATAATGATACTGGTGAGGAGATTCCAAGGGTGTTCCAGAGAGTTGCTCCGTTTGAGTACAAACGCAACAAGGTTCGGCCTCTTTATTTATTGCTGTAATTGGGTTTTTTTTTCACACAGGAAAATCTGTACTTATTCAAAAATCCTTATCTTATATTTATACTTATCTTTAAAGGTACTGGATACTATTGGTAATTACTCAAAATAATTGTTAGCATAAAAACTTACTTGGTAATGAGTAATGGAGAGCTGTTGGTAGTATAAAACATTGTGAGAAACGGCTCCCTCTGAAGTAAACGCAGTTTTTGAGCAAGTGGTAACTTTTCACTCAAATGATGAAAGACTTCAGCTGAAGCCTTTTATTATGTATCTGAAAGCACACAAAGTATTATGCAGCAATGGTGTTTTTTCCTTCATTACTCTCTTGCAAATTTGATGACCAATTGAGTCCCCAATTTCAAAGGTTTGTTATTTTATGCATATGTTGGGATACAACAAGTGAGAAGACTGGTCTTCAACAATTGCCAAAGGTGTCCAGCCGACGATTTCACCAAACCCTTCCTAACATAGGATTAATCTTAGGACTTAGGACGAATTCAGTTCTGTATCCAAATACGTAGGACGCATTGAACCCGTCCTAAGTTAGGACGGGTTACTCGTCCTAACTCGAGTTAGGATTAATCCTAACGTTTCGTGAAATCGGCTGCAGTGCCTTTAACCCTTGTCTTAAAAATACTGGGTTTTTTTTTAGTGTTTTTTTGTTTATTAATGGGCAGTCTTTAGTGTACCCATAGCCATGGAATTTTGGAAGTCTTATTTCAAGTTTGTTTTGTCTGCAGAGAGGTTATACCTTCGTCGCCGAAGCGCGTACCACAGACCTCCCTCTCCCGGGCGGGAAGTGGAGAATGCGTCTGATTGGTTCATCAAGCCCCTTGCCCCAGCCGGGCAGGGATAATCTCAACAGTAGCTTCGGAGTCCGGGAGATTAGGGATTACTATATCCCCAACAAGGAGAACGTCATTATGAGGTATGAGGGATCAAGAATCTGAAAGAGTGTTTCGGAACTTGTTTTGACGGAAGACTGAAAACTTATTTTTAAAAGCACTGGACACTATTGGTTATTACTCAAAATAGTTGTTAGTATAAAAACTTATTGGTAACAAGAAGAGGAGAGCTGTTGCTAGTATAAAACACTGTGAGAAACGGCTCCCTCTGTTTAGTAACGTAGTTTTTGAGAAAAAAGGTGATTTCTCACTCAAATTTTAAAAGACGTTCGCAACAAGACTGTAAATTCCCTTGTGTGACATGACCCTCATGTCTCGTGAGGCAACGTACAGCCAAGCAGTTCCAGGCAATCTCAAAGAAGAAATACCATTCACATTTCAATTATTCACCTGGTTTTCTTGTGGATTGTAAGACGATGTTCCAAAATCTTCCTGTAGCATGCGCTACAGTTGGTTGCCTCCAAGTTGTCTGTGAAAAGTTGCCACGTGTGACAAGGCTCTGAGGCTTGCGAGCAACAGTAATTAACTTATTAGGCATCCTTGATTTCATTATCAGACAAAGTAATAATAACACAAAATCTCTTGCATTTGTTTTCACAAGGTACGCTGTTAAACCACAGGAGGACCATGTAGCCAGCGTCCAGTTCGGCACGTCCAAATCGGACGTGTACATCAGCCTTCAAGTATTAGACCACGAGGAAGAGCTGGCCAGTACCGCAGGGAAAGGGCACGCGGTCATCCCCGCATTCACTTTCTTAAGGGATAAGGAACCTGGGGAGGAGGAGAGAAGATCTGGAAGCAGAGTTTGTGAGTAGTTTTGTCCTTTTTTTTCTTCTTCAAATTTCAGAAATGGTTAATGCGCTTTACGAACACATTATCAAGTTGAATTTGAAACTTGGCATGGTGGAAGTATAAAGCCGGGTTCATACTTAATGCGAATGCGAATACGAAGCGAATCTTGACGTCACAAATTCGCAACGAACAATTCGCAGCAGTTGAACTCTGCTCTACTCACTTGCGAATATCGCTGCGAAAGGAGATTTACACATGGTGTAACCTTCACTTTATTAGTACCTTTTCTTAAACCAAATGTTATTGTTTTATGTATTACGTGCACTTTGATGGATATGTGTGCTTTATAAGTTTTCATTATTATTATTGTTTATTTTGACAGCTGTTCGTGGTGGTAAACCTCACGGTAGTTCTTCAAGTTTAAACTCAGCTAAGAGACGACAGCAGTCTGCAGGCAGCCATGACGGCAGAGCTTCGGTAAGACAAATATGTTATCAGGTCAACCATTAACTTTTACAAAATTTTCACAACTTTTTCCCACAGCTAACTCTTTCCTGTTATTTATATTTTATGACAAATTTTTGTTTGATTGTTTTTTTTTTTTCTTCTAATTTCAGAGAACAAGTCGAGGCTCAGCAGACAAATTTGAGGAGGTGAATGAAGAGGACTTCAGGGTAAGTGTCTTGAAAATTGGTTCAAGGAAATATTTGCGTTTTGAATGTCCCCCCTTACACTCAGTGAACCACAACGGAAGTAAGTCTTTAACTTGTTTGTATTATTCTCTGTAATTTTTTTAATGTTTTTTCGTTTGTAGTATATCAAATCAAATCAAATCAAAGAGTGTCTGCCAGACATATATTTTATCCCTGATGCAAAGCTAATATCTATAGAGGCCTTCCGCACCCTCTGCTAACACATAAGGTTCAAACTGCCTCTAACCACCAGGGCCCAATTTCATAGCGCTGCTTAGCGTCCGATTTTGTGCTTACTGTGCAATTTCTATTTCATAGCGCTGCTAACCGTAAGCACACGAAAAGGCATGCTAACCTTTCGGTGCTTACCACACGAAAATAAATGACGCCACAATGCAAATCCACGGTAAACACGCAATATGACCGCCCAATTTTTCTGCTAACCTGTGAAATACGATCAAGCTTAAGCAAATTTTTCTGCTACAGTAATCACTCAAATTTGCTTACCGTTAAGCAGCGCTATGAAATTGGGCCCAGGTTATCTTAGTGGTCTAGTGTTAGGACTCTTTTTTCACAGAACTGTTTTTTTTTTTTATGCAAGTCGCCAGACACACAAGGCCAGAAGGCCACTTCAAGGTGTGGGCAACAATTATTTTTTTCCAGAGGCCTTTGCCACCTACTCGTAGGGCTGAAACGGGGTTACCCCCTTTACAGTCCATACGGATGTAGGCTTGGGTATCATCAGTTTGAAGCCTGGCCGATAGAGGAGAAAGCACTACCTCCCCAATTTTGCGTAGCAAGTGTCATGACCGGGATTTGAACCCACACCCTGCTGATCAAACACCAGAGCTTGAATCCGGTGCTCTTAACCGCTCGGCCATGACACGCCATAACACTTGGGAAAGTAATGAGTATACAGTGCTTCATACACATCGGTAAAATTGAATTTTTTTTATATATATATTTGTCTCTGATGCAAAACATTCATCTATTACACTTTCACAAGAACGCACTTTTGAAATTTCTTTCTTTCTTTGTTTTCTCTGCAGCCTCATAAGTACATCATTCAAGCCAAGGTACTGCGCAAGAGTTGGCCCTTATCTGAGAGTAGCTGGGCCTTCGTTCAGGTCCTTAAAGACTTGGAGAAGAACGACCTCAAAGGTAAGCAAAAGAACCTCAACAATTTCATCTGTTTGTTTTTTAATTGTTCTTAATCATGGTAATGAAAACGGACTCCTTGAAAAAGTTCTGCACTTAAGCCTGTAGGCTTGACAAAACAAGGTTGACAATTTTTTGTAGTAGAAGAAAACATCAATGGCAACTTAATTTTAAGGTAGAGACCACGACAAACTTATGCCAAATGTCGGGCTGAGCACCCAAATTTCTTTCTTTTGTTTTGTTCGCTACAATATACTTACTTTCACAAAGCCAAATAATGGCTTCCCTATTTATTCAATGTTTGTATCTGTGAGTTTTGGGTTGTTTTTTTGTTCGTGGGGGTGAAGCTTTCTTTTTGCTTGTCGCAAGAGATAAATACTAACTTAATTTGCTTTATTAATTTGCACCTTAAAGGCAGTGGACACTATTGGTAATTACTCAAAATAATTTTTAGCATAAAAACTTACTTGGTAACGAGTAATGGGGAGAGGTTGATAGTGTAAAACATTGTGAGAAACGGCTCCTTCTGAAGTAACGTAGTTTTTCAAGAAAGAAGTAATCTTCCACGAATTTGATTTCGAGACCTCATTTCGAGAACTTGAGGTCTCGAAATGAAGCATCAAAAAGCACACAACTTCGTGTGACAAGAGTGGTTTTCTTTCATTATTATCTCGCATTGAGCTGAAATTTCAACAGGTTTGTTATTTTATGCATATATTGAGATACACCAAGTGAGAAGAATGGTCTTTGACAATTACCTATAGTGTCCACTGTCTTTAATCTTTTTTATGCTTTCCCTAAAGTCAGAACAAATTTGGGATAAGAGTTTTATTTATTCTAATGATTTAAGACTTATGTAAAGGAATAAATCAAGTGATGATTGTTGCACAACATTAAACAGCAGCAACTTTTCCAATATCACCTCTTTCAGGATTTCCCAACCCCTCTGCCCCACCCCAACCCCCTCCAATCCCTGACCATCTTAAAATCCCAAAACCCATTTATAGAATTGCATGCTGTGCTAACCAATTGGTAAAAGGTATATGCAAAGAACAGTAGCTCTCTATTGCTTGTTTTTGGTGTGTTTTCTCCCTTGTCCCTCCACCCCTCCGGCATGAATGGATTGTCCCTTCCACCCCTTTGGCATGAATGGAATGTCCCATCCACCCCTCCGGAATGAAATACATGTAGAACAACCTTTACCCTTGTTGCATGTTTGTATACAACTCACCCCCCTTAGCCAATCCAACTTGCCTGTCGTCCTCAACGGCTAAGGTCAAGGAATATAGGACAGGGATGGACGACTGGGAGTATGATCCTGACGGCACCGATCGACCGCAGAGGGGAAAACGAGGCAAATAATAAAACCGCAAACAAACTAAAACATCTTTTCTCTCTCCATTTAGATTCCGACTTTCCGAAGACATTTCTTAACTCATTTTCCGATGGAGGGCTAAACTGCTCTTGTCCAATGGTGTACTTATTACCCCCCGGTGTTGCAATGGTTCAATCGGTTAAGCTCCACCACTTTAACTCAATTGACCAATCAAAACTGCGAGCGCACAGCCAGAGTTCAGACATGGCTAAACTCCTTAGCGATACACAACCGCAAGGGAAACTGAAAAGACTTGACTGTAGCAAAAGTCCACATTTTGTCCAAACCTCTTGCTGTATATATCTGGTGATGCACAGGGTCTGTTAAAGCTCCTGAATTGTAACATCTGGGAGGTTCCATTTCTAGAGAAGGGGAAACCAAACCATTTTCAGGAATTTTCAAATTTGGGAAATTTCATCCTTGAATTTAGAGTAAATTTCTTCAACTTGAGCCCTGTTAATATTA
Source organism: Asterias rubens (assembly GCF_902459465.1). Classification (NCBI taxonomy): domain Eukaryota; kingdom Metazoa; phylum Echinodermata; class Asteroidea; order Forcipulatida; family Asteriidae; genus Asterias; species Asterias rubens. The sequence continues at coordinate 17,980,262 of NC_047072.1, forward strand.
TGGAATAATCCTTTTTTTTTTTAAACACATTTTGATACAAAGCACAAATTACCGATGCTCCAAAACTTCAAAGCTGTTTATTTTTTAATCATTAATATCAAAACATTCCCCCTTACTACTCGGTACTCATATATACACTTACATTCCTCAAATGTCATGTTCATGAGGACATAAATCACAATTTGATACGTTCCACTCCAAAATATTTGTACAATCATTCTGTTTGACAAAACGACAGTCGTTTGTAAAAGTTGGCGAAATTGAATAATTTTGATTGATTTCTCATTGCATGGGGGAATTATAAGTGAGCACCATGGACAGGGGCATTGGATGTAGATATAGATTTATTGTGTCAACTAACACACCATAATCTTACAAAGAGCAATCTGCGAGTTAGATTTGAAAAATTAATGTCTGGTACAACGACGTGCTTATAATCACAAGTAACCGCTTAAATTTAAATTCAAATAATAAACCACAAGGAAAAAAAAGTGACTTGGTAAGTTTTAAATGATTTGCGGTTGAACAAAGATCAAGTTTTCTAGGGCAGGATTTAAACCACTACCTGTGGATTAACGTGCTGCAGTGTACCGACTGAGCTATCTAGCCCTATGTTGGTGGACTCCCTATTTTGTTAATATCTTTGTTCGGGGGTGTCAATCAGAAGCCATACAGCTGTCAACTGCCATGTTGCCAGGGACCACACCCAACTTACGATACAAGGATCACACCCATGTTGGGTTCCTCAGACTGTCAAGACAGTTACTATGTCTCATGATCTAAACGAGCTTTGTAAGAGTCTATACACAATTGTGTATGAATGTGTTTAAACATTTTACCTGGTTCTGCTCATCTGGGCCCAATTTCATAGCGCTGCTTAGCGGCCGATTTTTTGCTTACTGTTCGATTTCTATTTCATCGGGCTGCTAACCATAAGCACACGAAAAGGCATGCTAGCCTTCTGGTGCTTACCGCACAAAAATAAACGACGTCACAATGCAAATCCACGGTAAACACGCAATATGGCCGCCCAATTTTTCTGCTAACCTGTGAAATACGCTAAGGCTTAAGCAATTTTTTCTGCTACAGTAAGCACGCAAATTTGCTTACCGTTAAGCAGCGCTATGAAATTGGTCCCTTGAGGGTGCTACACAAAAGCTTGCCCGAACCATTTGACATAGCAACTGTCTCTGTAGTCTGAGAAATTCAAATTCAAGCTGTAACTTCTGACTAAGCAAGTCATTGTACCAGACTTTATTCAACTCTAACTCGCAAATGGCTCATTCTAACACACTTACTTTTTGTTACTATCAGCTCTGTGCAGTCTTGCGAGGGCGCTATTTGTCCTATCTTATCATAGGTGTGGCACACTAACCACTTTCATACAGCACAAGAGGGCCACGCCACCTAACTGCACTAGCCACAACTCTTTCAAAGTATCATACAGAATTGGTAGAGGGGACTAAATAGTCGCAGACAATGTTCATGTTTTGTGTGATCAACCAATACATGTTTGTTTGTTTGTTTGTTTGTTTGTTTTCTCCTTCACTGATGCCTGTTTTCTTCTGTAGATACTGTACATGTATATATTAGAAAATTACTATTACCACCATTCTGTGGTTTCTTAATGAATTGCTTACTTAAGTTACTGTACTTCCTCATAACAAACAATTCCTTTTATTCTACCTTAAAGGCAGTGGACATTATTGTAGTTACTCAAATAAATTGTTAGCATAAGAACTTTCTTGGTAACTAGCAATGGAGAGCTGTTGATAGTATAAAACATTATGAGAAACAGCTCCCTCTGAAGTAACGTAGTTTTCGAGAAAGAAGCAATTTTCCACGAATTTGATTTCGAGACCTCAAAAATAGTTTATGAGGTCTCGAAATCAAGCATCTGAAAGCACACAACTTCGTGTGACAAGGGTGTTTTTTCTTTCATTATTATCTCCCAACTTCGACGACCAATTGAGTTCAAATGTTCACAGGTTTGTTATTTTATGCATACAATGAGATACACTAAGTGAGAAGACTGGTCTTTAATAATTACCAATAGTGTCCAGTGTCTTTACGTTTTATCAAAATATTAAATTAATTTGTTTGTCCATGCCAATGGTTGCTATTATACAAGAGTTGCTATTTTAAAAGTGTTTCTATCTGTCTTTGATCAATTCCTGCACCGCTGTTCAATTTGCTGCACCCAGTCCTTACGCCAGATGGGAAACTCGGTATAAACAAATTCTTGATCTCTTAGCATGCATGTAGATCATCGTCATACAAAACCAAATATCGTGCCTGCACCCCTTCACCTCCCTAAACCCCCTTTGTTTTCAGTTTGCTATCCCGCCAATCAAAATATCAGCTTCACACCGAGCTAATTTCAAAACTGAAAAAGAAATTCACTGCTTTACTCAAAACATTAGTTATGTGGTAAACCAAATCAGGAATGATCATGCCGGCATTCCCTCACGGCCTAAACCCCCTCTGTTTTCAATTGCTATCCCGACAATCAAAGTACCAGCTTCTCACACTCCGTTGAAAAGAATAAGTTGCTGCTTAACTCAGAAACTTTTTGTTTTGTAGTAAAATTGCATGCTTAATGTGCTTTAGTGCATTTTATAATACTTAATTAGGCCGTCTGTGTTTTGGTGCCCTCAAGTTACAAACCATTCCATGTTGTCAATATTCCACGTTGTCAATAAAGAAAAATTGCAATTAACATAAACTTAAAACAAGATAAACTTACTTTGGCGTCAACAAAAGATATATACCTTGTTCAGTCCGTGATTTAATAGATAACTTTTGTAATCAAATGTTTTTCATGTGACATTTTTTAAGGATCCAGTGATAGATTTGAGGCAAACCATAAAAATATGAAGTTGGATTGTTTTGGGTTTTTCTCTTTTTTTACCATTTGAGTTTAAAACCATTTGAGTTCTGACTTAGCCCCTTTTTTTAACAGCCAATTCCACTTAAATTTATTTTTTAACTGATGTAGAAAACTTAAAGACAGTGGACACTATTGGTAATTGTCAAAAGACCAGTCTTCTCACTTGGTGTATCTCAACATATGCAAAAAATAACAAACCTGTGAAAATTTGAGCTCAATCGGTTGTAAAAGTTGCGAGATAATAATGAAAGAAAAAACACCCTTGTCGCACGAAGTTGTGTGCTTTCTGATGCTTGATTTCGAGACCTCAAGTTCTAAACTGGAGGTCTCGAAATCAAATTCGTGGAAAATGACTTCTTTCTCGAAAACTACTTCACTTCAGAGGGAGCTGTTTCTCACAATGTTTTATACTATCAACTTCTCCCCATTACAGGTAATAAAGAAAGGTTTTGTGATGATTATTATTTTGAGTAATTACCAATAGTGTCCACTGCCTTTAAAACAAAATTAAAAATAACAATCTGAAGTTTAGGGGACTCTAGACAAACACACATTTTCAGTTCCTATGCACTACACACATGACACTACGGTTAGAATAAGATTGCAAATAGTAGTCACAAATCAATCCATACGCAAACATGACACTGCTGTATCATAAATATCAACCTGCACTCAGGGCTGATACTGCACAAAGCCAACTCAAACAGTTGCCTCTGTGAACTATCAGTTTTGATCAATATTTTGATCAGTTGGCAATTTTGACTAAAATAAATATTTAAATGGAACATGTTTTTGAAAATTAAAATATAAACATGTTTTCAGCTGAGTTTTGCACATCATGTTATCTTTCAATATGGAAAGAGTCATTTTCAAGTTGAACAAGCACATTCATAACAAAGTTTACAGTTGAGTGTAGATTCGTAACGAATCTACTCTTCAGTGTAGATTCGCTGTACTTTCATCAATCATTTGTCAATAGAGTGACGTTACAGAAATAGTTGAGAAATTTGTAGTGTCGAGCAAATTTCAATCTTAAAGCTAGACTTTGTGTACATTATGGTACAGGCAGGAGTTCCCCCCGCGCCAACAGACAAGATTCCGAAGCCAAAGAAGAACGGAAGAAAGGCAAACTATTTTTTTTAACATTCCTTGTCATTTCTCTCCTTCTTCAAACTATCCACAGTGATTTTATAAAAGCACAACCTAGATTCACTAACATTAGCCTCAGAATTAGTGTTTTAAAGTATTGAATAATAAATGTATGTGCACAAAAGGACGTGTATGATTTGGGCGCACCTTCTTATGATTTTTCATTCATTTTACACTTTTACAATTATATTCATCCATTTGAATGACTTTTGTTTTAATTTTAATTTTTTTAAGATATATATATTTTTTCAATCCACGCACCATAGACCACACCCTTCATAGTATGTCTCATAAGCTAGACTTGCCACAGTCTGTTCCTTCACTGTTTGTACATTGAGAACTGCTCTAGAATTGCAAAGGTCATGGGTTTGAATCCCATCCGAGTAATGTCTGTGATTTTGTCCACAGGACTCTTGAATTACCGAGTACACACAGTTTTTTCTTAAGTTTTTTTTTTATACAAGTCGCCTGACACACAAGGCCTGAAGGCAACTTCAAGGTGTGTGCTACAATTATTTTTTTCCAGAGGCCATTGCCACCTACTCCTAGGGCTGAAACAGGGTTACCCCTTTTACAGTCCATACGGATGTAGGCTTGGGTATCATCAGTCCGAAGCCTGGCTGGTAGAGCAGAAAGCACTACCTCCCCAATTTTATGTAGCAAGAGTCACGACCGGGATCCGAACCCACACCCTGCTGATCAAACACCAGTGCTTGAATCCGGTGCTCTTAACCGCTCGGCCATGACACTGCAATGACACTAACACACATCGGTGTGTATGGTCCGATGCAATTTATTAAATCAACATTAAAAAAAACAAAAAAAAACAGCCTATGACCCCACCTTTAATAGAGATGCGGACCAGGTTTTAATTTCCTGTTCCTGAAACTTACGACTCCGTATATAATTTTAGTTATTTGATGAATGTAATGGATGACCAGCTCCAGTTTAAACTGAACATTGCCCCTCCAAACATCCTGCACGCTCGGAAAATTTATTCAGACCTGCGAACGATTGTTTCATATCACAGACTCGAACTCTTCAATGGCCTTTTGTAGCTTGAGAGATCAACCTAAGCAGAGGTTTACTTAGGAAGACCATGATGAGGGTCTCAAAATTAGGCTGTTGAAAATGTTTTTGTATTTATTCCTTAAAAAATCAGTCGATTTGATTGAATGTATACATAACAAAAGATCAATCATTTGACTTAACAACACTTTGAAATGATCACCCGGCCAGGGCCCAATTTTCTTAGAGCTGCTAAGCACACAAATTTGCTTAGCATAAAATTTCTTCCTTGATAAAAACAGAATATTTCCATTTGTTGCATATTGCCTGTTTACTTATATTCGGCTGTTGTTTGCATCCTCAAAATCACATGGAGATTTGGTTGGTAATCCTGTTTTTATCAAGGAAGAAATTTCATGCTAAGCAAATTGTTTTGCTTAGCAGCTCTATGACATTGGGGCCAGTTCTCATTTTTCATAGCAACGGCTCCCCCTTGCCTGTTAATTTAATTACCGGCTACTCATTCAGTGTAAACGTTCAGGCAACATTGACACAGTATACAGCACCTGTAACAATACTCTGAGCATACAGTGTCACACTCAGATGTTTGTATGTGTCAGAACTCCATCTATAGTCCTTTTCTATCATCCCTTTATTGCCAAACTCTAAGACTGTTTACTCGTCGGCAACCCTCTGTTTGCTAAATCCTTACCTATGTTTTACAGTTGGAGGCTTAATATTGCAAATTGTATAATATTGGAGTCTGTGTGTCAAGCCACATGCTGAGTTATTGTTTTTTGAAACAGCGTTATTGAAGACTGTTGTGACTTTTTTTTTTTTTTTTTTTAAAGTTATTGCTGTGTGCCCAGATTTTTTCGCTATGGGAAAATTATGGGGAAGTTTACAGTAGCAACTCCTTGTTTGATGCGTTAGGAAATGCCTTTGGATATCACACAAAATAATACCACAAATATAACAAACTTTAAGCAAAATGGTCATCTTAAGCGCAGAGTTGGGCGATAAGCAGAGCCATAAAACTGGGCCAGGTCCTCGTATTGTTACTCCCTCACTCAGCTATCGACTATCCTGTCATACTTTCATTGTCCGCGATCAATAAACGCCACTCGTAAATTATTAATACATTTTTATGTCATCACATTATTGATCAGAACAAAATGTTGACCTGATAACCTCCAGGATCAATGAGCAATTTGTTTGTTTGGCTCATAAATATTATATATCCATCTGTTTCTAAACATCGTGTTGTGGTAACTAAGCAGATACATAAGTAATATTCCTTTTTCGTAAACAAGAACTTGGCTTGAGCTCGGTGCTTATAAAGTCGTTCATTGTAATTTGCTAATCTGTATTGATCGAAACAAATAAGTTTTGAAAAACCAATCAAAGTCCACAAGACATGTTTTTGTTTGCAATAAGAATGTTACCTTTTGCCAAACTTATTTTTGGAGACCACTCTTGATCAAGAAACGCCGTTTACCAGGAACTCCAACGTTAACAATTTGCAATTTGATGAAATCTATACAAACTGCATTAACAACCCTATAGTCCCGAGCCGACGATTTTGTGATTAGACTATACAGTCGTCTAGATACCATATATCGGATATTTCCCTCAGCCAGGAAGAATCACATGATCATGTAGACAGTATTGGTGTTACTTGGTTGTCACAATCCATTTCATCTTAAAGATGCTATGTCAGATTTTTGGCCGATTTGACCCAAAAATTTTGATTTAAAATTGAATAGGTATTTTGATGGGGTCGAGAAAGTTACATGCTTTCATTTGAGCCATTGCTCGAAAAAGTCTGCCAATTATTAGTAGCAGTGAAATAAAGTGCTCAAAATTAGTTTTTGTCAGGATCCCAACTATATATCACGTGACCAATTCTTATCTGTTTTATAAGAAACGTTTTAAATTGTTGTCATAAAGTTCCTAACAATTAAAAGTAAAAGTTTAACTTTTTGTGAAATACCATTCACTCAAAAAAATCAATTTTTTAATGTTTGGGGCCAAAGATCTGACATTGCATCTTTAAAAGATTTACCCATTTCAACCCTTGTCATTAGTTGATATTATAGTGTAATGGTTAATTGTAGATTTCAAAAATTGTAGAATTTATGAAAAATGTATTCAATGGGTGACATTGCAACTTGTAATTGTCTCACTGTAAAAAAAGGTTCACTCATTATGGTCACCCAAGAGAATCCATTTCCTTAATCCCTTTCAATTTTGAGTTGTATAGTCTTAGTTGAGCAAGTGTATTCAAAACCGCATTACAGAAAAGCTCCATCAACAAAATTCTGAGTTTGGCCACAAAATCTAGGAAAGTATCCTTTTCAACGAGGAAGTGCGTTTACATCGAATTTGTTGGGTCATTAAACTTTAAGCAGTTAATCTGCCTGGGTCAGTGATGCACCACGAGTTGTGCATGATCCTAAGTCAACTGATTGGAAAAGGAGTTACATGGAGATAACAGGTGTAAGTTGCCAAATGAAAAAGGATGTTATTATTTTTAGCCTCTCTCTTGAATGGAGCTTTCCTGTAATGATTTCAATCATTTTGATGATCTTTCATTTCTTTTTGGATTTTCCGATGTTCATTTTACCACCAGTTCTTTTCAGAACCAATACTACTCAAAAAGTTTGCAAAGTTTCAAAATCCTACTTGATATTCATTTTTGATTGTCTGGTTTTCATTTTCAGCAAATAAGGAGCGCCCCGCGTCACCGGGCAAAGAAGGGGGCAAAACCACCACCAAGGGGGAGAAGAAGAAGGGAAAAGACAAAGGGAAGGATAAGGATAAAGATAAAGATAAGGACAAAGGGAACTTGTCCAGGCCCCCCTCCCAGCAGTTTGACATCACCAAGCCTAACTGGACGCTTCGTGTGGTGTTGGACCAGACCCCAACGGTAAGAGAAAAACAAATTAGGGTGGGGGTAGGTGAATAAGTCGACTAGAATGGGATTTGAACCATTGACGTCCGGTTTAACATGCCACAAAACATTGTGAGAATCAACTCTAACCGCCCCAACTGTCTCTTTGTTTGATTTTGTTAGACTGACAACTTCTATAGTCTACTCTAGGAAGTTAATCGAAAGACTATAAGCAACTTTTTTCCTTTTTTTTTTTTGCATCATGGAGGTCAGTGATCTAGTGGTAAAGATGTCTGCTCTGGAATGGCAAATCACACCCTAATGCATGAAAATGCTAAAGAAACAGATTGTCACAGATTTTCTATAAATGTAACATTTTTGTTGTTTTTTAACAAAAGTGCAATTATATGACTGGGAATAAAAGAGTTGTGGCTTGTTTTTAAACGTTCATGTAGGGTCATGGCCAGGGCAGAAACATGATAAAGGACCCCACCTTCAGTGACAGCCTTTATCCCACAGCCACGACCCTGCCTGTTTTAAACGGCCGTTTAAGAACTCATCCCAACTTTTTGAATCCCCTTAGTAAAGTTCTCTCTTTCAATTTTTTGATTTCCTTTCTTCAGGAGGAGGTTGAGATCAAGCGTGATACGGAGCGGCAAGATGAGATCAGAGCTATGAAGCAGGCTTGGGAGGCGGCCGAGCCAGGCAGGGCGGCCAAGGCCCAGGCAGCCAGAGAGAAGTTCCTTAAGGAGCATCTTATCAAGATGGAGACAGAGGAGGAAGGGGAAGAGAAGGCTGAGCTAGAGGGAGAAGGTAAGCACCGGAGAAAATCACTCTCAAGGGTTGCTTTATTTGTGACACAAAACCAGGGGTGGATTTCACAAAGAAATTAGGACTAGTCCTTACTTAGGACTAGTCCTTAATTAGGACTAGTCCTTAATTAGGACTAGTCCTTAATTAGGACTAGTCCTTAATTAGGACTAGTCCTAGGAGATGTTAAAAACTAAAGGCTAGTCCTAAGTTAGGACAAGTAACTCGTCCTAACTCAAGATAAGACTAGTGTAAACTCTTTGTGGAATCCACCCCTGGAATGTCATCTTTAAGAGAGCAAGGCTGTTTTCAGTGTGAAAAGGGCATGTCCTTGCGAAATCTTTAAGTCTATTGGAAACTTTTGGAGGGGCACCAAGGCCAAGACCAGGGCAACGGAGGCCACGGCCTTTATGTAATTCCAGGCCTTCAAAATGCAAATCTCAATAGTCTTATACTTAAACTTTGAGTGTCGTGGCCGAGCGGTTAAGAGCACCGAATTCAAACTCTGGTGTTTCTGATCAGCAGAGTGTGGGTTCGCATCCCCAGCCGTGACACTTGTGTCCTTAAGCAAGACACATAAACATTGCTTCGTCCTTATGTTGTGTAAACGCATGTAAAAGAACCCAGTGCACTTATCGACAACAGAAGGGGTTCGCCCCGGTGTTCCTGGCTGGATTGGCAGCATATTGCGCCACAGCACCTTGTAAACCATTACATGGTGCTTAAGGATTAGGTCTTATATCTCAAAAAATTCGCCCCACTCCTTGCAGTAATAATACCTGGCGCTTTGTATCCTTTGGCAAAAGGGGCGTTATAAATACGGTTATTATTATTATTATTATTATTATTATTATTATTATTATTATTATTATTATTATTATTATTATTATTATTATTATTATTAGTATTATTATTATTAACATATTCATCAGTCAAAAATAACAATTCAATTCAATGTTTATTGTTCATAAAATAAAAATGTGCTTTGTCGAACGTGTTAATAACAGTCAAAATATTTATACAAATTACAGAACAACAATTCATGTTGAAGTGAACAATATTTACACTATGAAACTTAAAACTGTATTTACACAAGGGTACATCCAAAGTTTACTTTATGAAAGACAACAGGAAAGAACAAGAAAGATGTCACCCATTGCGTGATTATTACTCAATTCAAAAACATGTTTTAATTGTTTATTTGTTGACAGCTGGTCTTCCCCAGACCCCAGCCTCTGAGCTCGAGCATCCCCCAATGGAGGCTGTTCTAACAAACGAACCTCCACCCCCACCCCCGCCTAAAGAAATCCTCAGAACCGTTGACCTTACGCCGTACATCAGGTAAGAAATGTGGAAAGTTGTTTGTTCAGATGGTCTTCCTGTCAAGGGAACGTCGCGAAGGTGTTATAAACACCAAGCTAGGCCCAAATCTCATAGAGCTGCTTAAGAAGAAATGTTTGCTCAAAACTCAAAAATATACTGTTAAAGCAGAAATGAGCAGGATACCAGTCACAAATTGTACATGTGACATGGTAGTTTAGCTGGTGACCTTATTCTGGTAAGCTTAATTTTGTTGAGCTTAGCTTCTTTTTGTGCTTAAGCAGCTCTTTAATTGGGCCCTGGCTACAGCCAATCTCTCTCATACAAACATTGGTTTAACCCTATTATGAATTGCACAAATCATGAAAATGTCATACAAGCTGGGAACATATTCTTGTATGCAATAATTGTTGTGTGAATACTATTGATGACTTTTTGATATGGAAAGTGTGTGTATTTCCATGTATTCTGCTAATTTTCTGTTTCTTTTATTCAATCTTTTGTTTTGCTCTTTATTTTATCTTCTTCATTTTTGAAGTTTGATGTATTAACATGGGTCCCTATTGAGTGTATTTTTTGAAGCCTTACAAGTTACATTCAAAGTTTTGGAAACATATTACTGTTATCCTTTTTCATATGTTTCAGCAGTTTATTTAAACAATCCCTGTTTTATCCTTGTGTTAATACTTGACTTTACCTGATTTTGTAACTAAATTTTAAAGCTTTATTATTTGTAGTGAACAGGCTTAGTTTTAAATCTGTAGGCCTACTGTTTAAATCCTTAATGCTGAATGTACTGGATGGTAAAAATTAGTTTATCGGTTTGTAAAAATTCCTTGGAAATTTTCCTTATATTTACTAGTTTGCTAAATAAAGATATTGTTGCCATCTGTTTAAATCCAGTGCCACATTTCGTAGAGCTGCTTAAGCAAAACAAACGATGCTTAGCTCAGTAACACTAAGCAGGATACCAGTCACAAATGCTTCGAGTGAAATATTATTTTAGCTGGTAACCTTTTTTTTTTGTAAATCTAATTTTTTTGTTGGGCTTATCTAATTTTTGTGCTTTTATTAAGCATCTCTATGAAATTAGACCCTGTCTAGATTTTGAAATAGTTCCTACATTTTGTACATTTTGCCTTCCTGGCTTCTGTAAATGCGCCCATATTTGTTTGCTCCGTAATCCATTACATTATATTATTTTCATTTTATTATTCATAATTTTTTTTTTGTGTAATTAAATAATTGTACTTAATTATTCTTCGTTGGTCACCATTATATTAGGCCTATAGAAGTAAATGTTGATTGACTTGAAAAGTTAATAACTAAACTCAAGGATTTTTTTCTCCCGTTCAGACCTGCCGATTTCACCGGAGAGCCCCGTCTTAAGGATGAGGTTGAGATTGAGAGACAGATGCGGGTGAAGCAAGACGAGGTCCGACGCTACAAGGCGTTCCGAGAATCCGTCTTGGATGCCAGGGAAGAGGATAAGAAGGACAGAAACCAGACCAAGGAGAGGCAGCTTCAACAATGCATTGACCTTCAGGTTGGTAGTAGTCGCCAGACTAAAAGGGATTGTAAATTCCAGATGGTTAACGATAGGGTGTTAAGAAAGACTCCTGGGCCTAATTTCATAAAGCTGTGAGTGGGGCACCAGCCACAACAAAGCAAACTTAATGTAATGCTGGCTGATAACCTGTTTCTGCTAAGCGGTAGCCTGCTATTCTGTGCTTAGCAAGTTTTTGTGCTTACAGGCTTTATGAAAAGTGGGCCCTGAAGACAATCAGAGCATACTGATTGACACATTGAGTCGTTAACCACCAATTCTTTTCAGCACCAACATTCCTCAACAAGAGATTTCTATATATTTTAAGTAGGATTTGAAACTTTATATTTTTTAAGTAGGATTTGAAACTTTGCATGTTCGGAGGTTAGGTTTTCGGTCGCACCATTAAAAATCTCTTTTGAGTAGTCTTGGTTCTGAAAAAGAACCGGTGGTCGACAACTCAATTTTTCGATAAGTACGCTGGTATAGGTTTTTATGATAATGATAATAAAAATACCAAACGCCTTTATCATGTTGACATGCTATAGGGCGCTGAACAAAAGGCAAAAGGTACAAATGTATGAATTAAAATGAAATCAAAAACTGAATTATAACAATAGGAGTACAAAATTTGTAAAAAGTTTAACCTGTAGTAGAAAAATGAAATTGATCCCAACAAATTTTACCTTCGATCCACAGACCTCCCTGGACGAGAGACGTGCCACAATCAACGAGCCGCGAGAAGCCTTCCGTCAGAAGTTCCTCGAGGCAGAAAAGAAGCGTCTTGAAGAGATTGCCGCTGCTGAGGCCGCCATGAAAGCAGAGCAGGAGAGGAAGAGATCGCCGTCACCCAAGGGTCGGAAGAGTCCCAAGGGAAAGAAAAGTCCCAATAAGAAGGGGAAAAGTGCGAAAGGAAAGAAGAAATAAAATAGCGTTATCATTTCTTTGTGTCAGTGCAAAACACAAATGTTGTATTTCCTATAAAACAAAATTTTTTTTTAAAATAGTAAATGGCCTGACGTTGTGACCCTAGTCTTTCTCGAGAAAGACTCTGCTAGGGTCGAAACATCAGACCATTATCTACTTTTAGCATTTATACCAAAGGTCCTTAAGGTTGGTAAGTTGTTACAGCTAATTTTATTTTCTCCTAAAAATAGCAATGACGTTACACATGAACTGTCGCTATTAAAGCAAGATTGATAAACACAAACCTTTCTGCTTAATAAAAAATCTCTCTCTCTAAAGATGAAATACAGTGTCATTATAAATTCCGTCCAATTTTTTTTTCCTTATAAATTTTTTTGTATTTTTGTAAAGATATCTACGTGTATACCTGAAAACTTTTCAATTTATTGTGTATAGTTTGAGGAACCTTTAGTGTGTGAATTTAGCCTTATCCGTCCATTTGTATAAAAACTAAAGATGATACCCTTTTCACTGGCACTCACATGTGGAGTATTTGTATATATATTTTCATGGTTACTCCTGAGCAAAAGTACCAGCGAAGTAAATATTAAAGGCAGTCGATACTATTGGTAATTACTCAAAATAATTATCATCATAAAACTTTTCTTGATTCAGGTGATAGGGATAGGTAGATAGTATAAAACATGAGAAACAGCTCCCTCTGAAGTGGCGTAGTACTCGAGAAAGAAGTAATTTTCCACGAATTTGATTTCGAGACCTCAAGTTTAGAATTTGAGGTCTCGAAATCAAGCATCAGAAAGCACACAACTTTGTGTGACAAGGGTGTTTTTTCTTTCATCATTATCTTGCAACCTCCACGACCGATTGAGCTCAAATTTTCACAGGTTTGTTATTTTATGCATATGTTGAGATACACCAACTGTGAAGACTAGTCTTTGACAATTGCCAATAGTGTCCACTGGCTTTAATGTAATAAAATAATTGCACTCCGTGGCTGTAGTTAGAGACTGAAAAAAAAACCAATACTTTCCATAGAAAGGTTTGTTTTTTGCTAATACATTTCTAATTTGTTGAACACCAGTGCCCTTACCAATATTTCCATAAAAATTATTTGGAAAGAAATACAAACATTCTAGCTCCAAATTGATACTGTCTCTAACAGACCTTCCATTATACGAGCGTTTATTAAAGGAAGCTTGTTGTTTTTAAACTATTTTAATGATTGTAAAAAGTGTTTACTTTTGTATATATTTTGTTTCAATTTATTAATATTGCAATTTTTTATCCACAAGATGATATTTATCCGTCCTATTCAAAAGTTGTATTTTCCTGCTCAAGTTTTCTTGCAGCAATTCATTTGAAATGTATTCATTTAGGTCGTTTTTTCCCTGGCCAATTTCAACAAAATTCGGGGAAGCCTAGATTATTACTGAATATGTTTATATTAATTTCAACAAGTTGTGTTAATAAAGAAACAGTGTGTTGATAAGAAAGTGATTCGGTGATAAACTGTTTTTCTTCCTTGTTTTTCAATCGTCTGGGCACCCCCTAGTTCGAATCGTAGACCTGGACCTTACTTTAAGGCAATAAAGCTATGAATACAACAATTTTGTGATCATACTTATGTCTAATTTGTATCTTTTTGCACAAAATTGTAGTTTAAAATATAATTTTACTTGTACTTCGTTTTCACAAAAAGTGGCTAATTTCAAACGGGAGTAACTCAGCAACGCGATACACCCCAAAGCTTAGACACATGCCAAATTACTGCTGCTGATGTGTTCTTTCCACCACTGCATATAACTCAATTCCTGAAATTGCCTACATCTTCCCATTTTCACAGAGCGGGTCACAAATGAGAAAGATCTTTTCTAGTGCTTGTTCAATTCATTTTGGATCCGGTCTTGTTGTATAAGTAGGCATTTTTATGGCCTTAACTGTTTTTCAGATTTGTATTTGACAAACTCGAGGACTTTTTATTCGTAAATGTTGACTCAGCTACTGTTAATTGTTAATTGATATAATACATAACTGCTAACATCTGTGGTTTTAAAATTGTTACTAATCAAATGGAAATGGAAAACGGGATCCATGATTAATATTGTGGCTGTGTACTTCACGTGTGAAATTTGACGGCCCACAACTATTAAAATGGTGGTGCACCACTTAAAAACATGTCGAGATAATTAGTTTACACGTAACTAGAATGATAAATGATGCTGACATATACTTTAAATTTGGACTCCACTGTATTACATAAATTACATATTAACTATCATTTTAATATTGAAGAGTTTTGGGCTTCAATAGTTAAACCGGCGCACTGGACACCATTGGTAATTACTCAAAATAATTGTTAGCAAAAAGCTATACTTGGTAACGAGCAAGGGAGAGCTGTTGATAGTATAAAACATTGCGAGAAACGGCTCCCTCTGAAGTAACATAATTTTTGAGAGGAGGTAACTTCTCACTCAGATATTAAAAGACTTCAGGCCTGAAACATTTTATCAGGTATCTGAAAACACAAATTTTGTGCACTAAGGGTGTTTTTTGCTTTCATTGTTCTCTTGCAACTTCGATTACCAATATTGAGTCTAAATTTTCACAGATTTGTAATTTTTTGCGTGTTGGGATCATTTCTGCCGTCGAGGTCACCAAACTCGTCCTAACTTATGATTAGTAGGACGATCAGTTAAGATTTGTGTCCAAAGACGTTAGGACGCATTTAACCCACCCTAAGTTATTAGGACAGGTTATTCGAGAAAGGATTATTCTAAGCGTTTCGTAAGGGATAATTAATCAAAAACTAATTCCAATGTAAACGCAGGTATTATGATGTGGTCACGACTGCTTATAAAAGAACTGGGTACGATGTGAGTTGCAACCAACCTTTGTATCTTCCCAAAAGGTTAGAGTCCGGTATCTTGGTCTATCCCTTGTCGTTTCTGCGTCGTGAACCCCTTGGCTGCTTTGCCGGCGTGGTCTCCCCTCCAAGGATCGCTGCTTTCCTAGCCACGACGAAGGGCTACTGCTGGGTGGACGATTCAAACGAAGCCCTCGAGGGTAGAAAGTTGCCGAGCATCTCAATCCAGGCCGTTGCTGTTCCGTTCTCCCTAACGTAGATAGATGAACACAGCACCCCTACCTGCAGAATGGAAGAACCCTATGGGAAATGCACGCGCGCGCTTTTTGACGATTTGGCAAAGCTGCACGCGCTCGCTCGCCGCTCCGACGCAAAAACAAACTGTGCCCAAAACACGGAACAATTTCGGACGGGACAGACAAACGCAAAACAAAATCACAACATCTCACCCGTTGTCAGCACACTTTAAACACACAAAAATTACCACTGCCCGGTGGCAAGTTTCCCCCATTGAAGAAAAGCACTTCGACGTTGGCAATTTTGATGCCGGCCTACAGAAAAGAAAACTGCTGACTGGACATGTCCTTTTTGAAATGTTAATACCCACCGCAGAAATCCCACGTGCAAGGTGTTTCAGAGGCGTATCCCAAAAACCGGACTGTGATAGGGGCGGGGTCGACTCCGTAAATGAAGGGTTCGCTTTGCCCAAGCTTCCCCACCGCGATGTAACTGCCGTTGGTTTCGATCCAGAAGCCCCGTGGGTTAGAATCACTGAGTATTCCGGGAGTAGACACTGGGCCGACTGACCATTCACACGATTCGTCCTCACACCGCCCAATAGTTGACACCGTGTTGAGAGCTCCCCCGATAACTTTAACAAAACATGGCAGTTGAAGACATAATATGTTAATGGACTTTAAAAACTCACGGCCCGGGATTGATACGGATCATCGGTCGCCCCCCCCCCACCCCCGCACTGTTGGTAATTGCTCAAAATAGCCTAATTGTCAGCATAAAAACTTACTTGGTATAGCGAGCAATGGAAAGCTGTTTATAGTATACAAGTTGTGAGAAACGGCTCCCTCTGAAGTAATTTTATTTATTTATTTCTTATTTTACCCTGGGGAAACCTCTCTGTAAAACACTGCTTTTCAGAGGTGCCCAGCATCTAAAAAGTTTGACATAAGAATTTGAAAATGCAAATTGTATGCATATTATGTTGAGACACCAAGTGGAAGTACTGGTCTTTGACACTTTTTTTTTTTTACCAAAGGTGTCCAGTGCCTTTGACAA
Source organism: Asterias rubens (assembly GCF_902459465.1). Classification (NCBI taxonomy): domain Eukaryota; kingdom Metazoa; phylum Echinodermata; class Asteroidea; order Forcipulatida; family Asteriidae; genus Asterias; species Asterias rubens. Next base: position 17,996,961 of record NC_047072.1, read on the forward strand.
CACAGTTCCCTCGGCAGTCAATTCCAATACTTTGGGGCTATAATATCGACTACCAACTCTCAAACAAAAATGGCTTACCTATTGTATACATCTTGCGGTCGCCTAATGACGTTTGGGACAGTCCAACGACGGCAGAACTCTCGGCTTGTACGGTGAATGTCACAACCCCTGGGCTCTGTACCTCCTGGTCAAAACGCATTGGTCCACCACTAAAACTTGATTTTTTGCAATCTGAAGAAGCATCATGATAACCTACAAAAAGGGAAGAACTTTTATTATTAGGCCAAATAAAAATTTAAAAAGTGCAAAGGTTGTGGGTTCGAATCCTACCCGAGTATTATGTCTGTGCTTGTTTTCATCATTCTATGTAAAAAGTTGATAAATTTGTCCAACGTAAAGCAGAAGTTACCGTGACCATTGAGGTGAAGCCATGCCGTGCTCATGATCAAAATCACCCGTAGAATTCCTTGGCTCCACATGCCCTTGGGTGCGCGTTGACATCGCCTGCTCGGTGGCAACTTGCTCCTTAAACGTCTTGGACTAGCCATAAGTTTTATAACTAAACTGAGTCGCTCATAAAGTAGACTCCACTTTAAATTTCCCTTGGATATACATCAAGGCAGAACGACAGTTCAACTTCAACTTTAACAAAAAGCTTCAATATACAGTGTAGGTCGATAGGCCTAGGCCAACATTCAGTTGCAATATTATAGAAGTTGTGAGTTGGCGGCAAAATCGTCGAGCATTAATGAGCCAGCTCGCTTGAGCCAGTGGCATGATATTGGGAAGGAAGTCGGTGACAGCTGGGCTGTTCCATTATCAGTGCAGGGAAGATTATTGCAATGTAGGGGGAAGGGTGATACATCCACATCTACATCTATGATAACTCTTGTCAAACCCTTTACCTTGTAGGACTTTTAAAAGGACCTATGGTATAAATGCAAACAAAAAGTAGTTAATGGCCAGGGCCCAATTTCATAGAGCTGCTTAAGCACAAAATTTTGCTTAAGCAAAACAAACCTTGCTTAGTAAAATCAGATTACCGGCCAAGACTCCATTCAATTGTTATGCTAAGTAAACAACAGCTAAATACCAGTCATAAGCAATGTATATGGCATGACATTTTGGCCAATAACATGTGTAAAACAAGCGAGCTATTTTCGTGCTTAAGGAAATTTTTTGCTTAAGCAGCTCTATGAAATTCGCCCCAGACGTTTCGACCCTAGCAGAGTCTGACTTGACTTAGTTACATTAGCTGGAAGTTGACTAAAGCATATGGTCGAAACGTCAAATAATAAACCGCTTATTTGATTAAAGCCAGTGGTTTCTTATCAAGAGAATATGTTTTTCATGGTGCTAGTGCAAATCCCACTTTGATATGAATAAGTATTAGACTGCATGACTTGCAATCACAAGGTGGTGGGTTCAAATCCTACAAAGCAGACACGGGATCATCATAGAAACACCATACAGTCAAATATTCACATTCACAATAGCAATTTTTATTCCACATATTTCAAAGAAATATCCCATACAAAGCAAACCACATAATTATTTTTAACTAAACACGTATATTTTGTGGACGGTTTTGAATATTTACAAAAGCAAAATGTGTTTAAAAGCGCAACTATTTACATCACACAAACATAAAATTAATAATGGAAAGCATTTGAAATATCTCTCATTAGTTTTACCATAAATAACTCACTCTCAATAAATGGTCACTCATTACTCGTTTCAATTTTTGATGGAACATAAAAGTACTTTGTAAGCAACAGGGTGGTGGAATAAACAGAAATAAATCCCTTTTCTTAGACAATTTGGTACATGGAAGTCTACCCCTTTAATGATTTTGGTCCTTCATAATGTCTCAGAGGACTGCAGATTTACGCACTTCCTCTCACTTATCCATTTTTGTTCTTTCTATAAATATGTTCAATTCAAGAAAACGGTCTACTTGTGACGACAAATTATTTGGAAGGGTGAATTTCTTATGCGCATAACATTTGTCACAACACACTTAATCTTGCTTCACAATGTGCTAATAGAGTGACACATTTGCGGTGTTACCATTGACAACAACAATGACACTGACAATGACACTGACAATGACAAGATAAATATTCACATTCTGATCCCCAGTTTTATAGAACTGCTTGAAAAGACAATACTGCTTTAAGGCAGTGGACACTATTGGTAATTACTCAAAATAATTGTTAGCATAAAACCTTTCTTGGTAAGGAGTAATGGGGAGAGGTTGATAGTATAAAACATTGTGAGAAACGGCTCCCTCTGAAGTGTCGTAGTTTTCGAGAAAGAAGTAACTTTCAACTAATTTGATTTCGAGACCTCAGATTTAGAATCAGAGGTCTCGAAATCAAGCATCTGAAAGCACACAACTGCGTGTGACAAGAGTGTCTTTTACTTTCATAGTTATCTCGCAACTCGGACAACCAATCGAGCTCAAATTTTCACAGGTTTGTTATTTTATACATATGTTGAGATACACCAAGTGAGAAAACTGGTCTTTGACAATGACCAATAGTGTCCACTGTCTTTAAACATTTTCTGCTAAGCAAAAATAAGAAGGTTACCAGTTACAGATACATTTGACTTGATAGACAACATTGAAATAAGGGCTACTGTTAAGCAGGGCCCAATTTCATGAAGCCTGCAAGCACAAAAATTTGCTTAGCATGAAATTTGTGCCCTGATAAAAACAAGATTACCACCCAAATTTTAATTTGTTGCATATTGCTTGTTACTGGCATTCAGCTGTTGTTTTGTTAACCTGAAAATCGCAGGGAAATTTGGTTGTTAATCTTCTTTTTATAAAGGAAGAAATTTCATGCTAAGCAAGTTTTTGTGCTTACAGGCTTTATGAAAATGGGCCCTGCCGTCACACAAATTTGGGAAAAGTGACCAAACGCAAACCATGTAGACTGTACTTTAAGTATTTTAATAACAATACCCATATTTTGGACGGTTTGAATATTCACAGGTGTGTTTAAAAGTGCAACTATTTACATAAAACAAACCTAAAATTGATAATTTAAAGCATTTGACACAGCTATTATAAGTTTTTACCATAAATAGTTCACTGTACAGGTACTCAAATTGGTCACTCACTCAACACTCCATTTAATTTTTGAAAAAAAAAAAATCTTTCTCGTAAGAAAAATAATAACGAGATAAAATTATGCATATCTTGGGGACAATCCTTTACAAAAGCATGACGTGGAATTTGTGAACATTTTACTTGGAGACCTGCTTTGATTGCGATTTTGTTGGTAAAATATTCTAGGAGATTGCAGCAACAGAAATTTTCTTCAAAGAACAATCAGGAAGTAGGAATGGAAGATTTTAATTTGGGGAAGTTACATACAAAAAAAATAATAATATCTTATTTTTCATTATTCTGTTTGTGACAATGAGTTTGACACTATTAATAGACACTGCTCTAGAATTGCAAAGGTTGTGGGTTCAAATCCCTTGAATCCCACCCGAGTATTATGCTTCTGATTTTCTTCCCAGAACTCTGGTAAGTACTGAGTATACAGTGATAACACACATCAGTGTGTATGGGTAAAACCCAAAATTAATATTCTTTATCCCGATGCAAATTTCCATCTATTATAAAAAACAAAACAAGCTGGCACCTTGGGTGTGCTGTGCACATTTCAATACCACACATTACAGTTACTAGACAAAGATGGCCCTCAAGGGGCCTCACCGCCGATGGGTACCAAGTCTGCCTGGTGTTGCTCCACCCTGTTTAGAAGCTGCGCCGCCACGGGGCAGAATTCCGTCCGCCAGTTTGACCTCATGAAGTCCATGGTCTCGGGGTCCCAGTCCACTCCCTCTGGAGCCTCCATTGCCGTGTCTTCATCTGGATAGAAACATATTTCAAACAAATATATTTTAAATTATATAATACTATAATGAGTGGGGTAGATGGCCTAAGCTTTGGATCCAAACGGGACCTTCTTCTGTTAATTATATCATATTCCTAAATTATATAACATTATATATGATCCTATTATTCTTTAATTGTCTATAGTTAGTGGCATCCTAATGCAACTTGCTCTCTAATCCTACCCTTTCATGTTTCCCTGCATTGTAATACCTACAATGCATTTACTACTTTAATGGTCCAGTAATCCATCCTTTCATACATTTTGGATCGAAAGCTAAGGCCATCTACCCTATTCATATTCACACATGTAATGGCTTCTTATAGCACTAAAATCCATCACCAATCATGTATAATATTTCAAAGCTTATCATGGCCCCCAAAAAATACTTCAAAAATCTTACCAAGAAAATCTGCCAGTTTATCGATGAGGTTTCCTGCTTCCTGCTCCCCGAAGCACTCGACGGAGTTTGTGATGTTTTCGCTGTAGTTCCATAACATCTTACAGACCATGCTGGCAAGCTGCCAATCCGATCGACCAAAGTCAACCAAGACATCCGTTAATCTGGAGAGGGGGATCGGAGGGGGGGGGGGGGGGGGGGGAAGTAACAAGTTTGTTAAAAGAGCAATAAAAGAGCACCATGCAAAGTTTCAAATCCTACTTAGCAATAAAAATGTTTTACTTAGATGCGATATTGGAATCCCAGCCTGATACATGTTAATGCACCACCCAGGCAGCTCCGATCGACGCCAAACGTCTTCACATTCAACCTTTGCGCCACTCAATCCTTCTCATACTCTTCCCAATCCTTCTCATACTCTGGACAAGCACTATTGAATGAACCCCCCCCCCCCAATCTCTGACAAATGACTACATATGCCATCTTCAAAACTCGTTTGTGCAACTTGTGTTTTCGTCTTTGTATCTCATTGTATTTAAAAGAAGTTCAATCTGCATCGGGGATAAAGAATATTGATAAGATTTTACCCTAACATTGAGGTGTGATAGCACTATATACTCAGTACTTTCCCAAGTTCTGAGAAAAAATTAAGTTTCTGTTAATTAATATCTCCATGTAGGCCAACTTGCTCCGGCATCTCTCCTGCGCCAGGAGTATCTTTTACAAGTTTTAGACAGACATGGCAAATAATAAATGGTCTTTATTATTACAACTATGTCAGTGAATGCTTCTAAACATTTCTAGAGGACTTACTTTTTGATTCCGCCCTCCTTTTTGAGTACCGGCCTCCTATGTTCATCTGCCATCATATTAATGAGCACCCCACACGCGGTGTAAACGATCTCCATGTTGCCTGCGTCAAGTAACGTCACCATCATCTCATCCACTATAGTAAATAAATGAATTATTCATGAGGAGGCTGGAATGCCTGGCTGTAATTGGTTGAACAGAGGTAATCTGATTTGCTTGATTACCTACTGTTGGTTAGTACATCAGAGACCTTGATTGCATATTGATGTCACATGGATCTCCAGCCTCATCCATTATTCATGAAGAATTTGGAATGCCTGGCTGTAATTGGTTGATGGATGATCAGCTGATATGCATAATAACTTAATATTGGTAAATACGTCAGAGACCTTATTTGCATATTGATGCCACATGTTGCAAGAAGCTTGCCAGCTCTTGTAGTCTGTTTCTAAGCTGGTAGTTGCCAGATTTTAAGCTGAGTTAACTGAATTAAATCTGTATTTTAATTAAAACCACTCCAGTCGCAAAGTAAGGGCTCATCTTTGCAACCGACAACTTGTGAAATAAAAAAAGGATGTTGGCTTTTGTAGCCCACTGCATAAATTTTGTGTTTACACAAGGCTGTTTCACTTCTCCTGTTTTGACTCTTCAAACACACAGCCCTAACCACATACTGACACAGGACGAGAATTACAAGAAGTATGAGTAGATTTACCTTTTTTGGATGTCAAGAAATCTCTGACTTCAACAGTGCGGGACAGATTGCCAAAAACTCTGGACGCTTCTATCATGGCTTCCATGTTATCGTTCATCAGTAACTTCAGCACCACTGCATAAAGAGATTGATAATAATAACAGTCGTAACTAGTTTTTATATAAGGGATTTGAGGCATTGCATGGTGAGGTATCAATTTTGTTTGCAGTAACACCATGTGTGTATCTACTTGCCAGGTAGATTTTGTTGTGTAGAGAACTGTCATGCTTTACATTCTACTACAGCGGAGCAGGTTTCTTCTGATTTCGGAAGACTTTTCAGTTCTAAAGAGAACTGTCCTGCTTTTTAAACTACTACCTGGGCGAAAGGGAGAAAAATTGGCCGGGAGTACTACTTAAGCTCATTAAGGATCAATATTAACTTCACTACCGCGGAGTGCGTTCTTAATTGGTCTCAAGGTTTCGAAAAAACAAAGTGCCTAATATTAGAGCAGTAAGACACTGCTGTAATATTGCAAAAGTCGTGGGTTAAAATCCAACCCAAGTAATATGTATGTGATTTTTTTTCACAGAGCTCGGGAAAGTACAGTGCTTAGACACAACGTTACATATGGGTAAAACCAAAATTAACATGATAATTAATAAAAATTTGGGGGGCTAATCATCCTTACTCGCAGCTAAGAGCTGAATTGCAAAGGATGCGGCTACAACGTGTTCGAGAAGCAGGCATGCAAGGGCGCATTCAGCTGCCAGCCACATCAACCCATTATGACCACGAAGCACAGCCAAGATCGAAAGTGTTTGATTTTTTAGGAAAACCGGCTAGTCTGGAAAACTCAACTCACATATGGCCCGACCGGGAATCGAACAGGGTCACCTTGGTGAGAGGCGAGCCCTTTCCGCACAAGCCAACCGTTCCACCAGATCTCAAAATCGTTTCACATTTTGCAAAATAAAAAGTACCAAACAAAAAAATACTCACGTCTGGAAATTTCTGCTTGTCTCTCCACAATACAGCTACCGATGACGTCATAAAACGATAGATTATTGATTGTGATCACTGTGTTCAAAACTAACTCCTCGCTGGTACGAATGTCTTTATATTCTGTTTCAAAAGAAATATAAAATTAAGCAAAAACAAAAATTATATTAATGTCAAGTTCAGTTTTGTGATGGTCTCATTTTAATAATAATAGTGGCTCCTTACATAGCACTCAAATCTGTCAATCAGTGAAGCTCATGGCGCTCCAACATTCAGTATCTTTCCTGAATTTACAAAGGGATATTTTTTTAAGAATAAATTAAAATAACTTGAGGGTACAACCACATAAATTTGTTTATGCCACTCAAATCCAATGTTGTTTTGATTGAAAATCGTCAAAATGCAGGGTCGAACATAAAAGTAGAACATGTTTTTGAAATATGGCTGCTTTTTGTTTAATTTTGGTTGAGCCCCACTTTTAGGTCACGAACCCGATTGTCTGCAATACCTTGAACTGGACTTCTCAGCCACAACATCCCACATTCAACCCTTTGAAGCACCAAGGGTACTGAACTTTTTGAATCCCCCCTCCCCTCCCCCGGCGTGGCTCTAAAACATTTCTCACCGAGTATCTGCATAAGTTGATCCACGCAGTTCTCATTTGATGCTATAAGCGGCCCGATGTCTTGGTTGATAGAGAGATTGGCAATGACTCTAATCAACTTAATCAACACGTCTTCAACGAGGCTTGCTGAGTTCTCATACTCGACATCCCCGTCTGGAGACTTGGCCGGCTCCGCAGAACCAGATTTTGATTTCTAGAATATGAAAATATTTTCGTTGATAATGTTAATTAAAGACACTGGACATGATTGGTAATTGTCAAAGACTAGCCTTCACATTTGGTGAATCTCCATTGTAACACCATGGCAAACACCTCGGCTAACAGCAGCTCCTTTCAGGATAAGTGTAACTGTGGCGTGTCATGGTGGAGCGGTTAAGAGCACCGGATTCAAGCTTGATCAGCAGAGTGTGGGTTCGAATCTCGGTTGTGACACTTGCTACATAAAATTGGGGAGGTAGTGCTTTCTGCTCTACCAGCCAGGCTTCGAATTGATGATACCCAAGCCTACATCCGTATTGACTGTAAAAGGGGTAACCCTGTTTCAGCCCTAGGAGTAGGTGGCAACGGCCTCTGGACAAAAATAATTGTTGCCAACACCTAGAAGTGGCCTTCAGGCATTGTGTGTCTGGCGACAAAAAAAACTGTGTTCTTTGCATGCATTACACAGCGCAAATTGTTTTATACCTCTCAAAGATGAAATTCCATCGCTGAGTGCTAAGCACATTTCTCCACAAACAAAAGTTCAAACTTATACCTGTAAACTTTTAACAAAGTGATGTCGTAGAACATTCAAGATGACTTCCATGGCGTTCTCTGCGTTGAACAAACAATATCTGAAGTCGTCGTTCTTGGCCGTAAGATTCCCCAGGGCAAAGCTCAGTCTGACGACGGTATAACTTTGGTCTTGGTATCGACTGAGTAGAGCCAAGATGGACTGAAACGCTGTTGGGTACTCGCCTAAGACAGTGCAACACTCAGGGTTGAGGGTCAGTTTACTGTTGAGCAAAAAATCAAACAAGTTTTTCGAAAAAGGGTTTTGATACCTTTTGTAAATCAAGTTTTGGGCCATGACATGAATCCTTACTCAAGGTAAATGAAGATAGTAGTAATATAATGTATATGTGTTGATATTCTGTTCATTTGCTTAGATGTAGAAAACACAGGCCATTCCAACAGCTTTATTCCACGTACTGCATCACTTTGGAACTCCATGCCTGGTGGATGTTTCCTTCCATCCTACAATCTTGACTGTTTTAAAAGGAATATCAGTTCAATAAATCAATGTATCAATAAACAATCTTTCTTCTTGTAGCCCCATGCCAAGAGTGGCTTTTAGCCTTGATTGGGGCGAACTTTCATACAGGCCTGGAATTTCATCTTTTAGAGGGCAAGGCAATTTTCATTTTGAAAAGGGCACCTCCATTGGAAAATCTTAAAGTCTATGGGAATTTTTGAAAGGGCACCAAGGTCAAGACAAGGGCAACTTGAAATTCCAGGCCTGTTCATACAAAAAATAATAATAATAACAAATTACAAAATCACAAAATACCTGAATATTCTAGCGACGTGCATCATGGTTTCGGAGTCGCTCGGGTACAAGTCCATGGAGCGACAAATCTCCGGAATGGCATTATGGGAAATGAAGAGTGCGTAATGGTCCTTGTGGTCCACGAAGTTACGCATCGTTGCGATGAGCTGGAGCATGATCCCTGCTGACCCCTTGGCTAGCTTGCCGCCATGAGAGTTCTGTGTGGGAGAGAGAAAATGATTGCGATAGAAATAAGAACAACAGCAGTGGGCCTTGGTCCTCCCCTATAGTGTCGAGGTCGAAACCCCATGAACCATGAACCTGCTGGGTGTTACATTTCATTAGATTAACAGAGCTTGTGTAATGGGCCGGGAAAAACGCCCAACATCGTGGCCGAGCGATCTAGTTCAACACACCCAAGCTCTGGTGCTGTCAGCAGCAGAGTGTGGGTTCGAGCCCTTGAGCAAGACACTTAACCATAATTGATTCGTTAAAAGTTGGGAAGGTAGAGCAGCAGCCAGGCTCCTAGTGGATGATACCCAAGCCTACATCCTTAAGGACTGTGAAGGGGGTAACCCTGTTTCAGCCCTAGGAGTAGGTGGCTCCTAGTGGATGATACCCAAGCCTACATCCTTAAGGACTGTGAAGGGGATAACCCTGTTTCAGCCCTAGGAGTAGGTGGCTCCTAGTGGATGATACCCATGCCTACATTCTTAATGACTGTGAAGGGGGTAACCCTGTTTCAGCCCCAGGAGTAGATGGCATTGTGCCTCCTGGTGCCAGTTAAGTAAATCTCTTGCCTTGAAGTGGCTGTCCATAAGCCTTTTTGAGGTATGGCAGACACAATAGGAGTGCACTGTTTAGTTTAGTTTCACCTGACGTCATCATCAGAAAAATCTTGAATGCACCATACTGGTGGGCAATTTCACTGTGCGTTTTCATATATAACTCTAGGCATAGAGTATGCTGTGCGTTATGCAGTGAAGTGCGCATTTTAGGCGACGCGGCGTTAATACACGTAAACCTAACTGCCCACCAACATGGTGAGCGTGGCATCAGTCACCGCATGTGACGCGCGTGCAAGGGGTCAATACAGACAAGTATACCCAAACCTAATAGTGTTGTAGCATTGTGTACGCCGTATCACAAAAATGCTTAAGGCCTTGTGATGCCAGTTGATCTCTTGTATAACCAAAATTGTAAATTTGTTTTTAAATATCTTTACTTACCGCTTCATTGACTGACTTCATGATCCTCATAACATGCTCGATAGTTCCAAGTTGGACAAAGCGTTCCAGAACCTTGTAGTGGTTCTGAGTCAGGAACCTGACTGAACCAACGAGGTAGACTAGAAGCTCATGGGACTGCGTCTTGAAGTCTAGATCGCTCATTAGAGCAACGATCAAATCTGCAGAGAAAGGGGGAGTAGAAGAGAAGTTTACACAATTGTCATGCCTTCTTAATAATAATAATAATAATTTGGGGGGCTAACCATCCTTACTCGCAGCTAAGAGCTGAATTGCAAAGGACGCGGCTACAACGTGTTCGAGAAGCAGGCATGCAAGGGCGCATTCAGCTGCCAGCCACATCAACCCATTATGACCACGGAGCACAGCCAAGATCGAAAGTGTTTGATTTTTTCCTGAGGGAGGAAAACCGGATAGTCTGGAAAACCCTCGTGGCACAGCAGAGAACCAACGCACAACTCAACTCACATATGGCCCCGACCGGGAATCGAACTGGGGTCACCTTGGTGAGAGGCGAGCGCCTTAAGCACAAGCCAACCGTGCCACCTGGTTCTTACAATAACAACTAGTTCTTATATAGCGCATTCTACAATAAAGTATCAATGGTGCACTTTACATTGATCTTCATGATTACATCCGTGCATGTCCAGCCCACAGGCGTTGCTCAATGGCTACATTTTGGGTTTTTTTTTTTTGATTTTTTTTGTCAGATTTTTGGCCGATTTGACCCAAAAATTTTGATTTAAAATTAAATAGGTATTTTGATAGGGGTCGAGAAAGTTACAAGCTTTCATTTGAGCCATTGCTCAAAAAAGTTGGCCAATTATTAGTAATAGTGAAATAAAGTGTTCAAAATTAGTTTTTGTCGGGATCACGACAATATAATCACGTGGCCAATGCTTATGTGTTTTATAAGAACCGTTTTAAATTGTTATCATGGTTCCTGACCATTAAAAGTAAAAACTTTTTTTCGTAAGAGTGGGTGACACTCTTTGAAAAACCATTCACTCAAAAAAATCTAATTTTTAATGTTTGGGGCCAAAAATCTGACATAGCATCTTTAATTGTTTGTTTCAATTAATCAGCATGTTGAATGTCTTGGTGAAGTTGGTTCAATCCAATATCAACCATCCTCAGGTCATCAGAGAGTTGCTGTTGGTAGGTGCACATTAGTGCTCCCCCGCTACGATCGGGGTCAGTCCAGGAGTAATGAGAGAGGAGTGTCATGACTTAACATTAGTACCCTTAATTGTTTTTTTGAATCTCTCTCTCTAAAACCACATCCCTTTGAAGGTAATTGTTTCTCAAAATGTTATACACTGGTTTTCAACCAAAGTTATACCCTCCCTTTTGAGCCATTATACACTTTCGGAGCAAAAATAAAAATAAAAGCTTTACAAATAACTTACAGGCTTTACAGAAGTCAGTGGTCAAAGACTTCTCTTGAAATATTATTCCATGAAATGCTTTACTTTTTGAGAAAACATTATAACAATATTCAATTCTCGATAGCGAGAATTACAGATTTATTTTAAACACATGTCATGACACGGCGAAACGTGCGGAAACAAGGGTGGGTTTTTCCCGTTATTTTCTCCCGACTCCGATGACCAATTTTATATAGAAGTTGTGATACACGAAGTGTGGGCCTTTAGACAAAACTGTTTACAGAATGTGTCCAATGGCTTTAAGACACATTTGATTTGGTAACATCACCCTATGCCAGCTTAAAAGGACCTTTGTGAAAGACAAAGTTGTGACCAAAGTAAAACATAAGAAGTCAGGTTGGAAGTCTTCAAACTATTATTTCTTTGATTTATTTTTTCAATTTTCTACAGACTAAAATATATGACAAACTATAGTTTGTCGACTTCCACTATCTTGAGGAGCTAATGTCACCTGTCCACCCTCAAGCGATATAACATTTGTATATTTATGCTTACCCACAATGTTGTGTTCCATAAATAGCAGATCATTGTTGTTGTCCTTGCTAACTTTCAAGATGAGTTTACTCAAAGTGTTTAAGTTACTTCCATTTACACCAAGCTGAAAAAAAGAAACCAATAAAGAAATATATATATTGGAAAGCATTGCCTCCGAAACACTGCAGCCTGCATCGTGGCACTGTCTAGAAAATCCTGTTCTATCACAAGCAACATCACTGGCTCCCTATCTCTCAACGAATCATCTTCAAGCTGATGCTCATTGTCGACAAAGCACTTAAATACACCGGACACTATTGGTAATTGTCAAAGACCAGTCTCCTAACTTGGTGTATCCCATCATAACCATAAAATAACAAGACTGTGAACATTTGGGCTCAATTGGTCATCGAAGTTACGAGAAAATTATGAAAGAAAAAACACCCTTGTTGGACGAATTTGTGTGCTTTCAGATAAGAATAAAAGACTTCTAGCTAGAAGTCTTTTATTATTTTAGTGAGAAATTACCTCTTTCTAAAAAACTACATTACTTCAGAGGGAGTCGTTTCCCACAATGTTTTATACTATCAACAGCTCCCCAATGCTGGTTACCAAGTCATTTTTTAATATAATATTTGTTTTGAGTAATAACCAAACGTGTACCTTCCCTTTAATGGGAAGGCTTCCAATATCTCATAACTACTTCTTAATCCATATATTATTATTAATTATCAATAATACTCACTGCCATCATGAGCCTGGCAGACTGCAGTTGCACCCTGGGATTGCTGACATCGGTTAACTTAAATATCGACCGCAGCGCTGTTCTCCGTCGCTTGCAGGCCCTGCCGAACATTGATCCCTCTTCAAGTACGTCATAGAGGGCACTGCAGGCTGCGCATAACCGCTCCTCTTCTGCTTCTGGTACTTTGCCTGTTGAATAAAGGACTCAGTGTAATCAGGAACTTAATTTTGTCCTTACTGCAAAGTATACGTTTGGTTTTTGGAACCCTTCAATTGTCTTAATCCTACAAAAAAAAACACCCTTGTCACACGAAGTTGTGTGCTTTCAGATGCTTGATTTCTAGACCTCAAATTCTAAATCTGAGGTCTCGAAATCAAATACGTGGAAAATTACTTCTTTCTCAAAAACTACATTACTTCAGAGGGAGCCGTTTCTCACAATGTTTTATACTATCAGCCTCTCCCCATTACTTGTTACCGAGAAAGGTTTTATGCCAATAATTATTTTGAGTAATTACCAATAGTGTCCACTGCCTTCAAAGGTCAATTCATTCAAATAGATTTACAAAGAAATACTTAAAAGGAACTAACCTATATGTTCCGGAACCATTCCCTCCAGTACTGGGCTGACCTTCGTATTCCAATAGAGGGCCTCCTCCGGCGTCTCTTCTTCCCTACTACTACCCCCAGATCGACTCCCGCTGGAGACTCGGTCGCTAACATAGCCACTCTCAGCCCTCGCTGACGTGCTGCTGGAAACCCGAGATCTGTAAAATCAAAATAATAACAATAATACTTGTTCTTATATAGACCTTTACCTCATCCTAAAGCGCTAAGTATTTTTTCCTGCAACCTATGTGATCAAACAAGGAGCACTGGAGTGAACCCCTTTCTTTTTGCACTGTTCTTTAAAAGAATTGTTTTAATCCAAACCTTAAAAATGTAAACGTGTAACCGATTGATTAGTCAGTTAAACGTTTAACCACGTTACCATCACAGGCTTAATAATAATTTAGGGGGCTAACCATCCTTATTCGCAGCTAAGAGCTGAATTGTGAAGGCACGGCTACAACATGTTCGAGAAGCAGGCACGCAAGGGTGCCTTTTGCTGCCAGCCACGTCAACCCATAATGACCACGGAGCACCGCCAAGATCGAAAGTGTTTGATTTTTTACGAGGGAGGAAAACCGGATGGTCTGGAAAACCCTCGTGTAACAGCAGAGAAAAACCAACGCACAACTCAACTCACATTGCCCTGGTCGGGAATCAAACCAGGGTCACCTTGGTGAGAGGCGAGCGCTTTAAGCAAAAGCCAACCATGCCACAAAAAGGCTTAGTTGTACTATTGAATTGTTTATAAATATTTCTTACTTCTCTCTATGGACTGGTACACTGTCTGCAGATTTTACTCTCGGCATCCCGTCTTCAGACGGGGGCTTCGTCCTCTCCTTTGGCCCACTGTGGACCCTCCTCTGAAGGAGCTCCTGATGAGTCGGGGACGGAAGAGGGTTGGATAGCTGCCTCTCTAAGGGTTGGGGTAAAATTTGAACTGCAAAAGAAAAAGTAGATACACATATGGTGTTACCACAAACTAAATATATACTGATAGGTATGCAATACCTCAAATTCCATATGCAACGACTTTCGGTAAACAGATTTGTGGAGAGTTGGGAGTTGGGAGAGTTGGGAGAAAATAATGGGAAAACCCACCCTTGTTTCTGCACGTTTCGCCGTGGCATGACATGTGTTTAAAATAAATCTGTAATTCTCGATAACGAGAAATGATATTGTTTTCTCAAAAAGTAAAGCAGTTCATGGAATAATATTTCAAGAGAAGTCTTTCACCATTACCTGCTGTAAACCCTGTCAGTTATTTGTAAATCTTTTCTTTTTTTCCTGTTCCGAAAGAGTATAATGGCTTTAAACAAACTGAATGATAGCAGTAGAATGTTAGTCCAGAGGTTATTGGTTTGAGTTTCAAAACCAAATTGATAACTAAATACTTCGTTGTTATTTTGGGCACTTGTCCTAGTAGCTAGATTGTGGCCCTTTACAACAGCATTATCCCTGCTCATTGGGCATACCTATACCATTCCTCTAACGTTCTCAACTCCCAAGGAGCATACAACCCCAAGCTTCTATAATTAGCACTAACGGGTTGTTATTCCAACACACTACTGTCCCAGTGGTTCAACTTCATCAGTAACATCGAGGTCACCCACAGGACAGGACTGCCCACCATCAACTACCAAATCCAACGTCGCCGCACCGCCTTCTTCGGTCACGTCGCTCGCCTGGCTGACAACATCCCAGCCAAAAGTGCTCTGGGCATCGCCGTCGATTCCAGGCGAGGTAATCCACCAGGTCCCGGCTGGAAGAGACCCCGCGGTCGTCCCAGGTCATCCTGGCAAGAACAACTGGGTCGGCCCAGCGTGATTGACGGCATGTGGGACGAAGCTGTAGGACGTGGACACAGGAGATCGGCGCGACGGACCTTTGCTGTCTATGCGGACGATTGATTGATTGACTGTCCCAGCCCTCTCAGCTTCCCATTTATACCCCAAAATATTTGTTAAGTGAGAAGCAGAAACCCCTTGAAAAAGTACCATGCAGCTACCACATTCAGGATTTTGGGGGAACCAGTACTACAGATCTTCTCAGCTCATACAATCCTCCTCGAAAACTCCGGTCTTATAATTCTAGCCTCCTTCTTGAGCCCATTTCCAAACATTCATGGGGAGACCGATCTTTTTCACATGCTGCCCCTCGTCTATGGAACAAACTGCCTGCACTAGTAAAATCATCCGTTTCTTTGACCCAATTTAAAAAACAACACATCTCTTCAAACAGGCATTTGATTCAATGGTTTAATTATTGTTATTTTTGTTACCTTTTAGGATGTTTTTTCTTAAATATTGCATTTGTATTATTGTATTCTATACCACATGTTCTAGATTTCTCTCACCTTAGGTTTACATTTTAATTTGTGTTGTTGTTATTGTATATTAATTAATGCTATTGTTTGTATTTTAGCGCCATGAGCACTTCTGTGGATTTGTGCACTTTATAAGTTTTCATTATCATTACATATACACGCCTTCAGAGCCTAATCAACCAATCAAATCATTGGAATGGTAAACCCAAAGCCTGTCAAATTCCTGGCCCCTGAATGTGTTTTAGGCTGGTACCTCACCTGCAAGACCATCTTGACTAAGGGCGCTCTTCAACTTGGTGTGCATCCGTCGCTTTCCGGACGTTGCTCGGGTTGAATCCAGAGGTGGGGGCTTTGGGGGTTTGGCCAGATGGGGAACGTATTCAGCGCTGGAAGAGGGGGATACTGGACTGATGGATTGGCTTGGCATCTACAGAACAGGGACGAGATTGGAGGAAAAAGAAAAATCGTGAAAATTTTATAACAGTTTTATCTAATGTACTCCTGCGCACAGTTGTGCTGCCTTATAAAACCTGCGCAGATGGCTGGTTTCAAATGGTTTTAAAAACTAGCTTACACACTAGTATGTTATAACAAAAAGCGGTAAATATTTAAGGAGCTTAATAAAAAACACTTACATGTTCAAGAGGGGTAAGCCTTGTTCCAGATGATGGTCGAGAATCGCTGCCATCAAAATGCCGAGCACCCAGGCTGGAAAAAAAAAAATGTAATAGAGAATTTTCATTTTGGTTTTACCTATACACACCAATATGTTATAATAGTACTGTATACTCACTTCTTTTACAGGCATTACACAACAGCTTAAAAGTATCCCATCCGAAAGACGAACCAGTAAGCCTAATGGTTAAGTATCTTGCTTAAGGACACAAGTGTCAGGAGCAAAACTCAAAACCCTTACTCTGCTGATCAGAAACACCAGAGCTTGAGTCCAGTGCTCTTGTCCATGACAGGTCACATATAAAGCACTGTATTATTACCATTCTTATATAGTTCTAGCAACTTATCAAAGGTAAACAAACCTAAATGCAGAAGGAGGTCTGTCATTTGGACTTCGCGGAACACTTCCACTAAAAAGTGTCCGTTTATCTTCCAACGGCGTGAATGGTCGCTTTGTGCGTACTGTGCGTAGTGACGACCGGGCTTCCTTGATGATGTCAGAGCTTGTTGTGACGTCAGCAGGTTTCTCATAAAAGGCTTTGGGTTCCTTGGGCCGCCTTCTATTCTGCCCAGTCTTGTTCACTTGAGCCATGGTGCGATACTACCTGCAGGCTACAATTAAATAGGAAAACAAAATTGAAACTCTATAGGGAAGGTATGTTTGGTTATAATAAATCTTAAAATTAAGGGCAACATAATAAGCTTTACTTATTTAGTGAGACAATACACACCTTACTAAGTAAGTGATCGTTTTTCAAAGAGCAGCTATTTTTATTTCCACATTTTAAATAAATCATCGGTTTTTACATTTTTGTAGGAGAAGTTTTCGTATGGCGTCACCACTTTTTCATTCGATATGAAATAATATAGAATCTAATTTACCTCAATGAGATATCCCTTTTTGGAAAAATTAGTGAAAAAGTGGTGGTGCCATACGGAAAGTTATCCTTTTTGTACCTGACATGTTTTTAACTTAAATGTATTCCTGGGAGAAAACAAACACAATGTCTGGCACTCAACTTGTCACAGTGAGTGAAGCACACACAAGCACAGCTTTCTTGATTGGTTGTTGTTGCATTTTTAGTTTACCTTGCTTGTTCTGTTGTTTATAATTTCTAAATTAGAAAAGGCAGTCTCTAACTTCAGACTTAACTTCAGGTTAACTTCCTACACCCTCGGCCTCGACGTCAAGTTGCATCTGTACAATGACCAAGTGACCATGTACATTTTCCCAATAGCAATGGCAATGCAAATGATCAAATCAAACACAAACACCAACGACCCGACGTTTTTCATTCACACACAATCCAGTGAAGTTTTGTCTGACAGCGATAACACCAACAAAACAAGACCATTAATTTACGTAAATATCGCAACTGACGGTCACTAATTCTCAAATAAAACAAACCCTTAGATGTTACGGAAAAGGGTAACAGGCTAACAAACGAGATCGCATTCAGAAAAATGTGTTATTTCGGCGGTTTTTTTATGCTTACCTTCCTGAGCCGACATCGGAAAAATGTTAGCGTTCATAGCTACGGAACAGCGCCCTCTGTTGTCAGAAAAGACATCACAGGCTGCCGTTCAAATAAGTTAATTAATTGCTTTTTCCTTCTTTTTAATAGGCTTCTAAAGTTTATGTTTAATATAAAAAGTGTGTAGTTTCCGTATAATTGTGTTTTGTGTATTTTTGTGAAGAGGTTTGAGACCAGCTTTCGACCAGCTTTTTTTAAAAGACCCTTTTCGAAACCTCGGCCAGACGGTTATACTATGCAGTATCAGTGCCAACCGTATTTGAACGTGCAAGGACGGAAGCCGCAGTCGAAGACAAAATGTTGAAGCCGTAATTTCGAAAAGGGCCAACATAACTCAAAACGCGTGAATTAAAAAAACATAGTTGACAAAGGAGGGCGCACTTCATAAAGCATGTTTCTCGTTCGCTACTGAGAAGTTGATGTTTTGTGAGCGCTTTTTATCACGAAATTATACCCAAATAGCTTTAAATTCAAAGCACAAATTGTTGTGCCTTTGACGTCAGACAAATATCCACCATGTCGTCGTTTAGGAAAGCTGCTAAGACAGCTCAAAAAACACACAGAGAGCGATCTAAGGTAAGTCACTTTTTTTTTTTTTCATTTTGTTGCAGAAGAATGAATCCAAACTTGATTTTAAACATTATGAAGCCTATATATTATAATATGCACATATTTTAGTAGTGGATAATACCCGGCACTGGCTACACAATGTATCTTTATTGGATACTTTCCGTATCTTAAATCTCATCCTCCCGAGTCCCTGCCATCCACCGATCGAAGGTTGGTTTCAATGTATATTAACCGTTCCCAATTCATACGCGTATGATGACTAGTTGCAATATAACGTAACCCTCCTGCCGATGGCGTAGCCGGAGGGTTACGAAGCAGACGCAATGTGAGCAGGGCGAAATGGTTAAAAACGTACAATTTCGACAGCTAGTCAGCAGATTTGCTCCATTTTTACCACTTTTGAAAATCATGACACAAATTCTAGAAACACGAACTTG
The DNA here is from genome assembly GCF_902459465.1 of Asterias rubens. Lineage (NCBI taxonomy): Eukaryota > Metazoa > Echinodermata > Asteroidea > Forcipulatida > Asteriidae > Asterias > Asterias rubens. Next base: position 18,015,999 of record NC_047072.1, read on the forward strand.
ATTCTCAATGTCTAATGAATCCTACAATATCACTCAAAACACCATTGAGGAAATAATTTGAAGAAAAAGCACAAAAAATTACCAGATTCCCGAGCGAAAGACCCAGGTAGAAAATTCGAACCTGAGGGGGGCTTATTATAGCTCCATGGTTATACATAACCATGGAGCTATAATAAGCCCCCCTCAGGTTCAAATTTTCTACCTGGGTCTTTCGCTCGGGAATCTGGTAATTTTTTGTGCTTTTTCTTCAAATTAAGTATAACCATGGAGCTATAATAAGCCCCCCTCAGGTTCGAATTTTCTACCTGGGTCTTTCGCTCGGGAATCTGGTAATTTTTTGTGCTTTTTCTTCAAATTATTTCCATAACAGGTAAAACTGTTTTATTTCAAAATGACATTAAAGGAATGAAAAAGTGGCCCATGGTTTTTAGAGCTTTTTCATACTTTTTAAATAATACCCGGTAATTGTCTTTAATTTATATTTTTTATTAGTTTGTTTACTAATTCTTCTTATTTTGAAATGGATTGAAACGGATGTTAACTTTTTTTTAAACTATTTTTAATAATAGTTGCTCCATGTCCCGGACTCCCATCCCATGTTGTGTTTGCGCCGACTGCATTACAATCATTCCCGTTAATCATGCATTGCTAAATCCCAAACAAGATTTTGTACAAGCTAGGCTTTAGCATCTCGTCCAATTCCAAACAGTATTGAGACTGGTGGTGCCGCGCAAGGAAAATATTGGGAAATGTAGACAATTATTTTAAATGCTTTTCATACAAAAAAAGTCGTTTGAAACTTCGTTCTACTATCAACATTTTTGTTTTAATTGTGAAATTTTGTATTTCAGCCAACGGATCACCTTGGCTATCTGGAGAAAAAGAAAGACTACAAAAAGCGAGCAAAGTAAGTGAAGAAAGGTTACCTCAGATCCTAGATCTTGACCCAAGAACGTAGATCTTGACCCAAGATCCTAGATCAATCCCGGATCCTAGATCTGAATCCAGGAACCTAGATCTAACCCAAGATCATGAAGATCCTAGATTTTTACCTAAAAACCTAGATCTTTACCCGAAATTCTAGATCTTTACCCAAAATCCTACATGTATCTCTTTACCCAAAATCCTAGATCTGAGTGGAATATTAATTCCTATATTCAGCCCCTTACCGAGAATGGCCTTACGCATTGTTTTGGGCAATTAAAACATCATCATGCATATCAAAAAAGTATGTATAAATCAATATACCTCTGAAGAAGGTCCAGTTTGGATCGAAAGCTAAGGCCATCTACCCTACTCATTATATAAATCAATAAGAATATATTAAAAGATGTGATTACTTTTTACAACTCAGATTCCGTTTCCCTTTTCCCTGACATGTTTAGTGACTACCATTCAAAGCAGAACAGACTCAAAAATCTTCAAAGAAAAGCCCTCAACAGAAATCCAGATGAATTTTACTTCAAGATGGTCAACTCAAAACTCCAGGTAGGTACATTGTAGTCCTCACAATTTTAAAGGCGTGTCTTGATATAGACCCCCGCTCTTGTGGCGTGTCGTGGCCGAGCAGTTAAGAGCACTGCATTCAAGCTCTGTTGTTTGATCAGCAGAGTGTGAATCGAATCCCGGTTGTGACACTTGCTACACAAAATTGGGGAGGTAGTGCTTTCTGCTCTCTCGGCCAGGCTTCTGACTGATGATACCCAAGCCTACATCCGTATGGACTGTAAAAGGGGTAACCCTGTTTCGACCTAGGAGTAGGTGGCAACGGCCTCTGGAAAAAATCTTTCAACTGTTTTATTTTTTAATCTTATATATATCAATGTACTATGTATAAAACTAACATGTGAAAACTTATCTAAAAGTTGTCATGTATTTTAGATATTGCTGAAAATCCGGAGCGAATGTGTCCACGCAGGAAGAATGATCCCGAACAGGAATACACAGTCTGAACAAAATATTACAACAGTAACACTTCTCAGTTTCAGATTTGGGGCATAAAAACTGTTATCATTTTACCTAACCACTCTTGAAATGTTTCTCAAAACGCTTTATACTATAGAAAGGTGCTGTACACTTCTAACCACAGGTTGTTATTGCCATACATACATACAAAAATGTTTTATATACCGCCATTTTATCAAGACCACAGCGGTTTGTGGAGAAACAGAGAAATAAATAAACGAAGAGACAAAATGCAAAGTTTAAAATGCTACTTCATAGAGGCTTTGAGACGCCTGTACCTAAAGCGCTATATAATAACTGGTTAGTGTTACTATATTTTACCTAATTTAATGGAGGGATTCTTTTGCTTTTTTGAAAGGATGGAGTTCATAAGTGGCAGAAGAAGGAAGAGGTGATTACGAGGGAGCAGCAGTTGATGATGGAAACTCAGGATAAGAGATACGTCAATCACAAACTCACTGTCGAAACAAAAGTAACTATCAAAACTTTGTCTTCAGATATTTTACTATGATTCATTCTGTATTGGGCCAAGATTTTACGAAACTGAGCTCAGCATGATCTGTGTTCTTTTACTAAAAGATTCTTCCTTTTATTTTTTTTCAGAAAATAGAGAAGTTAAATTCCTCTCTGCATTATGTGCAAGAGTCAATAGAAAAACCCAAGAATAAGCACACCTTCTTTGTAGACTCCAAACAAGAAGGTTAGTATGAACATTCAGTGGTCTGGTTATGTGGGGTTAGTGGAGAAAGTTGTCTGCTGCGCAGAGTCGGCACCTAGTCTGCGCGTGCGCATAGTCTATGCGTAGCCTGTGCGTAGTATGTGCATAATCTGCACATATTCTACTCATAGTCTGCGCTCTCCAAGTTATATGTTTTTGTTCCAAGTTAACAACACTCCTTTCCGTCCGACTTCTTCATTAATTGTTGTTTTTATTTGTAATATTGTACACCTCCCCAGGATTATGGGGTATGTTCCAGTTACAATAAAATTATTGACTTACCTTATTTCTCCTTTTCCAGTTGAAGATTTTGATATAAAAGCCCATCAGAGGACATTCCAGTCAGAGGATTCACCCCCTCTGGAGGACAGCAGTGAATTCACACTGGAAGAGGTATGCACTTATAAGAGCTTTACAAAAATGCAACAATTGTCTGTCTATAGGTTAGGGAACAAAAGCATCTTGCTTAAAGACACTGGACACTATTGGTAATTGTCAAAGACTTCTAGTCTTCTTACTGGGTGTATCTCAACATATGCATAAAGTAACAAACCTAGGAAAATTTGAGCTCAAGTGGTCGTCGTCGAAGTAATGTGTTTTCGGACTTTGTCAGATGCTTGAATTCAAGATTTTTTGCTTACAATTATTTTTGAGCAATTACCAAAAGTATCCAATGCCTTTAAAGGGAGGGTGCACCTTTTGTAATATGTAAAAAAAATTACACCATAAAACTTTAAGAAGATATTGATTGACTTATACCACTTAATTTATTTTTATCTCTTTTATTTTAATACACCAACATTTTTTAGTAATTTTATCTATTGCCCAGTCTTACTCATGCATAACATGTCCGTGTCCCTTTTTATTTGTGTACAGAATGGTATCGTTTTCGTTGTATACGTTTCTTTTATCTTTGTAAGGGAAGGGGAACAAGAAGCATTTGCTTCTCATTTTGCTGCTCATGTTAACATTGCATTTCTATTTTATTGTTCATTAACTGGATCAAGCTTTCATTTGTACAAGTTATGACATGTTTTCTGAGCAATATTCTGTATTGATTGATATTGCCATGAAATATATGTATCTGAAATGAATTTTGTTTCTAAGTGAGTTTTTATTTTCATTTTTTGAAGATTCTAGACATTGAGAAGAGCAGGAAGTACCGAGAGTTAAGACAGAGGAAAGACAGACAGAAACAACTGAAAATCATCGCTGGTAAAATGCAGGCCAGGAGCATCAAGAAGGTACATGATGAAGGTTGATAAATTATTAGGTTCCGACAGCGAACATGTTGCCAATAGGGAGTGTCGTGGCCGAGCGGTTAAGAGCACCGAATTGAAACTCTGGTGTTTCTGATCAGCAGAGTGTGGGTTCAAATTCCCAGCCTTGACACGTAAAGCCCTTGGTCCCATGTGTTGTGTAAAGGCATGTAAAAGAACCCAGTGCACTTATCGAAAAGAGAAGGGGGTTCGCCCCGGTATTCCTGGCTGGATTGGCAGCATATTGCGCCACAGCACCTTGTAAACCATTACATGGTGCTTAAGGATTAGGTCTTATATGTCAAAATTCGCCCCACTCCTTGCAGTAATAATACTATTGATAGATGGATTGCAATCGACCGCCATATTTGATGAATTGTGCACTCGTGAAGAGCTACCGTTGGCTGAGAGTCGCGCGCAGCACGTTCACGCTGCACTTTTCCCTTGTTAGTACATCAAAAAGGGCGGTCGATGACGCATATTGCAACCCATCTATAGACCGTATCAAAAATGACGTTACCATTCAAATACCTGCCAACAACATGGTGTCTCAAACCGAGGACTTTAACAAAAGGGGATCCGGGAAAAGTCACACCGAGGACGTCCTCAATTCGATTTCATGTACAAAACCAATGGGGGCGTCTGAAAAATAAACTATGGCCAAACAATGGGAGAACAAAGAGAAGTCCTCGGGTTTACATCATAAACACAGCTGTGTGCACATGTGCGTGCGTTTGCCAAACAATTCATACTGGGAATGCTGCGTGCTTCTTTGATGTATGTGTTAGACGCACATTCGACCTGCCGTACAAGATGGCCACTGTCATAGCAACATAGGGGTTATTCGATACAGTCTATTTTACAAAGCAATCAAATTCATCGCAAGACAAATTGTCAGTATCACCATAGTGATTTGTATTGTGACATCACACTGTACTAATAGCAACTTTGATTGATTTGCAGTTAAGATCAATCTTAGATCTTTGGGGAAATCGGCCCAAGATCTGCAGGGTTATTCATTCACTGATCACTTTTGTTACTTTGGGGTCTTCACTTATTAAGTTATTCCTATGCCAAATATAGTTATTGTTTGTAATTTACTGTTTGATAGGCCTAATGTGGTAGTATTTTGCTTAATTTAAACGCTGACTGAAATACTGAAATAATATCATTTGGCTTCAGGTTTTAGTTTACAAACCTGCTGTAGTTACAGTTGAGTAAGAACACCATGTTATGCCCACATTGATATTATTGAGTTCATATTCTTATTGTTACTTTTCTTTTTGCTTGTTAGGATACAAGGAAAAAGGTCCTGGTTGCGAAGGAGACGATATCATCGCCAGCCGTCTACAAATTCTTCCCTGAAAGAAAACGGTGACAGTCTCTGGGTACAAGACATGTGATCTATAGGAGACTTAGTGCATTACGGGAAAGAGGCCGGACTAAAAACATCCTTTTTGTATGGCGACTCACACCTGTTTTCTTCATGTATTTCCCTTTCCCAACAGTGGTATTAAGTGGACCATGCACAAACCAGTAGGGCTGCTGACTCGCTATCCCATGCATATTAACTGCTTATCAGTTAAGTTTGATGACCCAAGTCATACAAAGTACAAAACATGTTATTTTTTAGAGATTTATTACATTGCAGGAAAGCTTCATTAAAGGCAGTGGACACTATTGGTAATTACTCAAATTAATTATTAGCATAAATTCTTTATTGGTAACGAGTAATGGGGAGAGGTGGATAGTACAACACAATCTGAAGTGACATAGTTTTCGAGAAAGAAGTAATTGTCCATGAATTTGATTTCGAGACCTCATGTTTAGAATTTGAGGTCTCGAAATCAAGCATCCGAAAGCACACAACTTCGTGTAACAAGGGTGTTTTTTTCTTTCATAGTTATCTCGCAACTCCGATGAAGACTGGTCTTTGACAATTACCAATAGTGTCCAGTGTCTTTAAGTTTGATGACCCAAGTCATACAATGTACAAAACACGTGATTTCTTAGAGACTTATTGCATTACATGAAAGCTTCATTAAAAAGAGAGGCCAGAATAAAAACATCCTTTTCATCTGGCAACTCACACCTGTTATCTCCATGTATTTTCTTTTCCAACGATGGACGCACCAGTAGGGCTGCCGACTGCCCCAGACATATTTAATGCTCATCTGTTGGGTTTGATGACCCAAGTAATTACACCGGCACTTTCCTATGTTTTAATAAATCTGATAAATCAAAACAATGTATTCTTTTGTAATTTCTGTTATTGTCAGTCATTAGGGTGAAACTGTTTTTCATGCGTATGAGTGCATCGAAGGAGCCTGAATTCAAGTAATTACAGTGTAAACACACCCACTAATTGAAAAGGATGTACTTTCTGAGATTTGTGGCCAAACCCGCATAAACTTGCAATACCTGGATTAACCCGGGGAGGGTAACAACAATGGTAACATACAGACCTGATACATCATGGAGGCAACAAAGGTGATTGCCTCCATGCCCCCTGGTCATTGTCTTGGTGCCCTTGAAATGCTACAGTTGAAATTTACAATTTCCTCATAGGGTGCCCTTTACCAAGGAGAAAATGCCTTGGTGCCCTTGCCCTTTCAAAAATGAAGCATACAAGCATGAAAATATCATTAAATAATAAACAGGCTAAGAAAAGATGGTAACATGAAAACATTGATAAATAACAAACAATATATACTTTTTGTTCACTCTTGCACTCGATTAAAAAGTGTATTTCATTTTCAACCACCTGTTTACAGTGTGGGCATATTTCTCTATGCTGTTATATCTAAAAATGTCAATGATAACTCCATGTCTTCATTAAAGGCATTGGACACTTGGTAATTACTAAAAAATAATTTTTTAAACATACTTGGTAACGAGCAATGGAGAACTGTTGATAGTATAAAACATGAGGTATGGCTCCCTCTGAAGTGACATTATTTTTGCTTTATTATGCATCTGAAAGCACACACAACTGGTGTTTTTTTTCCATTTTTCTCTTGCAATTTCGATGAGCAATTGAGTAAAAATTTTCACAGGTTTGTTATTGTATTAAAATGCGAGAAAATGAAATTAAAATGAAATGAGACTGTAGGGCCATGAGAGATAGTAAGGCAACTAAGGAGAATGTCCTTTTACGTGATTTAAAGTCACCTGGAAGTGGTATTTTGTCAAAATAAAGCTTTGTTTTGTCACTACAATGTGTGTTTTGATGAGTGGAATATGAATAAACAATTGACTGAGGTTTAACAAAATTAGTTTCCATGTATGAATAAACAATTGACTAAGGTTTTAACAAATTAGTTTCCATGTTATTTACAAATTTGGAAATAAGTCCGACCGAGAGGGCGCTGTTCGTGACGTCAATCGAGGCGCGATCGCATGCAGTGCCAACACAAGATAGTGACGCTTGGCGCAAGCTAAAAACATGCCCACAAAGATGAAACAATGCCTGAATTTGTCACGTAAGGTAAATGCTCCTTCAGGTTCGTTACGTCTTGCAGGTACCTTCTTCGACTTCCCCACTTGCTGGAAGAATTGTTGGGATGGCGTCATGTTTTAGAAAAGAACTTTTCTCTTCATGTCAAAATGTGTAGTGTACTCCGGATTCTCGAAGCACGACGGCTCAAAGTTTTTGCCGCCACAGCGCTGAAAAAGACGTCGGACCGGTTCATTTTGCAAACTGACCCCATCTTTAGTTGTTTTGCTGCATCCAGCAGCTATACACCTGGTCGACGTTGCCGAAAAAAATGCAAGAAAAACCTTTTTCGAAACGTATAAACTCTTGAATGTTCTTTCGATGTTAGATCGAGGCAAAGTCTTCCTCGATTGACGTCACAAAAGGGGTAGGCGGAGTCACCCCCACACACTTTATTATTTTTTTAAAACATATAAATCGTTAAAAACAATTACTGAAAAGATTATTTTTTAGGTTTCCTTTGTTTAAATTGAGGTTAATCACCCTTTTGCACTCCGGGTATGAAGTTTTAAATGCAGGGTTTCATCACTGAATTATTGGTTTAAAATAAAGAGATATAGAGAGAAATACAAAATTAGTAGGCCTGAAAATGTTCTTTGTGTAAGATAACTGTTTTCAAGACCACGAAAGTTTGATCTACTAATTATGAAAGTTGATGATAGGTAATAGCTTATTTCTTATCCAGACATTTTATCCAGAAATTTATCTATAAGGTTTGTGCTAAGTTTTAAACAGTTTTTAACTCGCAACAGGTTTTCATCAAGAAGTTTCACCTTCAAAAAACTTGTCATCACGAAAGGAAATTTGTACAATCTCAGTTGAGGAGTGCTGCATGGCTCCGAGAGAAGGGGCCTTTGGTCCTGAAGTTTCAACAGTATAATTTGCTCATCTTCAGGAAAAGACACAACGGATCTTTTCAGAGCAAGACCCCCCCCCCCCCCCCCAATAGTGATTTTACAGTGTACCCGCAAGTCTCCTTTTTGCATTGATACTTCTCATTCTCATTTTGGTATGATATTAGTATTACACATACATATGCACTAAAAGTCATATATTGAATATGAAACCACGCAGAATTATTGTTTGAATGAAATGTCCTCCCCCCCAAAAAAAACAAAATAAATAAATAAATAAATAATAATAATTGTCCCCCGGCCAGTGCCGTAATTAAATTTAACCCCGGGTGTATGCGCAAATCATCCAGTGCCCCCCCCCCCGCCCTCCTCCTCCTCCAGATCAGATCAGGTGGTGCCCCCCCCCCCCACCTCCCCCCTTCCAAAAAGTCAAATAATATAGGCATGCACCCCCCCCCCCCCCCCCCCCCTGGAAACAGTGGCCCCTTCAGCCCACTATAGAACACAAATCATGCCCCCAACCTGTCCCTCCCCCCCTTGCGACAAAAACATGGTGTAATACCGTTGATTTTTCTAGGCGAAGAGAGCTCAACGAGCATTGAGGATACGTATTAATCCATTGATAGAGGTTTACAAATAATTGTTTGCATTGTGCACCCTTTCATTGTGAAAAAGGTGGGGAGATAGATAAGTTTCAATTGTTTTACTGGATCAAGTACAATTTCGAAGCCATGCCTGATATAAAAAGTGGGGAAAAAATTAAAAAGGCGAAAAACACAGCTTATTGACCCAGACGTGATTTGAACACGCAGCCTTCTGATCTGGAGTCAGACGCGCTACCGTTGCGCCACTGAGTCATGCTTGCAAGAAATGGAATAGCAAATTATTTATAGTCAATTATAATAAGATGGTGCCGTACAAAGCAAGCTAGTTTAAATTAAAAGTTATTAATAGCCATTTAATATATCATTTAAAATTATTATGTTATCATATCCATATCCCTGGCGTACTAAAGTACGTTTTTTTGACGAATTCAGAGAGGACTTAAAATTGACCCGGAAGTACAACTAGGGGCTAATTTGACCTCAGGTAGGGAAACCCGGCACATGGTCTTTTCGACTGCCATGTCAAGCTTTCACAAGGTCTGTACCGCCGGGTGCCGTAAATTTTTCAGTTTTACTTGATTTTCTCGGCTCACATTTACGAATTTTAGTTCATATTTAGTACAACATTACCTAGTGTTTAATATTCTTGCATTATTATTTGTGATGTGTTTTAGAAATTGACTAAAACGACCGTTTTAAAATTCGATTTTGTGATCGGAAATTCGTGAATGCGAAAACCTGCAGCTGAGGGCGCTCTACTCTGTGTAGTGCAATGGTGTACATTTTTAGTAGGCCTCCCTAGTTTTGTCCAGCGTGTCATAAAAAACAGTCATATTTACACAATTGTACCTAGATTTTAAACATGATTAAATACCAGAAATAAACCCTAACTTTAAGTGTAGAGCCTTGACCTTTTGAATTAATGAAAAATTAAAAAGTTCTGATTTATTTTATTCTTTGCAATCCAATTCCAATCTACTAAAAAAAGTAATTTTTTTTAAATTGCATAATGCATGACATGCTGGATGGAATGCCGTACCGTAATTTCTTTTTTTTAGTTGACTGTCCTGCTGCTGGAATGGAACTTTTGGGAAAAATCTCAAATATGTTTTTGGAAAGTAAAAGTAAAGTCAAACTCGAATGGAAATGCTTTTAATTTGAAAGTGGATCTCAAAATTTAGTTTTGTTGTCGGGCTTGTACTTGATTCCCTTGAAGCCTATTTAACGTAATTTAATTTGCGAATATTTTTTTTACAGCTTTTGAGAATTCGTACACACAGTACACATATTCTCATAAAAATTGGTTCACAAAATTGCTTTCAATGTTTTTATTTACCAGTCCACCAAACATATGGGTTTGAATTTGATAATCTTCTTACTGTCCGAACTTCAGTTCCCCTTGGTTGATCTGCATTTGTTATAGACAATGTTTCTATGACTTTAGGAGAGCTCTGACTGTCTTGTCTGTGATGATAAAATGACCACACTTATCGAGGCATTTATAATGCAATGAGATTATCAATCACATGCACTACCATCTGAGACGACATGCAAAAGACGTCAACTCTCTGTGAAACAGGCATGACATTCTTCATAGTTTGGTCCGTTTTTAGATAGGTTTTGTTCCCTTGGAAGTCTGTTTTTCGATATATATTTTTCCCCTTGGAATAAAAAACACAAAATGTCCTTAAAAAAAAAACATTATTCAGAGCTTTCACCACACGTAGGTCAGCCCTTACCCTAACAAAAAAATGTTCAGTCCCTATCCTATACTTTCTTTCAAGGACCAAATCGATATTCGACCAAATATCGTGCATCATGTTCTGGTTGTGTTAATCATAACCCCCCCCCTCCCTCCATCCTCCCAACTTAGTTGGCATAGCACTCATATCTGATTTTTTTGTCAGACTTGGTGACCAGATTTGCCAATTTTTTAGCACTTTCAAAAATCATGACAAACCAATTGGTACAAACCAAGTACAAAACAAAGTATCGTTAGCAGCCCCGCTGTAAACTTGAAGATTTAACAGTGTAAACACCCATTAGCAAAAATGGTATTGTCCCCTGAAACAGAAGATTTAAGGCATTCAAAGCTCTTGTGTGGTTAGAGAAAACTTTATTAATGAAATCTTTCTTTCTCTATTACAGACGTTACTAATAGATGGGAAGGGTCACCTTCAGGGCCGATTGGCCTCGTTGGTGGCCAAGAACCTTCTTCAAGGTGAGTTGAACTCTTGTTATTATTTTTAAGCAGTGTTCAAATTGGACCTTTTTGGGGGTAAACTAACCAAGCAAATGGGTAACTTAACCATTTTGAGTCCAGTACGAGCAGCGCATTAAGTTCCCCTCCAAAATATCTTACCGACCCAAATGGGTAGATTAACAGACCCACGCCTGCCCGGTTGAATTGACCAGGTCAGTTTAACCGAGCCAAAAAGTCCAGTGCCAATGCTTTCTGGGTAAATGGCGCATCCAGTCCCCGACTAGGCCGCCGTGCCATGTGATCGTTGGGTGACAGATAAACATGTCTTAACTTAATGATGCAGGACACCCGAGTGTGGTTCAATATCTGTCAGTGATGATAACATGACCACGCTTTTTCGAGGCATTATATTGCAATGAGATTACAACTCAACATGCACTACCATCTGAGACAGAAATTGGACCCGAAAAAAACCCCATAGAAACCAATTTAGCCCACATTTTTACAGGATTTGTTATTTTATACATATTTTAAGAAACACCAAGTGAGAAAATTGGTCTTCGAAGCTTACCCCTAAAGGGTCCAGTGCCTTTTAAGCAAAGTGTTCTGAAGCGGAGATCGTTCTCAGGCCACTCTGTATAAAGCAGAAACTCTGTCCTATATATGCTTTGTTTTTGAAAGGGAAAGGACACCAAGTTATGTTCTCCATAGTAAAGGAACCCCATGTGGAAATTGTAAATTCCTACTGTAGCATTTCAAGGGCACTAAGGCAATTATTAGGGGGCACAGAGGTGATCACCTTCGTTGCTTCCGTTGAGTATCAGGCCTGAGAAACTAACAATTTACAGGCTAAGATTGGATGCATGACATTTTTAATTATTTCTCTGTTTGTAGGTCAAAAGATTGTCATTGTTCGATGTGAAGGAATCGACATCTCCGGTAGCTTCTACCGAAACAAATGTAAGTTTTCTTTTAATTCTCACCGCAACACAATTACCTCAATCCAAAGTCTTTACCAACAAGGCATAACTCATTGTCAATGATGAAGTTTACATCTTAACCTACATTGTTTGATCTTATGTGAGAAAAAAAACACTGTTAACTGAGACAATGGGTTTGCAGATATAGAAATGTAGGGTGCAATTTTATGGAGCTGCTTGAACAGAAAGGTTTTGCCTTGCAACTTTCTGCTCAGCAAATGTAAGATTTAACGGACCGGTCACACAGGCCCAGAGAACGAAAACGAGAACGACAAAAATGCACGCTGAGATTGGTTGAAATGCTCCACAGAGAACACGACGACGCCCATTCAACCAATCCAGAGCGTGGATTTGTACTTTTCGTTCTTGTTATCGGGGCCTGTGTGACCGGGCCTTAAGAAGGAAACCAGTGAAGCAAAGCACGCTACTTTCGATTTGGTGTAACTGGTGTCCTTAATTTGTAACTGGTGTCCTTAATTTGGTAAGCAAAATTTCTTTGTGCTTTGCTACTTTGTTTAAGCTTAAGCAGCTCTATGAAATTTGGGACGCCTCGGAATAATATAGAGGATGTAATTTTTGTTTGTACCTAATCTTGGAAAGGTTCCCTATTTCACTTGAGATACAGACCAAGTGAAAAAACTGATGGACTATTTACATAAGCTACTTCATTCTGCTGGTCAGTTACTTACTGCTTAGGGCAATCCTTGATTAGTATTGTATAGATTTAAATCCTACTTTTGTTCTTGTTCTATAGTGAAGTACCTGCAGTTTCTGCGCAAGAGAACCAACACCAAGCCTAGCCGTGGTCCCTACCATCTTAGGTCACCCAGCCGTATCTTCTGGAGGGTTGTCAGAGGTAAGGTCTCTTAATGCCACTTACTTAAACATTTGGTCCTCGAAACTCAAAATGTTTGTACTAATGTAAAAATACCAAATGGTGTCTAGAAATATAATCAAAGGGTGGTTTTCACAAATAGTTAAGACTTGTCTTAGCTCAAGTTTGGGGGAGTAACTCCTCCTATAAAACTTAGGACTTGTCTTAAGTTTTTAATATCTCCTAGGAATTTTCCAAGTTAGGACTATTCTTAACTCTTTGTGAAAACGACCCAAGGTCTTTTAACATAATTTTGGTTTTGAAGAAACTGAACTACACTCCCTGGCGTGTTCAGGGCGAATTTTTGTGAGTGTTTTTCTGAGTAGCTCAGCTGGGCCTAGTCTATCTTTCTGTTCTGCTAAAGGAGGAATTCAGCACTTTACAGTACCATTTTGGGCTTTAAAAAAATTATCACAGAATTTCTGTACAAGCGTTGTGTAGCCAATTGGCCAGGATAGTATTAAAAGGTTAACGATGCAGGACACCCGAGTGTGGTTCAATATCTGTCAGTGATGATAACATGACCACGCTTTTTCGAGGCATTATATTGCAATGAGATTACAACTCAACATGCACTACCATCTGAGACAGAATTTGGACCCGAAAAAAACATACATAAACCTGCCAGCTTCCCCTGACTCAGCAAAAAATTCCCTAAAAGTAGACGGGTGTTTCCATGTTCTGATGAACAAATGTGAACCAAATTCCTGATTGTGGAAACTTACTCCTTTTTTGTGTTGAATGTTATTCTACTTTTCTTGTCTTCTTGATTGGTGTGTACTTGTGTACTTGTGACTGCAAGATGCAAATGTTGGCAGCTCTGCTACTACATAAAACTGTCCCAAACAGAAGTATTAGAAGTGCACGCAAAATAACCCAGCAGAAGCGTAGCACTTAATCTGGTGTTTCTCATTCAGATAGCAAGCACCCTTGTTTACAGGTTTCCTCAGGCTTGTGAGCTACAGTGATTAAGTTCACTTCTTAGGCATCCTCGGTTTCATTACTGGACATAATGAAACTAGTTCTGCTATGTTAAATTGATTAAATACATCTAAATCTTTTGTTGCCCCTGTTTTCCTGTAGGCATGTTGCCACACAAGCGTGCAAGAGGCAAGGATGCCCTAAGCAGACTGAAGGTCTTCGAGGGAGTCCCACCTCCATATGACAAGGTATAGATTTTTTTTAAATCAGCAATGTCAGTACACTTACATGTCAGAACCTGCTTGTTGCACCCCCCCCCCCTCCCCGACTTGCTCGTAGGGCTTGTCACTTGTATGTTTTGACTGACTCGTACAAATTTGCCAGCGTGTATGTTGTTACTTGTGATAGATTCATGTTAAACTGTTTCACACAAGCAGTATGCAAACTTTTGCCTTGCCTGCCCAGCTGCCCATGAGGCAAGCTTGACTGCCTCGGAGTGCTCTTGGCACTGTTGCCGATATCAGACAGTATGAAGTGTGTGTTCTCGATGCCAATGATGTACAACTTTCACTTAACCTACATTGTTTGAGTTTCCGTGAGAAGAAAAACCAATTCTGAGGCTCGGTGCACACACACACTCATGAAATCCTTCACTCAAAGCGTTATTATGCTGAGTACCTTATGAAACAATTAGAAAAATTACTTCCAAAGCTACGGTCGGTTTGTATGAAATGAGTGCAGCTTCACAACATCTGACAACTGTAAGCCAACAATGCTATGCATTTTAACCGGAAATCATCACGGGAAAATTTGTCTACTGTCTTTTTTTAGAACCTTTGTGCTGTTCAGGCCCATTTGTTGTTCGTGTTCGATGATGTCGCATTTGAAATTACACTGTGAAAGAGTTAACATTTTCTAGGATTTTATTGTGATAGTGTAATTGTTGCCCCACTTTCATGAGGGCTCTATCTACAGGGGAAAATTAGTGCATCGCAAAACTGAATGTTAGCTTTGAGCCCCTTCTTTTGTGTTTAGTTTGTTTAATTCTTGGGCAGATTATCTGGGTATTACAGTATAAGTAACGTAATTATTATTATTAGTAGTAGTAGTAGGAGTAGAAAATCTTACATGGTGTACATAATTTGCCCCCCACTTTTATGAGGGGCTCTATCTATTTGAAAATTAGTGCATCACAACATTTTGACCTTGAAGCCTCTCTTTACTGTTTATTTAATTCTCAGGCTGATTTTATCATTTTTCAAAGGAAAAGGCTAGTTTTAACATGGAAGTAATTATTATTAATAATAATTACTTCTACTAATTAGTAGTAGCAATAGAGATTCTTAAATGGTGAACGTAATGGATTAATAATGACATCTACATTAATACACTTAGTTTCTACATGAGCTTCTAAAGGTTTTGTGTTTCATGTTTAATACCTGCATTTCAACATTTTTCTTCTCTTAAAATTTTACAGAAAAAGAAGTTTGTTGCTCCACCAGCACTCCGGTCAGTGCGGCTAAAGCAAAACAGAAAGGTATGTCATGTCGGAGACTCTGAGTAAAGGTCTTCAGAAAGAGAGATTAATCTGGGATTGGGGAGGGGGCAGAGATGAATGGTTAGCCTAGCTACATTGTCTATGATGATATCTTGACCACGCTTAATCGAGGCATTTTAATGCAATGAGATTATCAATCACATGCACTACCATCTGAGGCGAATACTGGTTACCTTTTCATTCATCTTTTACAATTAGGTGGGGGGTATATATACACAGAGACTTCAATACTAGTTTGTAAGACCGACGCTACGTGTCGCGTAAGAGTTTTGCTGGTTATTGTGGTCTCTAAAGTGGACTGGGCCAACTTTGATGGCTCTGCTAACCGCTGAACTCTGTGTTTGCGATCAACATTCTCTGCTTGCACGGCAAGCGTTGAATTTCTGCGCTGCGGCTAGCCTTGTAAGTGAAAAATGCCTAGTTGCGTGGAGTATGCACACGCACAAGCCAAAATTCCCTGCTAACCCGAAAAGTATGCCTTACTTAAGCGCAGAGTTCCTTGCTTCCGTAAGCGCCAGTTCACAAGGCTATAAAGTTTGGCCCTGTTTAAAACAATTGTTCTTATTAAAAGAGTCTTGATTTATATTACGATATTAATTGGTTACTTCTGGGTATTGATTTAAAAAAAAAAAAAAAAATCTAACCATGGTGTCTAAGTTTGAAATATTAATGAATATTCCCTTCTCTTTGTCGTTGATAGTTCTGCAATCTCGGACGTCTAGCCCACGAGGTTGGATGGAAATACAAGGAGATTATCGAGACCCTGGAGGAGAAGAGAAAGGCCAGGTCCTGGGAGCGCTGGAAGGTCAAGAGAACTGGCCTGGTAAGTGACAACATCTTGCTTTGGAGTTATGGCACTCTAATTTTGCTGTTCTCAGCTCTTTTTTCGTGTGACTAAGCACCTTTGTTCAAATGGGCCTCGGGTCGCGCTGGATTTCACAAAGACTGAAGACTAGTCAATAGTCATATCTCGATTTAGAACAGGTACTTGAAACTAGGACAAGCCTGAGGTTTAAAAACTCCTAGGTTTAGCCCTAAGTTAGGACTATCTTTGTGAAATCGACCTCTGGGCGAATTTTTGTTGTCTTGCCCAACCTTCTATAGATGCTTTAAATGGGCAGGGGAACACATTGGCCCCATGCCGACCACCCCCCCCCCCCCCAGGCCAAGCTGTATTTATCTCTGCTTCTCATCGGAGCTTGTTTTTGGTTTCAGTAAAGGTTGTTGTACTTTTTTGTCTATGATGATATCTTGACCACGCTTAATCGAGGCATTTCAATGCAATGAGATTATCAATCACATGCACTACCATCTGAGACGAATAATAGTACACCAATCTGTGAAAACACATGAGGAAAAATAAAACCAACCCTGGCTGAATGGTTGAAACCCCTTATGCATTGGGACAACAGAGAACAAATTTCCCAAAGTACCATACTTTCCTACGTAGCATTGGCTATCTCGTTCGCAGCCACATTAAATCTAGCAAATTTCAGATTTGTCAAACCACAAACTTGCAAGCAATCTCTCTTGTAGATTTGTACCCCTTCATTTATTGTGAAAAGGAACAGTGGACTAGTAAAGGGGGTTAACTGGCCTGCCGATGTTTTCATTTGCATTTGGCCACGTGATGCAACTACTTAAATATTTATGTTACACGAAGTAGTAAATGTTATTTCTATTTTGTCATCTTTTGCAGCAACTGCGTCGCAAGGCAGCCAAGAGTGTCAGAGACAAGGTCGCCCCCTACCAGAAGATCATCCGCCAGTACGGTTACAAGTAAACAAAACGATTCAACAGAGCAGTTACCATGGCAATCGGCCTCTTTGATACACATCCACAGTCTAAAGAGGAGCTCTACAATCTATACAGAAAACGAATGCGTCCAACCGGACAATTTGGTTGACATCGCGTTTACAGTTTTCATCCCAAACCAGGACATACTTGATAAGATAAGGGAACATAGTCTGAATGTGTCGATAAAGCAGTCAGCAAGATTATAGTACAATTTTTTGTTTATAAAAAAGCTGAAAGTACAATAAAGACATGGAAATGAAATTATAGAAGAGATTGTGTTGTGTTTTTGGTGTTGTGTGAATTAACTTAGTGTGGGGTGTTTTTTTTTTTTTTTTTTTTTATAAATAGAAACGGACATTTGATGGCAGTGTTTTTAAAATAATGTAGTCGCAAACTTTTTGTCTGCTCGGTTTTGGAAGTTGAATATCCTAGAATATCAGAGATAATATTTGAGCTTATCACGCACTGTGCCTTCCCCCATAGTCTTGAAATCAAGTCGGTAATTGTTTAGCTCGGTGTAGCTACGGGGACAGTGCACTCGTCCTCGATCCCAGTATTGACGACTGTTGTTGCCTGTATGTTGCTGTTGCATAACGGCAGAATGTGTGTTTGTAATAAATATGCAGCGCCTAACAACTTGTCATCAAGGCTACTTCCCCCACTGCAGATACATATACTTTTGCAAGGAAAATTGAGTTCAAACGAATCTTTCAACAGAAGTCGGAACATTCCAGCTCAAAATTACGACCTTTATTATTTACATTATTTTTTTTAATCCCCTGAAAATACACTGACTAATACAAAGGCTGAGTCACACTGCAGGGATAACGATGACGGCACATAGAGAACGCATTCTGTTTGGTTGAATTGCTCCACGCAGAATATGGCCACGCTTTTCAATCAATCGAAGGTTTGCATTTTTAATGTTCTTGTTTTCGTTCTCGTTATCGAAGCCTGTGTGACAGGGCCCCAACTCATGGTTTACACCATTCAAGGGAGTGTGAATAGACCCATCTACTGAGCTCCGCCCCATTGCATATTGACCAATCACAACGCCACGAAGGTCCGACATGCGTGTGCGTATCTTTGGGCGGGCGACAGAGTTATGCAGAAAGGCATTGGAGAGGCTCGCGTGTTCTTGCTCACACGTGCATCATGGGCGGGGCCTACTGGATCGGTCTATTCTTTATGCCTCCAGCTAGATATGATGTAACACATCATTCAAGGTCATAGTTCATTTTAAAAAATGATCTTAAACCAATTTCATATAGCTGTTTTTTGCTTACTGCTTACAAAATGCTACCTGCTAAACTGGTAAACAGGCACCACTTGTTTGATTTTGGTAAGCAGAGAAAGCCATGAAAGTGGGCCGTGGTTTTTTGACTTGTCTTTATGGGCATGAAAAAAAACCAGGTTTTCTATTATCTAAGGCCAGCTCGGGCCAAGTGCCAGTTAATACACCCCGAGGACCAATCAAAATTCACATTAAGTGGTCCGGCTGACCAGCTCAGTGTTAAAAAAGCATGTCTATTTCATTTGATACATGGATGATTGAAAATAATGACAGACTTAAAGATGCTATGTCAGATTTTTGGACCAAACATTAAAAAATAGATTTTTTTGAGTGAATGGTATTTCAAAGAGTATCACCAGCTCTAACGAATAAAAGTTCAACTTTTACTTTTAATGGTCAGGAACCATGGCACCAATTTAAAACACATAAGAGTTGGTCACGTGATATATTGTTGGGATCCCGACAAAAACTAATTTTGAGCACTTTATTTCACTGCAACTAATAATTGGCAGACTTTTTCAAACAATGGCTCAAATGAAAGCTTGTAACTTTCTTGACTCCCATCAAAATACCCATTGAATTTTAAATTAAAATTGTTGGGTCAAATCGGCAACAAATCTGACATAGCATCTTTACGCTAGCTGTTCCTGCCAGTCACTAAAGACATCACGGGTAAACCCTGAAAGAACTCCCTAATTTTAGTCACAAAAAACAAGAGGAAAAATTATGAAATCATTTGAAACATATAACTAGTTTAATAGAGGGATAATCTTATCCTTTATGCATTTAAGATAAACAGCCCCTTAGAATATCAGCGATTAAACTGTGCGTTATTCTTATAATATTCAAAGGTTCTTATATTAACAATACCACAGTAAACTTATCTTTAAAGTTGATCATTAACTTCAAATTGGGGGTTTGGGGCCCAGTTTCATAGAGCTGCTGAAGAACAAACAGTATGCCTTGATGCCTCAAGTACGATTCAAGTTTCACTGTTGCTTGGCAGAAATTTATGGAGCTGCATTTTGTTTCTGCTTAAAAACCGTTGCCTTGGATCGGTCGAGTTGGTCTTTGAAAAGCATTTGTAACCGTTTGTTATAAAATGCATATGGGTAGAAAGATGTTGTAAAAGTAGAATACAATGATCCACACAAACATGCCTCTAAATTGCACGGTTTTCCTTATACCTCGTCGACTAAATGACTCGCATAAATGGCCGACCTTGTTAGTGCGCACAGTAAAAGGAAAATCACGCAATTTTGAGACAAATTTGTGTGGATCATTGTATTCTACTTTTAAAGGCCGTGGACACTATTGGTAATTACTCAAAATAATTATTAGCATAAAACCTTTCTTGGTGACAAGTAATGGGGAGAGGTTGGTGGTATAAAACATTGTGAGAAACAGCTCCCTCTGAAGTGCCATAGTTTTGGAGAAAGAAGTAATTTTCCACGAATTTGATTTCGAGACTTCAAGTTTAGAACTTGAGGTCTCGAAATCAACCATCCAAACGCACACAACTTCGTGTGACAAGGGTGTTTTCTTCTTTCATTATTATCTGGCAACTTTGATGACCGATTGAGCTCAAATTTTCACAGGTTAGTTATTTTATGCATATGTTGAGATACACCAACTGTGAAGGCTAGTCTTTGACAATTACCAATAGTGTCCACTGCCTTTAAAACATCTTTCCTACCGTATGCATTTGATAAAAAACAGTTACAAACGCTTTTTATAGACCAACTCGTCTGAGACAAGGCAACGTGTTCCTTTAAGCAACTCTATGAAAATTGGGCCAGGGTAATTGTATCTATTGTACAGAAACAAGTGTAAAGAATAACGATAACTATACTAATGAAAAGAGAAAAACTACAATTATTGCTCATTTTGAAAAGTAGTTTTTGAATTGAATAATACTTTTGTGTGAGAAGAGTACAATTTATAGACCATAACCCTTAAAGGCAGTGGACACTCTTGGTAATTACTCAAAATAATTATTAGCATAAAACCTTTCTTGGTGACGAGTCATGGGGAGAGGTTGATGGTATAAAACATTGTGAGAAACGGCTCCCTCTGAAGTGACATAGTTTTTACGAAAGAAGTAACTTTCCCAGAGTTTTATTTTGAGACCTCGGATTTAGAATTTGAGGTCTCGAAATCAACCATCTAAACGCACACAACTTTGTGTGACAAGATGTTTTTTCTTTCATTTTTATTTCGCAACTTCGACGACCAAATTTTCATAGGTTGGTTATTTTATGCATATGTTGAGATACACTAAGTGAGAAGACTCGTCTTTGACATTAATTTACCAATAGTGTCCAGTGACTTGTACATTCCTGTGCCTTTCTGGCAGGCAAGATACTACCCTCGGCACATGATAAACTACATTTTGTATCAATATTACCACACACAAAATCAAGCTGTAGGGGTAGTGTTCTCTTTCTTCAATTGAAAAGATGATTTGAAATACATGTACGTGTTTATATGCACTTATCTTGAAATGTAAGAATTGTGTTTCATCTATTGAGCTGTGTACATATCGTGCCTGCCGGAAGTCCTGGGATGGGTTTCACAAAGAGTAAAGACTAGTTTTACCTCGAGTTAGGACGAGACCTCGGACTTTCTTTAAGTTTTTAATCTCCTGTTAGGCGTAGTCCCAAGTTATGACTAGACTAGACCTGAGCTCTTTGTGAAATCCACCCCAGGCTCTGTTGTTTTTTTTAGTAATGTGACATCACAAGTCACATGGTCTATTGCACTTGCAAAGTGATGTTGATAGCAGCCATTTTATCCAGTTTCACTTACTAAAGCATGGTATTTACAATAGTGTTACTGCTTACCTCTCTTAGTTTACTAGTAGAGAACAATTTCCCTTCTGTAGCGAAGCAAAATGCTATGCAAATGTGTCGGCTGCTACTCAAAAGTCATTATTTGCACTATTGAATATTAGTTTTAACTGTGCACAAAATCTGTTGGGTCAAAGTATTTTGCAACGCAAATTCAGTGAGTGAAATCGCTCCCCCTCTAGTATTGGTACTGATGTCTTGTTACGCAGGATAGAAGCGCTATGCAATTTCAAACCTGTGTTTTTAAGATAAATACGATTTTAAGAGATGCAAAGCTTTTGCACTGCCACAACGATTAACTGCTCTGTGACGTCAAGTCGTTCTCTGATTTAAATGGCCACCTGTGCCTTGGCTTTTCCCTCTCTCTTCACCTTGTAGTTTGACAAAGCTGCTCTGATGGCATCTTCAGCTAACACTGTCAAAGACAAAAACAAATATGAACCAATAAAGATATTAATAGATGTTATTAAGGGATCAGGGATAAATAACACACATTGTTTTACCCTTGCACTGAAGCGCTTTTTACTCGGTACTTAACCAAGTTCTGTGAAAAAAACACAGGGTTCGAATCCTACCAGAGTGATTTGACTGTTTCTATTATTTCACAGAACTCTACAAAGTACTGAGTATACATGTACAGTGATTTTAAAAATACATTCTGGTGTAAGGGTTTATAAACAAAATAATATTATTACTTCTTGAATGGCCGTGTCAAATGAGGCAATGAGTCATTTTCAAGTAATGTCTGGTAAATTTGTAATTGCCGAGTTACAAGTTGCCAGTTAACCACTTAAATTTCTCATACTCCAGCGACAGTTGCTTTGTCAAATTGTTAAATGCAATCTTTTGTAGACAATCACAACCCCCATAATGCGCAAACCCCTGATCTGATCTATAACTTACTTGAGCAATGGAGCTTGACTGGAGGAAGACAGAGTTCTTTAGCGATGTCTGTGTTCTTGATTTTCAGTGCATCGTCAACCTATAGATCAAGAGAAATTAGTCTTTAACCCTCTCACTGTCTGACCATTTAATATCATCCAACGAGGTTTTGAATGAGAAATATTCTGTTCTTCTTCTTCTTCCATAAGAGTACAGTCTACCGTCTGGTGTATTACGTACATGAGTTGAATGCATAGGGGTACACAGTCAACCCTCCTACTGTCTGACCATTAAAAATCATCCTCTTTCGCATGTTTTTGTTGAAACAATACTAGGTGTTCATTGCAGACATGTCCACAAAAGCCGAGTTGCTGAAAAGTAATACAAATTTGTAACCATGTCTTTGTAAGAAACATTGACCCTTTGAGAAGTTAATTGAGAAGTTAATTATTGAAAAGCTAATTACCGATTTTCCCTTGACCCATTCTGTTGCCAGAGAGCTTGATGCTATTGCAGATCCACAGCCAAACGTTTTGAACTTTGCATCAACAATCTTTCCATTCTCGTCAACTTTGACCTGAAAAAACAAGAACAACAGACAACTAGTTATAATTGAGTGAATACCATACCAATTTCAGTCAAAACTGGACAATTCGGCGACAGTCAGATGTGGTCTTTCACAATTTTTTCTAAAGTGTCATTGGGATGGCCGAACAGTTAAGAGCATCGAACTCAACCTCTGCTGTATCTGATCAGCAGAGTGTGGGTTCGCCTACCGGTCATGAAACTTGTGTCCTGAAGCAAGACACTTAACCATTGCTTTGTCCTTCAGAAGGGACGTAAAGCCGTTGGTCCCATGTGTTCTTATAAAAACTTTCACAAAGAGAGAAGTTCGCCGTGGTGTGTCAGGCAGTGCGACTATCTTCAAAGACGAAGAAATTTGAACCCTACCGTTCTGACAGCCCTATTCTCCGACACTAGTGTATTTTCCTAGTCCTAACCCTAGTGTCTATCCTAACTCTAGTGTTTTTATAGAATACAGGGGTGTCGGAGAGTATGGAGCAGTCACTGATAAACTTGTCTGACCTGAAGTTTCATGACATCACCACATGCTGGGGCGCCAACAAGACCAGTTCCAACAGAATCATCGTTCTTATCCATAGAACCCACGTTCCTTGGGTTTTCGTAGTGGTCGATGACCTGCATTATAAAATATTAAGTTAACAAAAATGAGTTATAATAGAACTTGGCTAGACCAACTAGTTGTACTATTTATATCATGCAGAAAAACAAACAACAGGAAAAATAGCTCAATAATTTGTAACAGCACACCACCTCACGAGTCACGTCACACTCACAGAGTGTTAAACTAGTAAAGACAAAAGTGGGGCCATCTTTATGTGGGCAAATCAAAAATAACGTGAGATGAGTAAATACCGTTGTTTGACTTTGACATGATTATTGATACAGTAGTCTGGTAGTTTTATCAAATTCCTTGCAAATGCATGTTGCATGTCATGACATGTGTTTATCACCTTATTGCTCCATGTTATAACCAATTCCGTAATTCTCGCTAACGAGAATTTATATTGTTTTACCGTTTTCTCAAAAAGTAAAGCATTTCATGGACTAATATATTTCAAGAGAAGTCTTAATTGTTAATGCATTACGAAATCATCAAAAACAAACACCCGAACAGAAGAAATGATTTACATTTTTGTGATAAGACGCTTCCGATGCACAGGTTGCAATTCTCGACTGCAGCAGTGGACGGAGCGACTTCCCGAGCTGTCGAGCAATCGACATTCTGAACTTCTGATTGTTTCTAGAAGATGAAATATGGAAAACAAGGCTAAGAAGTTTCACGAATGCTACGCAAGTTCTACCGATTTCTTGTTTATGCAACTTTAGTGCGACATGGTACACACATGGTTCCCGCGTTTTGTTACCTGTTTGGACAGTGACATTGCAGTGAACCAGTGAACTGTTTACGACTAACTAAACATTACCACTTGGTGGCGCTATCACAACAAAAAGCGGTAGCAACAAAATATTAATTATTCCACCAGCAGCTCTCTGGTTTTTGTTTTGTTTGCTGAATTTTAAGTGAGAGTAGAGACGTTTTTGCTGTAGATAATCTCAAATTGTCTTCCACCTACTGAATTATCCTGCCATGGATGATGACGGTAAGTCCTCACATTCACAATATCTATTTGAAGTTCAAGTTCAACAAAAAAACAAAGAAAGAAAAAGTCAAAAGAGCAACAGATTACTTTATTAAAGTTAATATCCTGGTGTCATGTGTTTTCAGTAGGATAACAGGAAAATTGTTTTATTTTTCAAATCATCTATCCAATTTTTTAACAATAACACTTTCACTTCATGGTGTGTTGAAATTTTTAAAGTTTTGGTTTTACGTTGCGAGAGACAGTCCGCCATTAACACAGTGCAAATGCATGCACGACATTGGAGCAACGTCATATGTTTTCACACCTTTCATTGGTTGGTATTTTATTGAATATTCAGAAGCTAGTATGGCGTGCAAAATAAATCCAAAATATTATTCAATTACTACTTAACAAATTTAATTACATTTTTGTCCTAAGGCATTATGGCTACTTTATTAGAATCCAGAGATATGATAAGTTAGGCATGAAAGTAAAACACCCCAGCCCCCCTTGATGCACTCACACTTCATAACAATCCGTTTTCCCCCATGAACCTCCGATTATCTGCTCCACGGCAGTAGAATAAAGCAAGACAGTTCCCTAAGAACAACTCTACCTGGCAAGTAGATACACACATGGTGTTACCGCAAACCAAATATACATTGATATTTAATTCATTGTAACCAATCACATTTCACTTCAGTAGACTCAATATTTCACTAGTGAAGTCGACAACAGAAGAAGAATAGCCCAGCATGCACACTTAGCACATCAAATTAAATTTGTATTCAAGTCGTTGTCATCAAGACACCATGCATCAGAGTGTGTGTGTGGTTCCAACCGTGTCATGACACTTGTGTCCTTCTCCTTGAGCTAGCAAGATACTCTTAGAATCTTGATGGTCATTATTGCTCCTTGAAGTTATGTCTTACATATCACACTTTGTTTCTTCAGTTCAGGGCCTTTTTGTTAGCCTGGAGGCACTTGTATTTCTACTGCTTGATTGAGCACCAAACAAACAATCAACCAGGCTAAGCCTTACGTCCAAACTTATGCCATAGATCCTGCTGACTGAATAAACTAACGTAAACGTACACGTTATGCCTTGCCCTTGGGAACAGCCAAGTAAAACTGATCAAAGTAGATGGTAGAAGTGACACTTTAAATTGATCAATGAAAATTCTGTCAATAAAATAAATTCGAGATGTAAAATACAGCAAAAAGTGTTTTTGGTTTATTTTGTACAGATGTCCCTCCATTGGAGGACATGACGGAGTTACTTCAGAAGGCAAAGCAGATGATGAGCTCCGAAGAATCCTCTTTATCCTCCCAGTCCATCCCGGTCAAGGCAGCCTCTCCCAACGGTCACCATGGCAACGCATCTCTGTCAACCTCCAGCAGGGAGGCGTCGGAGAGCTTGAAACCTATGAAAGAGACTTCTCCTAAGGTTTTTTGTCATTCGTTTAGTTGCCATTCTTTACTTACTTTACTTTACTTTGATCCATCGATGGGGGATGCTTGTAGGACAATGCCTCTTCATTGATCGAGGGGTAGTCATGTGCATTGTTGGTGTTCAGGTTGGGGAAGTAGTATCTTTCCTCCCCTCTCACCTCTCTAGGACCTCTAGGGTTTTCAGTCCCTACCATCCCACCTCGATTAATTACTGCAACAGTCTCTACATCAACCTTCCTCAATCCCACATTGCTCCCCTCCAACGTATACAGAATTCATCAGCTCGTCTAGTTTCTCGCACAAAGAAATCAGATCACATCACTCCTGTTCTGCGCTCCTTACACTGGCTCCCTGTGTCTCAAAGGATCCAATTTAAAGTTCTCACTCTTGCCTACAAAGTTAAACATGGTCTAGCCCCTAAATATATCTCAGAGTTACTTATTCCCAAAAAGCAACCTACAACTCGTGTTCTCCGACCGCTCGCCTGGAATTCAACTCTGGTCCTATCCCTCGCACTCGCTATGGAAACCGATCCTTCTCAATCGCCACTCCCACTCTTTGGAACAATCTCCCCGTTCATATCCAAGCCTCATCTTCACTGGACTCATTTAAAACTGCTCAAAAAACACACTTATTTAAATCCATCTAGTCTGTTCAGTTTCTGCTATTTCATCCCACTTTTAACTGTCTTTCTTTTGTTATCATTCACTTTCTGTTCAGCGCTTAGAAACCTTGTATTAAGCGCTATATAAATGCATGTTATTATTATTATTATTACCTGACTGCGCGGGTTTTCCCTGGAATAACTCTGTGGGGTGTTCCCCCCACATCTAAAACATCCTTCCTTGTCTTCTCTCCATTGGGTTCTTGGCTTAGTGCAGTGATTAGGTTTGCTTGGCTTTACAACCAGAATAAAAGAAATAAAATGACAGCTACCTACAGACCTAAAATTTGTTCAAACATCGATTGTAAGGGCGACCTAGAGTGTCAAGAAATACATTAATTGAGTTGGTATAATTCTGCATTTTTTTTTAACCCTCGTTTTGTGACTGTATTTGTGTACTTTTGTTTTGGGAAGCACAGTCGATGTATAAGCAATACGGGTTATTTGAGAGCGTTCAACCTTGTTTCTTTTTCTACAGTGAAGGCGATTCCAGACATTTGCCAACGGACATGACTGACCGCTTCTGTTGCACCACAAACCAATGTCACCAAATTGTTAAAGATTTGTGTGAACAAAGTTAAATAAAAAATTAGGAAAATAATATTTTTGTAAATGAAGTTATTGGAACCCACTTAAATTAATTTTATAATTTTTGATTCTGAAATGTAACCATGGTTACAGGAGACAACA
This sequence comes from Asterias rubens, assembly GCF_902459465.1. NCBI lineage: Eukaryota > Metazoa > Echinodermata > Asteroidea > Forcipulatida > Asteriidae > Asterias > Asterias rubens. Next base: position 18,043,228 of record NC_047072.1, read on the forward strand.
AAACTAGTCGCACCATCGGGTGGTTTCGGTGGAATGAAGAAAGGGTTTCTCTTCGGTGGACCAAGCAACAAAACAGTCACATCTTCTGGAAAGTCAAAAGCAAGTTCAGTGAAGTCTGCGCAGAAGTCAAGAGTAGTAGAAGAAATGCCAGTGATCCGCCCAAAGGAAGGGTCCGGCGACAGTAAAGATCGATATCGGATGGATGAAGTTCAAGAAGCATTGAAGGCAACTGCTCCACTTCTTCAGAATAAAGGTACTCAATCGAAGTTATGTGTTACAGTATGACTACAAACCTTGAATCTTAGAAGCGTTACCGCATAAACAGCTCTCAAATTGTGTATTCCTTGATGTCCTTAAACTTTAAAGCCATTGGACACTTTCCGTAAACAGTATTGTCCATAGGCCTACACTTTGTGTATCACAACTGATATAAAAAATAACAAACCTGTGAAAATTTAGGCTCAATCAGTCATATAACGGGGAAAACCCACCCTTGTTTCCGCACGTTTCGCCGTGTCATGACATGTGTTTAAAATAAATCCGTAACTCTCGACAAAGAGAATTGATAATTGTTTTAATGTTTTCTCAAAAAGTAAAGCATTTCATGGAATCCTATTTCAAGAGAAGTCTTTCACCATTACCTTCTGTAAACCCTGTAAGTTATTTGTAATCTGTGAACTTTTTTTTTTTTTCTGTGCCGAAAGTGTATAATGGCTTTCAGGATTTTCAATGATACCTCAAAAAATGCGACCAATGAAACTGAAATTTTCAAAACATGTACAGATGTACATTTATACAGGATTATAATAATCGAACATTAATTTTTTTTTGGTTTTACCCATATACGCAAGGGTCGTGGGTTCGAATCCCACCCGAGTAAAATGCCTGTGATTTTTTTTCACAGGACTCGGGGAAGTACTGAGTATACAGTGCTACACACATCGGTGTATATGGGTAAAACCAAAAATTAATATTCTTTATCCCGATGCAAATTTAACATCTATTAAATAATCGAACAGTTCGAAAAAATCAAAGTATGCTTGCTTTTAATCAGAAATGTATGTTACTCAGAAAGCTTTGAGGTAACACCATGTATATAGCTTATTTTGGTTCTAAAAAGAACCGATTGTTAGCGATGATTTTACCGCTAACCTATCTTAGTATATGTCCTTGCTGGAAGGATAATCCCAATTGGAATACACAATCTGAGAAGATTAAAATTGTTGGCATAATAAAAACTGTTATCTTTTTTACTTTGAAGTGAAATGTTTCTCAAAATGCTTTATACGATCAAATGTGATAATGGTTTCAACCATGGAGGAAGAAAGAGAAGGAATTCGAACTTCAAAGTGGAACCCATGGTACCGCGTTCTTTTAATGACACCTTGTAATCACCCACATACCTTACACAAACAATGGGTGATCTTTTTCCACTGGACAGACAGGGGCATTGTCAGGGTTTTCTTTTGTTACTATGCGGTTAGTCTCGTCATTCGAACTCCTTCCCTTCCTTCCTCCATGCTTCAACCAAGGCTTCTAACGTATACCTCCCCTTTAGGCTTGGACCCAGATCTTGACTACTTAATATGGAACAATGAACTATTTAATTGAATTTTCAGAGTGGATAACCGATGACCTCTTGACCAAATTGGAGAAACACCCAAACATGGCCAAGAAGTTAACGGACCGACCCTCGCTACGCTCAAGCAGTGCCCTTTAGGCAGCTTGGACCCAGATCTCAACTACTTAATATGGAACAATGAACTATTTAATTGAATTTCAGAGTGGATAACCGATGACCTCTTGACCAAATTGGAGAAACACCCAAACATGGCCAAGAAGTTAACGGACCCTCGCTACGCTCAAGCAGTTGAGAAGTTTCAATCGAACCCTCAGCAAGCCATGCTGGAGTACAAGGACAACGAAGACGTCCAACAGTTCTTCAAGGATTTCTGCGGCTTGCTTGGTGAGGATCTGCCTTTTTTAAAGTCTAATAATAATACCAATAATAAAGACTTGCAATGCACTTAATATCAACCCTGCTGTGTGTTCAATGCGCAGAAAAACATAAAACAAACAAAAGCAAACAGTGGGGTTTCGAGGTAAAATTCAGTTTTGTGGTTCACTCATTTTTCTATAGGTAGAGTCCTCATGAAAATTGGGTAAAAAGTATTTAAGCCTCTAAACCTTATGGCAAAATGCCAATGTGTTGATACCCTTAAATTCTTATTTTTGTCAAAATAAAAAAAAACGTTTGATGATGCCACATTTCATACTGGTCTGTATGTTTTTATACAGAAGTTTTGTTGAGGTTATTTCTGAGTTTAAGGGCTTTGGATTTTACTTTTAAACTGGCAAACAAAAAGTATCAGATAATACAGCATTTTACACCATTTTAAGATTTTTTTACACCGTTTTTTTTAACCGTGATTTGTTTTGACTTTCATGAGGAACATTATCTTGCTCTACCCAGGTGAACATTTTTCGTCCATGGGTGGAGGAGCCGCCCAGCCGACCCCAACCCCTCCTGTCAACCCAAACATCAGAACGCAAGACGCCTCGTCCAAAGCAGACATCGCTGTCAGGAGTAGCACTAATCCCAACCAAGCCACAGCTGCCGATGAAGCCAAGATGCAACAGATCTTATCTAATGCGGAGATTAGAGAGATCATGGTGGATCAGAGGATACAGAGATTAATGGAAGCGTTGAGGAGTAACCCAGATGAGGGACAGAGGTAACGATTACTGATTTAAAGGGACATGTTACCTTGGATCTGGCGAGTTGGTCTATGAAAAAAAGCGTTTAAAAATCATTTGTTATAAAAATGCATATGATTGGAAAGATGTTTTAAAAGTAGAATATAATGATCCAAACAAAAGTGCCTCAAAATTGCACGGTTTTCCTTACACGTTGTGAACTAACACGCATCGCCATTTTGTGGAGTCAAATTTCTGACTCGTCGACCGTGTTAGTAAAAATTAAAGGAAAACCATGCATTTTCAAGGCATATTTGACAAAATACACAGCTGACCAAGATTGTTTAAGTACAAGTTGTATATTCCATTTGTTATGTCACATGATTAGAGCAAGGTTTTGCGTTGGTACTCAAAACAGTGAACAGAGGAATTCAAATGTAAAGGCAGTGGACACTATTGGTAATTTCTCAAAATAATTATTGGCATAAAACCTTACTTGGTGACGAGTAATGGGGAGAGGTTGATGGTATAAAACATTGTGAGAAACGGCTCCCTCTGAAGTGCCATAGTTTTAGAGAAAGACGTAATTTTCCACGAATTTGATTTCGAGACCTCAGATTTACGGTAGAACTTGAGGTCTCAAAATCAACCATCTAAATGCACGCAACTTCAGGTGACAAGGGTGTTTTGTCTTTCATTATTATCTCGCAAGTTCGATGACCGATTGAGCTCAAATTTTCACTGGTTTGTTATTTTATGCATATGTTGAGATACACCAAGTGAGAAGATTGGTCTTTGACAATTACCAATAGTGTCCATTGTCTTTAAGCATCAACTTGTGTCTAAGCAAGTCGCTGTGTCAGATCTAAATATCACTCGCAAATGACTTATTGACTGGTATAACCACAAAGATGCACAATCAACAAAATCACATGTGGGAAAAGAAGAAAAAGTAACTGTGAAAGTAATTGAGAATTGAATTGAAACTACAAATTCTTTAAAGACAGTGGACACTATTGGTAATTGTCAAAGACCAGTCTTCTCACTTGGTGTATCTCAACATATGCATAAAATAACAAACCTGTGAAAAGTTGAGCTCAATTGGTTTTCGAAGTTGCGAGATATGAATGAACTAAAAAACACCCTTGTCACACGAAGTTGTGTGCGTTCAGATGCTAAATTCTAAATTTGAGGTCTCGAAATCAAATTCGTGGAAAATTACTTCTTTCTCGAAAACTACGTCACTTCAATGGGAGTCAATTCTCACAAGGTTTTATACTATCAACCTCTCCTCATTACTCGTTACCAAGTGAGGTTTTATGCTGACAATTATTTTGAGTAATTACCAATAGTGTCCACACTGCCTTTGATGGTTATGACAATTCAAATCTTACAAATCTTTTAAACTTGTCTTTTTTGTTTTCATCCCACAAGGATTCTACAGTCTGCAGGCCCAGATATGCGAAGCAAGGTCCACAAATTGGTCGAAGCTGGACTTCTTGGGTTCGCCTCCTGAAGAATTCTGAACTCTCAGTAGAGTTGAGAGTGGTGACCTTTGCCTTGCTGGCAGTTTGCGACTTGAAAGCCATGATTATTGGCCTAACTCTCAGTCGAGTGGACAGTGGTATAAGGTGAGATTTAAGCAATGGTCCACGGACGAGGTAAAAAGCTTGGAAAGAAACCACTAAGCCAACCTTATTACCCCGAAATAATTATTATTAAGGGGTTTGGCTCTACAGCTGATACGCCTGTTGCTGTTAATATTTTTATAGAATATCATTATTGTATATTTCTGGTGATGTCACAAAAGATGCCTTATAAGTGAATTATAATCACTGTAGCTGGTTCTGCAAAATGCCCTGCAGAATAGAATGTTCCCTGATTCTGCAGATCGTTCCCTGATTCTGCACAATGTTTCTCGATTCTACAGAACGTTCCTTAATGCTGCAGAATGTTCTGCAGAATGTCTTTGATTCAGCGTAAGTTTCTAAATAATGTTCCTTGATTCTACAGAATGTTCTTTGATTCTGCCGAATGTTTCTTGATTTTGCAGAACGTTCCCTAATTCTGCCGAATATTCACTGACTCTGCAGAATTGTCTGCAGAATGTTCCGAAAATCTGCATAGTCGTGAAACATTCTGCAGAATATTCCTGTTCTTTTTTTCCTAGTATAACTAATGCTATTCTAAAGACCCCCCATGTTTGGGAAATTTGATAAATACACATGGCGATATAATAGACTTGTGCATTAATGCGCAAGGCCTTGTGCATTTTACAGCAAAATTTCATACTAAAGAAGGCCTTGTGCATTTAACAGCAAAATTTGATAAAATATACAAGACTAATTCTGCTCTAAAATGCACAAGACCATAGTAGCCTTGTCAACTTTTTTAGCGAAAAGTTCACAACGTTATAGCCTTGTGAACTTTTCACTTGAAAAAGTATGAACTTGTCAGCTTTCGCTCAAAAAAGTTCAAATTCGAGCGAAAAAGTTCACAAGGCTATAAAGCCTTTTGTACTTTTTCGAGGGAAAAGCTCACAAGGCTGGCCTTGTACACATTTTCACGCAAAATTTGACAAGTTCACGAGGCTATAGCCTTGTACACTTTTCAAATGAAAAGTTCACTTGGGCACTTTTTGCAGCGAAAAGTATACAAGCCTTGTGTACTTTTTATATTGTGTTTCATACGATTTTGTTAATAGCTGAACTGATGCTGTTTCATAGTGTCTCTCGAACAACAACTGTACACCTAAGATGGGCCCAATTTAAAGGCTCTGCTTACCGTAAGCACAGAATCAGAGCTTACGGAAGCAGGTAATTCTGTGCTTACAGAAAGCATATTTCACCGGTTAGCTGCGAATTCTGGCTTTTGAAATTCTTGTGATGATTAAAACCTCACTTAAAGGCAGTGGACACTTTTGGTAATTAGTCAAAATAAATATTAGCATAAAACCTTTCTTGGTGACGAGTAATGGAGAGAGGTTGATGGTATAAAACATTGTGAGAAACAGCTCCCTCTGAAGTGCCACAGTTTTCGAGAAAGAGGTAATTTTCCACGAATTTGATTTCGAGACCTCAGATTTAGAACTTGAGGTCTCGAAATCAACCATTTAAACACACACAACTTCGTGTGACAAGGGTGTTATTTTTTCTTTCATTATTATCTCGCAACTTCGATGACCGATTGAGCTCAAATTTTCACAGGTTTGTCATTGTATACATATGATGAGATACACCAACTGTGAAGGCTAGTCTTTGACAATTACCAATAGTGTCCACTGCCTTTATGACAAATGTTTCTGTACCGTTATTTGCCTGTATGGGTATCAAAGTGATGATGATTCGACTGTACATTGTATTAAAGATCATTTCAATGTGGATTTTTACAAAAAGAAGTGAATGTTTTGTTTATTTCATCTGTTTGTTCCCACGTGTGGGTGTTGTCTTCAGACTGCAGCATAAATTTTGAAATTTTAGCAAAATTATGAACTAAAAATGTCGATTAAAACTCTGAATTTGGACCCTATTGCCTTGTGCTAAATTGTGCTAAATTTTTATAAAATTTGTGGACGCCGACCGGTTGAGATTTTCTCCATTTTGTTGCCCCAAATTGGATAAAAATGCTGGACTTCCCCGTGGAGAGTTGTTTTGCAAAAACAAAAAAAATGATAAAAATGGTCAGAAAGTCAAAGCCTTGTGGTATTTTAATTTTGGCAAAAAGTTGGTTTAAAATGACGGACCTACCCCTTGTATGTTTTTCTTATTCAATATTTTGTCCCGTTAGGTTGACCCGATTTGATTTCGGAATAGCCTATTAGGACAATCATTGAAATGCTGGATTCCCCTCGTGATTGTCCTGAAAAATTTGATAAACGCTGGACTTTGCCTCATGTGGTTTTTTTTTTAAATTTTGACAATAAGATATGAACATTCACACTGGAACCCGCTTCCCCAAGACCAGTGATCTTGACCCACACGCCTACTGCTGGTGGTATAACCGAAATGCCTAAGAGCAGAGTGCAGTCCTCCTTTTAAATCGTTTTCACAAGATTATTTTGACAAGTTTGTTTTTGACTCAAAACACTGTTTGACAAGTTCACAAGGCTTGTAGACTTTTTCAACTAAATTTGACAAGTTCACATAAAGCCTTGTGAACTTGTAAATTTGGCTTTAAAAAAATCTATAAGGCCTTGTGAACTTGTCAAATTTTGCTTGGAAATGTCTACAAGGCTATTTGCAAACTTGCAATTGAACTTGTCAAATTTTGCTTGAAAAAGATTGCAAACTTTTGAACTTGCCAAATTGTGTTTTTAAAAGCCTTGTGAACTTGTCAAATTTTGCATGAAAAAGTCTACAAGGCTATATAAAGCCTTGTGAACTTGTCAAATATTGCTTGAAAAGGTTTGCATGGCTATAGCCTTTGTGAACTTGTCAAATTTTGCTTGAACAAAATCTATGTTGTGAACTTGTCAAATTTTGCTTGAAAAAAGGAGAAAAAAGGCTATAACCTTGTAAACTTGTCAAATTTTGCTCGAAAAAGTATGCAAGGCTATATGGCCTTGTGAACTTGTCAAATTTTGCTTGAAAAAGTTTGCAAGGCCTTGTGAACTTGTCAAATAAATTTTGCTTGAAAGAAATCTATAATTATTGCCTTGTGAACTTTTTTGCTTGAAAAAGTCTACAAGGCACCTTGTGAACTTGTCAAATTTTGCTCGAAAAAAATCAAAAATGCTATAGCCTTGTGAACTTGTCTGATTTTGCTTGAAAAAGTCTACAAGACTAGCCTTGTAAACTTTTCAAATTTCGCTTGAAAAAAATCTATAAGGCTATAATTTTGCTTGAATTTTTTGCAAATTAATTTGCTTGAAAAGTTTACTCGAGAATTGATATTGTTTTACTGTTTTCTCAAAAAGTAAAGCATTTGAACTTTTGAATCATATAATAATAATATTATTTCTTTGTTTTTTGCATTTTTGTGAGAGACAACTTTTGTAATGTTTTAGGGATTATTTTAAACAAAATTTAAAGCGATTTTTATTTAGTAGTGGGAAGGGATTTCTTTCTTAGATCGTGATGTGGTGTGGTTCCTATGGGGGATAATGTTTGTTGAATTTTACTGTTTATATTTGTATCTTTAACCAGAATTAATCAAAATCACTCAGCAGGTGGATCTATTAATTGATTCCAACTCAATTAACTTTGCGCGGGAGACTCTACAATCCACCAACAGAGGGCGCGATTCCTATTTTAATACCTAGTCAGATACCCTAAACCAATTTCAACGCTGAACGTATGGGTGAAGTCAGGCTTGATAAATCACTTGCGTCCCATTCAGAAACGCACGCTGGATTAGAATTTCTCTAAAACATGGACGGAGAGGAGGGAGTTGCTTCTTCGAGAGAATTTTGCCCGCAATTTGGCTTCATTTTACCGTTTCCTGAAAAAGGAACGGTAGTTATGAAATGCAAGACATGTCCTCACAAAGTAGATGCAAAAAGTAAGTTTGGAATATATATATTTATTGTGGAAACCGGAGCTTGTAAAATTGTGTGTGATAGCCCCCTTGACTTGTGTTGTGCGTTATTTATAAAAGGGGTAGGCGGAGTCGGGACGAGGCCAAGGAGGCGGTGGGGGAGGAGGCTGATGCATGATCGCAACACTCAGACTTTGAATATTAAATACATTAATGCAAATTCAGCTCAATGACTTTGAGTCTGATGATGTAAATGACCTGGGACTGATAATTTTATAGTTTTAAAACAAAACAAAAATGAATATTTTTTTTAGTAATAAAAACAAATATTTATAAATAATTTTTTTAGTAAACTAAGTTTTCAATATTAATTTTGTAATTTACATTATTTCGGCCTTCTACTACTAAGCCTGTCTGTAGGGTTAACGATTGCCTTTTATATCATCCTTTGTGATGATTGCATCCTGGTGGATCATCCGCTGTTGTTTGGTCATGTTATTATATTTTTTATTTAAAAAAATATATATAAATAAATTCAAGATCTTTTTTAGTTGTGGTAAAAAAAACTAAAAGAAATACCCTTAGCACAACCACTTTTTGATTCGATATGAAATAATATAGTATTTAATTTACCTCAATGAGATTGACTGTCTGACTTGTCTTTTTTGGAAATGAATGTTTCAGATTTTCAAATCTTGATGAGGCATGGTGTGTGCTTTGCAACCTGCTGCGCTGTTGCCGGGCACTCGTGATTACAAAATCGATCACCAACACGTTTTTTTTTCTAAAATTACATTCCTTTTTTAATTTTTTTTTATATATATATATATATATATATAATATATCAAATAATAAACCACAAGGGAAACTGACTGGGAACATTTGTTTTAAATGATTTTGGATTGAACAAAGAAAATTGACTAGAGCGGGATTTGAACCAACGACCTCCGGTTTAACGTGCCGGCGCTCTACCAACTGAGCTATCTAGCCCTATGTTGGTGGTCTCCCAATTTTGTCAATATCTTTGTTCGGGGGTGCCTGTCAGAAGCCATTAAACCGCAAACTGCCGTGTAGCCAGGGATCACACCCGGGTAACGATACAACCTGGGAAGCGGCAGACAGGGGATCACCTTAAGGGGATGCGACTTTTTTATATCAGATATCAAATAATAAACCACAAGGGAAACTGACTGGGAACATTTGTTTTGGATAACTTTCCGTATGGCGCCACCACTTTTTCACTCATTTTTACAAAAAGGGATATATGAATCAGGTAAATAAGTTCCTATATTATTTTATATCGAATGAAAAAGTGGTGGCGCCATACGGAAACTTTTCCCTTGTTTTAAATGATTTTGGATTGAACAAAGAAAATTGACTAGAGCGGGATTTGAACCAACGACCTCCGGTTTAACGTGCCGGCGCTCTACCAACTGAGCTATCTAGCCCTATGTTGGTGGTCTCCCAATTTTGTCAATATCTTTGTTCGGGGGTGCCTGTCAGAAGCCATTAAACCGCAAACTGCCGTGTAGCCAGGGATCACACCCGGGTAACGATACAACCTGGGAAGCGGCAGACAGGGGATCACCTTAAGGGGATGCGACTTTTTTATATCAGATATCAAATAATAAACCACAAGGGAAACTGACTGGGAACATTTGTTTTAAATGATTTTGGATTGAACAAAGAAAATTGACTAGAGCGGGATTTGAACCAACGACCTCCGGTTTAACGTGCCGGCGCTCTACCAACTGAGCTATCTAGCCCTATGTTGGTGGTCTCCCAATTTTGTCAATATCTTTGTTCGGGGGTGCCTGTCAGAAGCCATTAAACCGCAAACTGCCGTGTAGCCAGGGATCACACCCGGGTAACGATACAACCTGGGAAGCGGCAGACAGGGGATCACCTTAAGGGGATGCGACTTTTTTATATCAGATATCAAATAATAAACCACAAGGGAAACTGACTGGGAACATTTGTTTTAAATGATTTTGGATTGAACAAAGAAAATTGACTAGAGCGGGATTTGAACCAACGACCTCCGGTTTAACGTGCCGGCGCTCTACCAACTGAGCTATCTAGCCCTATGTTGGTGGTCTCCCAATTTTGTCAATATCTTTGTTCGGGGGTGCCTGTCAGAAGCCATTAAACCGCAAACTGCCGTGTAGCCAGGGATCACACCCGGGTAACGATACAACCTGGGAAGCGGCAGACAGGGGATCACCTTAAGGGGATGCGACTTTTTTATATCAGATATCAAATAATAAACCACAAGGGAAACTGACTGGGAACATTTGTTTTAAATGATTATATATATATATATGATTTTGGATTGAACAAAGAAAAATTGACTAGAGCGGGATTTGAACCAACGACCTCCGGTTTAACGTGCCGGCGCTCTACCAACTGAGCTATCTAGCCCTATGTTGGTGGTCTCCCAAGTCAATTTTTCTTTGTCAATTTTTCTTTGTTCAATCCAAAATCATTTAAAAATGTTCCCAGTCAGTTTCCCTTGTGGTTTATTATTTGATATCTGATATAAAAAGTCGCATCCCCTTAAGGTGATCCCCTGTCTGCCGCTTCCCAGGTTGTATCGTTACCCGGGTGTGATCCCTGGCTACACGGCAGTTTGCGGTTTAATGGCTTCTGACAGGCACCCACGAACATAGATATTGACAAAATTGGGAGACCACCAACATAGGGCTAGATAGCTCAGTTGGTAGAGCGCCGGCACGTTAAACCGGAGGTCGTTGGTTCAAATCCCGCTCTAGTCAATTTTTCTTTGTTCAATCCAAAATCATTTAAAAATGTTCCCAGTCAGTTTCCCTTGTGGTTTATTATTTGATATATGATATATATATATATATATATATTAATGTATGTTTCCTTTCCTGCAAATTAGGTTTTTAATCAAATCGAAACAAACTAATCAAAGAACACAATAAAAATATTTGTTTTACCCTAACAAAGGAAATGTTATCAATATTCTAACATTTTGAGGTGCAAAACAATGAAAACTAGGCTTAGAACTAGCTATAAAGGTAAATTAATCAAAACTCGCCTTTTTGTAAAGACACCAACTATCATTAGCACAGACGGCATATTTTTGAATGAATGAAAAGCCACTTATTGTCTTCCTTCTCATTACAGCTGCATCACATGGTGTGGTCTATCATTCATACCCGCGTCTCAACTCTCACAAGAATGTTGAAGGGTCGTCACAAGGTCGTCGACCAGAAAGACCTAGGACCACTGGTGAGTGAAACACTGGAGTTTTATCTTAGGAAATATCCAAATTGTTTAGGTTTATATCTTGCTGTTCAGGCCAAGTAACAAAAGAAACATGTTTAGCATCCTCACCCGCTTCCTTTTTACAGGCCGCCTCCTTTTTTATTTAATTTTTTATTTAATTTTTTTTATGCACATCTTTATTTTTATTATTATTATTATTTTTTTTTATGGGTTATTTTAAACGATCTCAGCTTAAAAACAACAATCTGAATTTCTTGTCTGAATGTCTTGACCAAAATGTTTCATTTCTGTATTGTATGTTTCAGCAGTAGAAAAAACAATGGATATTTGACATTTAAAAAGAATGGCAGCCATCTTGAAAAAAAGGAAAAAATGTTTCATTTTATACTCGCCTCCAAAACATGTTGTTTTAATTTTTTTCTTTCAGAGGTTTCATCATTTATATTTAACTCTCAATTAAAAAAAACAGATGTACAATCAGTGCTGTGTACTATTAAAATCTGTGAAAAGGGTTCACCACCCACAGGGAAATCTCTGGCCATTTTAAAAATTGGTTTATGAAAAAAAGATGCACAAAAGATTAAACTTATTTGGTGATTTATTTCATATGGTTTCTTTTGAAGAACATTACCCCCAAAAGTTTAGGTTCACCGTTTTATTTTATTTTAGGAAAGAAACAAAAACAAATCAGTGTAAAGGGTTTTCCACCTGTGGGGGACCTCTGGTCAATTATGAAATTGTTTGAAAGAAAAATGCAAGACTTTGTTTTGAATAAAAGGTGGTTTATCATTGGGTAAATTTTGAAAAAAAAAGCAACCCCCAAAGTTCATTGTTTGTACTTGTTAGGTTTTATCCTTCTGAAAACAGCAAAATTGAGTGACAATGGGTTCGCCACCCGTAGGGAAACCTCTGGCCAATTTTCTAACTGTTTAATTGAAAAATTTACAAATTATTTTAAAAGGCGATTTTTTTTATCTTATGGTAATTTTTTGAAAATTACCCTCCCCCCCCAAATATTTGGTTAGAAATAGTTTTGTTTTATTTCAGAGGTGTTATATTTAATTCTTAAGCAGAGCAAAATTCAGTGATATGGGTTTGCCACCCGTAGGGAAACCCCTGGCCAATTTTTTAACAGTTTCTAAATTGAAAAATGCGCCACTTCATATTACTTGGTGATTTATCATTTGGTAAGCTTTGAAAAACAAGCCCCCAAATATTTGGTTTTATATTTTTAACTCTGAAAACAGAAGAGCAAAAACTCAGTGACCAAGGGAAACCCCTGGCCAATTTTTTAACAGTGTTTGATTGAAATTTGCGCCACTTCAAATTAATTTGAGAAATAACGTAAACCCCCAAATATTTTGATGTACAAATAGGTTCATTTTATTTCAGAGGTTTTATATTTTACCTGTGAAAACAGAGGAGCAAAAATCAGTGACAAAGGGTTCGCCACCCGTAAGGAAACCCATGGTCAATTTTTTTTTTAAATGTTTGGAAACAAGCAAATCTAATTTGTTGATGTATCGAGATCTTTACTTCGGATGGATTCATTGCTACTGTGACAGGGTTTTGTTTTCTGTTTTCTCAGCAATTAGAACCAGTAGACCTATTTTGCTGAAACTTTCACAGTTTTATTTCATCTTTCTTTATATTGTTCATTAAAATCATTGACAAAAAAACAAACTTATGGCCCTGTATTTTAGGTGTATTATCACAGATTTGTTTTTTCAAGGCTTGGTTATTTTTCATCACTTCTTAATTTCATTTTTGTATCTGGTCTGGTTTCAGATTGACAGGGCATGTGCCAAGTGCAGTCATGATGGACTTCCATTTCCACACCAGGCAAACACAATCAGCTGATGAAGGACAAACCGTCTTCTATTTCTGCCCATCATGCAAGTAAGTTAATCTATACTTTAGCCTGGTTCATACTTCCTGCAAATGCAAAGTGAATTTTGGCGACACAGCCCTGTTCTCTTAGGAAATGTTTCGAAGGGGTTGAACACAGTTCAACTGTTGCGAGTTATTCATTGCGAGTTCGTGACAACAAAATTTGCTTCGCATTCGCAGAAAGTATGAACCGCGCTTTAGGCTTGTAGACCCTTTTAGGTTTATCATACAGTTTCCATAGATTTATTGTAGATTTATTTAGCGTGGTCACTACATATTTGGCTGCACAGGCAGTTTATTTTCAAGGGAGCTGAGTTGGTTTGATGAATGAAACAAATGGTCTAGTGATCATGGGTAACACTGTTACAGAGCCACGAGCGTCACTGAATGACGGATTTCAGTGCTATATGCGGATTAGTACAAGCAGAAATTCACTGTTCATATGACATGTATGTAAATCGTCGTCGGAAGTGTCATGGCCGAGCGGTTAAGAGCATCAACTTCAAACTCGGTGTTTCTGATCAGCAGAGTGTGGGTTTGACTCCCCAGCCGTGACACTTGTGTCCTTAAGCAAGACACTTAACCATTGCTTCGCCCCTCGGATTGGACGTAAAGCCGTTGGTCCCATGTAAAAGAATGCAGTGCATGCACTTATCGAAAAAGAGAAGGGGTTCGCCCTGGTGTTCCTGGCTGTGGCTGCTGTATGCGCTGTAGCACCATGTAAACCATTACATGGTGTGCTAAGGATTAGGTCTCATAATTTCAAAATCTTTGTCCCACTAACCTTGCAGTAAAAATATTTGGCGCTTTGTATCCTTTGGAAAAGGCGCGTTATAAATACGTTTATTATTATAATTTTTATTATTGTTATTATTAAAGCACAATTTGGTTACAAGTGCATCCAACAAAACATGCAATTGGATCTTGCAAAGGATCTGCGGTGGACTTTACAAAGAGTTAAGACTAGTCTTATCTTGTTAGGACAAGTTACTCGTCTAACTTAGGACTAGCCCTAAGTTAGGACCAGTCCTAACTCTTTGTGAAATCGACCCCAGGATGGTTAGGTTCAAAGGTCCATTTTTAATGTAAAAGTAATTTTTTTTATTTTATTTATATTATTTACAGGCATCAAGACATTTAAACTTTGGAAAATAACATAAACCCCGCCAAATATTTTGATATACAAATAGGTTCCTTTTGTTTTAGAGGTTTTATATTTTACCTGTGAAAACAGAGGAGCAAAAATCAGTGACAAAGGGTTCGTGTCCGTATGGAAACCCTTGGCCAATTTTTTTTTTAAATGATTGGGAAAAAAAGCAAACATAATTTGTTGATGTATCGAAATCTTTACCTTGGCTACTGTGACAGGGTTTGCTACATTCTGTTTTCTCAGCAAGTAGAACCAATTAACCTATTTTGCTGAAACTTTCACTGTTTTATTTCATCTTTCTAACCATTTGTGAAATCGACCTCAGGATGGTTAGGGTCAAAGGTTCATTTTTTATGTAAAAGTAATTTTTTTATATATTTTTTTTATATTTACAGGCATCAAGAGATTGAGTACTCCTGAAGAGAATCAACATCTTCGGATCGGTCTACACTGAGAGGAACTCAAGGCAAGAGCTCACTGGAACAAGGAGATGAAATCACCACTGGCGACGACGACGACCCGATGCCAGAGAGATGTCTTTCTGATGAGGAGGCCAATTTTTTGGCTGTGTTTATTCATTAAAAAAATGCACCACTACGTAACAGGTGATTTAAAAGTTTTGCAAAACAAGCCCCCAACTATTTGGTTTTATATTTTTAACTCTGAAAACAGAAGAGCAAAATTCAGTGACAAAGGGTTCGCCACCCGTAAGGAAACCCCTGGCCGATTTTTTAACTGTGTTTGATTGAAAATTGCGCCACTTCGAATTGAAAGTTGACATTGGGTAAATTTTAAAAACTAACATGAAACCCCTCCAAATATTTTTATATACAATTAGGTTCGTTTTATTTCAGAGGTTTTATATTTTACCTGTGAAAACAGAGAGCAAAAATCAGTGACAGTCTGTAAGGAAATCCCTGGCCAATTATTTTTTTAATTTTGGGGGAAAAAAGCAAACATAGTTTGTTGATGTATCAGAATCTTTACCTTAGTTGGATTCATCGCTACTGTGACAGGGTTTTGCTTCTTTCTGTTTTCTCAGCAAGTAGAACCAATTAACCTATTTTGCTGAAACTTTCACTGTTTTATTTCATCTTTCTAACCATTTGTGAAATCGACCCCAGGATGGTTGGGTCAAAGGTTAATTTTTTATGTAAAAGTAATTTTTATATATATTTTTTTATATTTACAGGCATCAAGAGATTGAGTACTCCTGAAGAGAATCAACATCTTCGGATCGGTCTACACTTATAGATCTCAAGACAAGAGCTCACTGGAACAAGGAGATGAAATCACCACCGGCGACGACGACAACGATGCCGACCTGATGCCACAGAGATGTCTTACTGATGAGGAGGCCGATTTTGTGACTGGTTTATTCATTGAAAAATGCGCCACTTCATATAAGGTGATTTATAAGTTTTGCAAAACAAGCCCCAAACTATTTGGTTTTATATTTTTAACTCTGAAAACAGAAGAGCAAAAATTCAGTGACAAAGGGTTCGCCACCCGTAAGGAAACCCCTGGCCATTTTTTTTGTACTGTGTTTGGTTGAAAATTGCACCACATCAAATTGAAAGTTGACATTTGGTAAATTTTGAAAATTAACAGGAAACCCCTCCAAATATTTTGATATACAAATAGGTTTGTTTTATTTCAGAGGTTTTATATTTTACCTGTGAAAACAGAGAGCAAAAATCAGTGACAGTCTCTAAGGAAATCCCTGGCCAATTATTTTTAAATGTTTGGGAAAAAAGCAAACATAGTTTGTTGATGTATCAAAATCTTTACCTTGGATGGATTCATCGCTACTGTGACAGGGTTTTGCTTCTTTCTGTTTTCTAAGCAAGTAGAACCAATTAACCTATTTTGCTGAAACTTTCACCGTTTTATTTCATCTTTCTAACCATTTGTGAAATCCACCCCAGGATGGTTAGGGTCATAGGTTCATTTTTTATGTAAAAGTAATATTTTTTTTATATTTTTTTATATTTACAGGCATCAAGAGATTGAGTACTCCTGAAGAGAATCAACATCTTCGGATCAGTCTACACTTATAGATCTCAAGACAAGAGCTCACTGGAACAAGGAGATGAAATCACCACCGGCGACAACGATGACGACCTGATGCCACAGAGATGTCTTACTGAAGAGGAGGCCGATTTTTTGACTGGTTTATTCATTGAAAAATGCGCCACTTCATATAAGGTGATTTATAAGTTTTGAAAAACAAGCCCCCAACTATTTGGTTTTATATTTTGAACTCTGAAAACAGAAGAGCAAAAATTCAGTGACAAAGGGTTCGCCACCCGTAAGGAAACCCCTGGCCGAATTTTTACTTGTGTTTGATTGAAAATTGTGCCACTTCAAATTGAAAGTTGACATTTAAACTTTGGAAAATAACGTAAACCCCGCCAAATATTTTGATATACAAATAGGTTCCTTTTGTTTTAGAGGTTTTATATTTTACCTGTGAAAACAGAGGAGCAAAAATCAGTGACAAAGGGTTCGTGTCCGTATGGAAACCCTTGGCCAATTTTTTTTTTAAATGATTGGGAAAAAAAGAAAACATAATTTGTTGACGTATCGAAATCTTTACCTTGGCTACTGTGACAGGGTTTGCTACATTCTGTTTTCTCAGCAAGTAGAACCAATTAACCTATTGTGCTGAAACTTTCACTGTTTTATTTCATCTTTCTAACCATTTGTGAAATCGACCCCAGGATGGTTAGGGTCAAAGGTTCATTTTTTATGTAAAAGTAATTTTTGTTTATATATTTTTTTATATTTACAGGCATCAAGAGATTGAGTACTCCTGAAGAGAATCAACATCTTCGGATCGGTCTACACTTAGAGATCTCAAGACAAGAGCTCACTGGAACAAGGAGATGAAATCACTACTGGCGACGACGACGACCCAATGCCAGAGAGATGTCTTTCTGATGAGGAGGCCAATTTTTTGGCTGTGTTTATTCATTAAAAAAATGCACCACTACGTAACAGGTGATTTAAAAGTTTTGCAAAACAAGCCCCCAACTATTTGGTTTTATATTTTTAACTCTGAAAACAGAAGAGCAAAATTCAGTGACAAAGGGTTCGCCACCCGTAAGGAAACCCCTGGCCGATTTTTTAACTGTGTTTGATTGAAAATTGCGCCACTTCGAATTGAAAGTTGACATTTGGTAAATTTTAAAAACTAACATGAAACCCCTCCAAATATTTTTATATACAATTAGGTTCGTTTTATTTCAGAGGTTTTATATTTTACCTGTGAAAACAGAGAGCAAAAATCAGTGACAGTCTCTAAGGAAATCCCTGGCCAATTATTTTTAAATGTTTGGGAAAAAAGCAAACATAGTTTGTTGATGTATCAAAATCTTTACCTTGGATGGATTCATCGCTACTGTGACAGGGTTTTGCTTCTTTCTGTTTTCTAAGCAAGTAGAACCAATTAACCTATTTTGCTGAAACTTTCACCGTTTTATTTCATCTTTCTAACCATTTGTGAAATCCACCCCAGGATGGTTAGGGTCATAGGTTCATTTTTTATGTAAAAGTAATTTTTTTATTTTTTTTTTTATATTTACAGGCATCAAGAGATTGAGTACTCCTGAAGAGAATCAACATCTTCGGATTAGTCTACACTTATAGATCTCAAGACAAGAGCTCACTGGAACAAGGAGATGAAATCACCACCGGCGACAACGATGACGACCTGATGCCACAGAGATGTCTTACTGAAGAGGAGGCCGATTTTTTGACTGGTTTATTCATTGAAAAATGCGCCACTTCATATAAGGTGATTTATAAGTTTTGAAAAACAAGCCCCCAACTATTTGGTTTTATATTTTGAACTCTGAAAACAGAAGAGCAAAAATTCAGTGACAAAGGGTTCGCCACCCGTAAGGAAACCCCTGGCCGAATTTTTACTTGTGTTTGATTGAAAATTGCGCCACTTCAAATTGAAAGTTGACATTTAAACTTTGGAAAATAACATAAACCCCGCCAAATATTTTGATATACAAATAGGTTCCTTTTGTTTTAGAGGTTTTATATTTTACCTGTGAAAACAGAGGAGCAAAAATCAGTGACAAAGGGTTCGTGTCCGTATGGAAACCCTTGGCCAATTTTTTTTTTAAATGATTGGGAAAAAAAGCAAACATAATTTGTTGATGTATCGAAATCTTTACCTTGGCTACTGTGACAGGGTTTGCTACATTCTGTTTTCTCAGCAAGTAGAACCAATTAACCTATTTTGCTGAAACTTTCACTGTTTTATTTCATCTTTCTAACCATTTGTGAAATCGACCTCAGGATGGTTAGGGTCAAAGGTTCATTTTTTATGTAAAAGTAATTTTTTTATATATTTTTTTTATATTTACAGGCATCAAGAGATTGAGTACTCCTGAAGAGAATCAACATCTTCGGATCGGTCTACACTTAGAGATCTCAAGACAAGAGCTCACTGGAACAAGGAGATGAAATCACCACCGGCGACGACGACAACGATGACGACCTGATGCCACAGAGATGTCTTACTGATGAGGAGGCCAAATTTTTGACTGTGTTTATTCATTGAAAAATGCGCCACTTCATATAAGGTGATTTATAAGTTTTGAAAAACAAGCCCCCAACTATTTGGTTTATATATTTATAACTCTGAAAACAGAAGAGCAAAAATTCAGTGACAAAGGGTTCGCCACCCGGAAGGAAACCCCTGGCCGAATTTTTACTTGTGTTTGATTGAAAATTGCGCCACTTCAAATTGAAAGTTGACATTTAAACTTTGGAAAATAACGTAAACCCCGCCAAATATTTTGATATACAAATAGGTTCCTTTTGTTTTAGAGGTTTTATATTTTACCTGTGAAAACAGAGGAGCAAAAATCAGTGACAAAGGGTTCGTGTCCGTATGGAAACCCTTGGCCAATTTTTTTTTTAAATGATTGGGAAAAAAAGCAAACATAATTTGTTGACGTATCGAAATCTTTACCTTGGCTACTGTGACAGGGTTTGCTACATTCTGTTTTCTCAGCAAGTAGAACCAATTAACCTATTTTGCTGAAACTTTCACTGTTTTATTTCATTTTTCTAACCATTTGTGAAATCGACCCCAGGATGGTTAGGGTCAAAGGTTCATTTTTTATGTAAAAGTAATTTTATTATATATTTTTTTATATTTACAGGCATCAAGAGATTGAGTACTCCTGAAGAGAATCAACATCTTCGGATCGGTCTACACTTAGAGATCTCAAGACAACAGCTCACGGGAACAATGAAATGAAATCACCAATGGCGACGACGACAACGATGACGACCTGATGCCACAGAGATGTCTTACTGATGAGGAGGCCAAATTTTTGACTGTGTTTATTCATTGAAAAATGCGCCACTTCATATAAGGTGATTTATAAGTTTTGAAAAACAAGCCCCCA
Source organism: Asterias rubens (assembly GCF_902459465.1). Classification (NCBI taxonomy): domain Eukaryota; kingdom Metazoa; phylum Echinodermata; class Asteroidea; order Forcipulatida; family Asteriidae; genus Asterias; species Asterias rubens. The sequence goes on from NC_047072.1 coordinate 18,063,127, forward strand.
ACTATTTGGTTTATATATTTATAACTCTGAAAACAGAAGAGCAAAAATTCAGCGATAAAGGGTTCGCCACCCGTAAGGAAACCCCTGGCCGATTTTTTAACTGTGTTTGATTGAAAATTGCGCCACTTCAAATTAAAAGATGACATTTAAATTTTGAAAAATAGCGTAAACCCCTCCAAATATTTTGATATACAAATAGGTTCCTTTTATTTCAGAGGTTTAATATTTTACCTTTGAAAACTGAGGAGCAAAAATCAGTGACAGTCTGTAAGGAAATCCCTGGCCAATTAATTTTAAATGTTTTGGAAAAAAAGCAAACATAGTTTGTTGATGTATCGAAATCTTAACCTCGGATGGATTCATCGCTACTGTGACAGGGTTTTGCTTCTTTCTGTTTTCTAAGCAAGTAGAACCAATTAACCTATTTTGCTGAAACTGTCACTGTTTTATTTCATCTTTCTAACCATTTGTGAAATCGACCCCAAGATGGTTAGGGTCAAAGGTTCATTTTTGATGTAAAAGTAATTTTTAATTTTTTTATTTTTTTATTAACAGGCATCAAGATATTGAGTACTCCTGATGAGGATCAACATCTTCGGATCAAGAGCTCACTGGAACAAGGAGATGAAATCACCACCGACGACGACGACAACGACGACCACCACCTGATGCCAGAGAGATGTGTTACTGATGAGGAGGCCGAGCATCCATCCCAGTATGGGTACTTAAATAAGATAAGGATCCTTTATCACTGACAGTGCCATCAAGATTGTCTCAAGAAACAAAATGAGGCTTGACAACAAAATTAAGTCTGGTTCCTTTTTGTTAAACTTTGAGCGTTTCGAGCGGGTTTTGATCGGTACACGGGAACCAGACAAAATGGCCGAACTGTGATAAAGGTGTTTTTAAACTGTCAGTGTTGCTTACATAAGTTTGCAATAACTCGTGCTTTATAGCTTGTTTCAAAAAATGAGTATCTGAAATTGAATTGTTAACCGTCGTGAATTGTTGTTGTTGGTCGATCCTCCCCTAACCCCTGGGGTGGGTTGATCGATTGAAAGAACGAACAAGAAACTTGAGTGCACACCTTTTATGATAAAAGCCTTCTAGCTCTGGTTAGGATTATGGCATACTTAGTAACTTATGGGTCATGACAAGACTAAAACTCCCTTTTTCCTGAGAGTAGGGGTTTGCGTCATAGCAAACTAGGAACCTATCAGCGTGTTCTCTAGCAGTGGCTTACTGTTGTACCACTACCATAGTGCATGACTTTCATCCCTTTCTGCAAGGGATTGGGTCACTGCAAGGGATTGGGTCACAGCAAACTTAGTAAAGTTTTACATTAGTGGCTTACTGTTGTACCACTACCATCATACATGACTTTCATCCCTTTCTGCTAGGGATTGTGTCGCAGCAAACTTAGTAACGTTTTACATTAGTGGCTTACTGTTGTACCACTACCATCACACATGACTTTCATCCCTTTCTGCTAGGGATTGTGTCGCAGCAAACTTAGTAACGTTTTACATTAGTGGCTTACTGTTGTACCACTACCATCACACATGACTTTCATCCCTTTCTGCTAGGGATTGGGTCACAGCAAACTAGGTAAAGTTTTAGTTTAGTGGATTACTGTTGTACCACTACCATCACACATGACTTTCATCCTTTTCTGCTAGGGATTGGGTCACAGCAAACTAGGTAAAGTTTTAGTTCAGTGGATTACTGTTGTACCACTACCATCACACATGACTTTCATCCCTTTCTGCTAGGGATTGGGTCACAGCAAACTTAGTAAAGTTTTAGTTAAGTGGCTTACTGTTGTACCACTACCATCACACATGACTTTCATCCCTTTCTGCTAGGGATTGTGTCGCAACAAACTTAGTAACGTTTTACATTAGTGGCTTACTGTTGCACCACTACCATCACACGTGACTTTCATCCCTTTCTGCTAGGGATTGGGTCACAGCAAACTTAGTAACGTTTTACATTAGTGGCTTACTGTTGCACCACTACCATCACATACCATCACACATGACTTTCATCCCTTTCTGCTAGGGATTGTGTCGCAGTAAACTAAATGTTGAGGTTCATATGTACATACATGACCTTTTCCCCTTCCTACCTGGGGGAAATGATTGGTACTTTCTATTAATCCACCTGCCGTGTGACCTCTAAACCCTTCCTCTGTGGGGTAAGGTTACTGTAAACCTTTGCGGATGTATGTCAGAAATGGCCACTTGCCATTTTACCTCTGCCCCCCCTTTCCACCTGGGGTATTTGTTGCAATAACACAGTGATAAATCTTGAATCATGTGTTGTGAATTGTTTCTATAGACTAATAGGCCTGTATGCTTCTTTTTTGAAAAGGCAAGGGCACCAGAGCATTTTCTCCTTGGTAAAATGCACCCTATGAGGAAATTATAAATCTGTACTGGATCATTTCAAGGGCACCAAGGCAATGACCAGGGGCATCGAGGCTATCGCCTTCGTTGCCTCCGTGAAGTATCAGGCCTGGATTTATTCATGATTGTGCATTTGACTGCATCTGTGATCCAACTTCACAAAAAGAAGAAGACAAATCATTACGTGAAACATTTCACTTATCATTCTTTGTGTTGGCCACACACGCAAAATAAATTACTGTCAAAGCTATTCTTAATTTTGGCTTTAAACTTAATTTTGGGACAAGAAATACGACAATGCGAAAAGATTTGTCCTTTTTGGTAATTTGGGTCACAACTGCAAAATATTTGTGTATTTTACATAAATTATCTTAACACTTTATTGAGACATTCCCACGAAATGAGTTCACATTACTTTATATACAAAAAGCGTACGTTCTTCATATAGAACGCTTGACTTTACTTCCCAAAATACAAAATTCTAAATTCTTATTTTTTTTTTTTTACTCTCTTGGCAATTTTTTTTCCCGCTACTACTTTTAAAACTTTGCTCACTTTAAAAACTCTTCTTTTCTAGATTTTTCCCAGAGTTGGAATATCTTAGCAAATTTTACAGAAATTTTTGTTTCCTGTTTAGGAAAACAAAACTTTCTGTAAAATTTGCTTGTGACTCAAATTGTGGGAGTGTCTCTGGTCCTATATTGATACTTTGATGATTGTGAAGCCAAGTACAACTTGCACTCAATACAATTAATGCAAGCGGAACACATCCTAAAGTTGTATTCTTGGGACCAATCTTCATGACATACAAGTACGCCATCATTTTAACTAAATTTATTCCTTTTTGGCACGACATGTTTGGATAAGTGTGATGCACACCTGTCCAAACTCAAAATGAAATACGAGTACGTCATCAATTTAACCAAATTTATTCATTTTAGGCATGACATGTTTGGACGAGTGTGATTTACACCTGTCCAAATTCAAAATTAAAAAGTACAATATTTTTTACGAAACAGTCACAAACTTCATTTGAATTTTTTTTTTCTTCTTTGCATTGCTGCGACAGTAATAGTTAACAGTTCTAAATTTTATTGAGTTTTTTTTGCATCAGCTGATACAAACAAAAATCTAATCTCAGAGATAACTTTATTTCAACTCAAGGATTGTAAATGTTGTACTTGGCTGTTTTTATAATTTGAAAAATTATGTAGTAAATTAATTGGTTACCATTCATTAAATGCTGTAGAAAGCACCACTGAACTGTAGAAGCAGCAGAGTTGTGCAAACGTGTGTGCCGGTCGGTGTGGCTAACTACTATCTGGAAAGTGTGACGACCTAATGATCCAAGAGTTAATGGTTGGGTAAGCATTTTATTAAGTGAAATCTTGTTAATGTGGCGCTGGTAGTCTGTCTTACCGGTGTCCTACCTTACATGATTGACAAACTATTTCAACTTTCTCGATCTCCGACAAAAAAACGAAACCTAAGAAAGGATTTGGTTGCCTGTTGAAGTCTTTGGGGGCCTGTATCAAAAGTGTCAAGGACTGAGGACCATTGCACTTTTTTGCACATTTTTTACCTGATCATTTTGTTATCCTAAGTTGGTACCCGTCTCTCTATACTGTTCCTGTGTAAACGGGTCTACTTTTTGAGCAACTTCTCTACACTGGACATCCTCTTCTGATCTGAGGGAGCCTCTGAACTTGACGGATGACGGAGACTTCTACCCAGATGTTGGTGCGAGGGTCGGAGAAACGAGATTCTGAACATGGCTATTCACATTTCAATCAGGTACTCAGGCTTTTACATTGGTTTCACTTGTGTTAAGAAGTTTTGACTGTATCAAAAGGAGATATCAAAGATGACATTGGGATTGTGTAGGAAGTTAACAGCGTCCTTTGTAGAAGAAACATCGTCGATTAGATAGATGCCGTTGTGCATTAGGTAATTGTGACCGGTTCAATTCTCAGCCACAGTAGGTTGTATGTACACTCCTTCGTCAGTTAGAATAGTGTTTAGATTTTAGATTTAGTTAAAATTGTAGGTTTTGAGTGGTCAGCTTTATGACAGATTCTAACAGATTCTACAGTAGGTATGTTAACGACAATCAGTTGAGGAAATGATTTACAAATGATGTTGACCAATAGACATTGCTTTTTTAACAAATACTGCCACTGTGGTGTGCATGATTTGTATACATTTTTCATAAACATAGTAATTTAGCTGAAGTAGGTGTTTTCAATCCTTCAGGGTATTAATTATTGATAATTGTGAACAGTTTTTACAACTGGTTAACCCTTTTCCAGCTGAACATGGTGACGACACTCAGGCGGTTTACAAACACTCACAAAATTTGTTCAGCCGCAATGTTTGAATCTTGTTTCTCTAGTTATTTAGGCTGTTAAAGTGACAAAGACACTTGGTCATTAATATTTGACAGGTTCTAAAAAGAGTTGGCAAGTTTAAGATATGTAACCCGTAGAACTGTTGGGAACAAATGCAACCTACTAGCTTTTTGTCAGTACAACAATTGTATTTTATTTAATTTTTAAGATCTCGTTGAAACGAGACAATTTTTGTGCGATGTCCATCAATAATTTTAATTCTTTTATGGTTAACATGAGAACGTCTCAACATGTACAACAGCGAAGTGTACAATGGATCAAACTATGTGTTTATTAGCGTATTAGCAGTATTAGTGTAGACTTATTCAGTTAAACCTCGGAACAAACATAGTAATGTGTCACATGGCTAGGTAGTTATTCGAAGCATAAACACAAGTCCAGTATTAGTGTAGAATTATTAAACAAATAACTAAATTAGTTATTTCTCAATTTGCTTGTTAGATTGATTTTGTTATGAATATTATGCCAAAAAGACACAGCAGGAATAGGTAATCTAAATAAGACGTCACTTTGTTACTTTAGTCATGCACTGTTTGCAGAATCACAGGTGTCTTTCTAGATGGAAAATACACCAAGTTATCAGCGATCTTATCGCCACTGATACAACCTTAATTTTCCGACATCGACGTCAGACTCATTTTTATGCAAAAACATTGTAGTTTATGATTGGTACGAAATCATTAGTATGCAGTGGTTGGTTTGCAGGCTTACATGAAGTTAATCAGTAGGAGTAGTTGTTGATCCTAGATGTTCAATACTTTATTGGGACTTCATGAGCAATTTGTAGTTCCGTAGGATTTGAAACTTTGTTGTACTTAGGATCTTATCGTCACTGATAAAACCTTAATTTTCCGACATCGACGTCGGACTCATTTTTACGCAAAAACATTGTAATTTAAAATTGGTGCGAAAATCACTAGCATGCAGTTGTTGGTTTGCAGGCTTACATGAAGTTAATCAGTAGGAGTAGTTGTTGATCCTAGATGTTCAATACTTTATTGGGACTTCATTAGCAATTTGTAGTTCCGTAGGATTTGAAACTTTGTTGTACTTAAGAGTTTAGAATTTGTTTAGAGATAGGTTAGTTGTTTTTTTCTCAGTCTAGTTATCCTCCATAAACCCAATGTCATCTACAATATCTCCTGTAATGATACTCAATGCAATGAAGATGCAATCTGATGTTTGTGTATAACCTCATTTTTGACTTTGAAATTTGACTTCATTTGAACGTGTAATCACACACACTGTTAAAATGTTGCGATGTTTTAACAAATCCAAAACTTATGATTGATTTGAAACAAATTTATGAAAAATTGTAGTACTTCTAATGCAAGTGAAACCAATACATTCCTGAGTATGCTGTTCTGTTTTTTGTGCTTGTCACAAAAATTCACAAAATTTTTCAAGTTAAGCCGCCATGTTGGAATCTTGTTTCTCTGATCAGCGCATCATCATCTGGGTTGAAGTCTTCGTTATTCTGATGGTACAGGACTCAATCGGTGACGGAGTGGGAGCGTCCTTTTACACTTCAACCAAAATTCAAACTTGAAACTTTACTCCAAGAACTTAGCGACGTGTTTGCCCGAACAGGGGGAGACGTCCGATGGTACACTTGATACAGATTCATCAAACATTTTAACGGGCAACAGAATCCTTTCCGACTTGTGTTTTGGACTTTGAAAAAAAAAATCTTAAGTTTGTTTTTGGCTTCGGACTTTTAAAAAACAATCTTTTAGTTTGTCAATCATGTAAGGCAGGACATTGGTAAAACAGACTATCAATGAAACATTAACTTGATTTAACTTAATAAAATGCTTTCCTTCCATTAATACTTAGATCATTAAGTCGCTTCACTTTCTAGATAGTAGTTGGCCACACCGACCGGCACACACGTTTGCGCAACTCTGCTGCTTCTACAGTTCAGTGGTGCTTAAAAAAAATCAAAAAAAATCCCTTAAAAAACGCCTTTTTTATATAGACTAAGTCAGCCAAAAATATTTCTTGTGCCGTTGTACGGTTCGAAATTAACAGCGTAAAAGTTTGGCC